>NC_052166.1:16421909-16721909 GCF_902713615.1 Scyliorhinus canicula | reverse complement strand
ACGACAAACAATGAAATGCAACAAAATAACCCATAATAACTGTAACACCCCCAGACCGTATGTATCACATCCCCCCACCCCCCAACCCCAATGAACAACAAAAGAACTTAAAAATAAATTAAAATTAAATAAACAAACATAGTCATTGTCCGCCCCCCCCCTTTTCCCTCCCCCCTTTTCCCTCCCCCCTTTTCCCTCCCCCCTTTTCCCTCCCCCCCTTTTCCCTCCCCCCTTTTCCCTCCCCCCTCCCCCCTTTTCCCTCCCCCCTCCCCCCTTTTCCCTCCCCCCTCCCCCCTTTTCCCTCCCCCCCTCCCCCCTCCCCCCTCCCCCCTCCCCCCTTTTCCCCCCTGGGTTGCTGCTGCTACTGTCCCTGTACCCTATCGTTGAGCCAGAAAGTCGAGAAAAGGTTGCCACCGCCTAAAGAACCCTTGTACCGACCCTCTCAGGGCGAATTTGACCTTCTCGAGCTTAATGAAACCCGCCATGTCATTGATCCAGGTCTCCACGCTTGGGGGCCTCGCGTCCTTCCACTGTAGCAAGATCCTTCGCCGGGCTACTAGGGACGCAAAGGACAGCACACCGGCCTCTTTCGCCTCCTGCACTCCCGGCTCCACCCCAACCCCAAAAATCGCGAGTCCCCATCCTGGCTTGACCCTGGATCCCACCACCCTCGACACCATCCTCCAGAACTCCTCCAGTGCCGGGCATGCCCAGAACATATGGGCATGGTTCGCTGGACTCCCCGAGCACCTGACACACCTGTCTTCACCCCCAGAGAACCTACTCATCCTCGTCCCAGTCATGTGGGCCCGGTGCAGCACCTTGAATTGGATGAGGCTAAGCCGCGCACACGAGGAGGAAGAATTAACCCTCTCCAGGGCATCAGCCCATGTCCCGTCTTCGATCTGTTCCCCCAGTTCCCCCTCCCACTTAGCTTTCAGCTCCTCTACTGACGCCTCCTCCACCTCCTGCATAACCTTATAGATATCAGATATCTTCCCCTCTCCGACCCAAACCCCCGAAAGCACCCTGTCACTCACCCCCCTCGCGGGAAGCGAAGGGAATCCCTCCACCTGCAGTCTAGCAAATGCCTTTACCTGCAGATACCTGAACATGTTCCCCGGGGGGAGCCCAAATTTCTCCTCCAACTCCCCCAGGCTCGCAAACCTCCCATCAATAAACAGGTCCCTCAGCTGTCTGATGCCCGCTCTGTGCCAACCCTGAAATCCCCCATCAATGTTCCCCGGGACGAACCTATGGTTCCCCCTTAACGGAGCCTCCATCGAGCCCCCCACTTCTCCCCTATGTCGCCTCCACTGCCCCCAAATCTTGAGGGTAGCCGCCACCACCGGACTCGTGGTATACCTCGTAGGAGGGAGCGGCCACGGCGCCGTTACCAGGGCCCCCAGGCTTGTATCTCCACAGGACGCCCTCTCCATCCGTTTCCATGCTGCCCCCTCCCCCTCCATTATCCACTTGCGCACCATCGACACATTGGCCGCCCAATAATACCCCGAGAGATTGGGTAACGCCAGCCCCCCCCCCCCCATCTCTACCCCGCTCCAAGAAGACCCTCTTCACCCTCGGGGTCCCATGCGCCCAAACAAAGCTCATGATGCTGCTAGTCACCCTTCTAAAAAAGGCCCTAGGGATAAAGATGGGCAAACACTGAAAAAGGAACAAGAACCTCGGGAGAACCGTCATTTTGACGGACTGCACTCTACCCGCCAACGATAGCGGTACCATGTCCCACCTTTTAAATTCCTCCTCCATCTGCTCCACCAGCCTGGTAAAATTAAGCTTATGGAGAGTCCCCCAACTCCTGGCCACCTGCACCCCCAGGTATCTGAAACTCTTCACTGCCCTCTTAAATGGGAGTCTCCCAATTCCCTCCTCCTGATCACCTGGGTGTACTACAAATACCTCACTCTTGCCTAAATTTAACTTATAGCCCGAGAAGCCCCCAAATTCCGCTAACAGCTCCATCACCCCCGGCATTCCCCCTTCTGGATCCGCCACATACAACAGCAGGTCGTCCGCATACAGCGATACACGATGTTCCTCCCCACCCCGCACCAGACCCCTCCATCTCCCTGACTCCCTCAACGCCATAGCCAAAGGTTCAATCGCCAGTGCAAAGAGCAAGGTGGACAGGGGGCACCCCTGCCTGGTCCCACGGTAGAGCCTAAAGTACTCCGATCTCCTTCCATTGGTAACTACACTTGCCATCGGAGCCGCGTAGAGCAGCCTCACCCATTTGATGAATCCCTCCCCGAATCCAAACCGCTCCAGCACCTCCCACAGGTACCCCCACTCAACTCTATCAAATGCTTTCTCCGCATCCAGCGCCACCACTATCTCCGCCTCCCCCTCCACTGCCGGCATCATAATAACATTTAGCAGTCTCCGCACATTCGTGTTGAGCTGCCGTCCCTTGACAAATCCTGTCTGATCCTCGTGTATCACCCCTGGCACACAGTCCTCTATCCTGGTGGCCATGATCTTCGCCAGCAACTTAGCGTCAACATTGAGGAGTGAGATAGGCCTGTATGATCCACACTGCAAGGGGTCCTTATCCCGCTTCAGGATCAGAGAGATCAGTGCCCGCGACATCGTCGGGGGCAAAGCCCCCCCCTCCCATGCCTCATTGAAGGCTCGCACCAACACGGGGCCCACCAGATCCGCATACTTTTTATAAAATTCCACCGGGAACCCGTCCGGCCCCGGCGCCTTACCTGACTGCATTTGTCCAATCCCCCTGACTAGCTCCTCCAACTCTATCGGCGCCCCCAGCCCCTCTACCAGCTCCTCTTGAACCCTTGGGAAACATAGCCTGTTCATGAAGCTCTCCATCCCCCCTCTCCCCATCGGAGGTTCTGACCGGTACAGTTCCTCGTAGAAGTCCCTAAAGACCCCATTTACTTCTGTCCCCTTCTGCACTACATTCCCACCCCTATCCGTCACTCCACCAATTTCCCTAGCCGCATCTCGCCTGCGGAGCTGATGCGCCAACATCCTGCTCGCCTTCTCCCCATACTCGTATACCGCGCCCTGTGCACTCCTACACTGTGTCTCCGCCTTTCTGGTGGTCAACAAGTCAAATTTGGCCTGAAAACTACGCCGTTCCCCCAGCAACCCCTCCTTCGGTGCCTCTGCGTATCTCCTGTCCACATCCAGGAGCTCCCTCACCAGTCTCTCCCTCTCCTTCCTCTCCCTCCTTTCCCTATGGGCCCGGATGGAGATCAGCTCCCCCCGGATCACTGCTTTCAGAGCCTCCCAGACCATCCCCACCCGGACCTCCCCCGTGTCGTTGGTATCCAGATACCCCTCAATACTTCCCCGGACCCTCCTACACACCACCTCATCAGCCAGCATCCCCACATCCAGGCGCCAGAGCGGGCGCTGGTCCCGTGCCTCCCCCATCTCCAGATCAACCCAGTGCGGAGCATGGTCTGAAATCGCTATGGCCGAATACTCGGCATCCTGCACCTTCGGGATCAATCCCCTGCTCAGGACGAAAAAATCTATTCGGGAATAAACCCTATGGACATGGGAGAAAAAGGAATACTCCCGCGCTCTCGGCCTCCCAAACCTCCAGGGATCCACCCCTCCCATCTGGTTCATAAACCCCCTCAGCACTTTGGCCGCCGCCGGTCTCCTACCCGTCCTTGAACTGGACCGGTCCAGTGGGGGATCCAGCACTGTGTTAAAGTCTCCCCCCATGATCAGGCCCCCCGCCTCCAGGTCCGGAATGCGGCCCAACAAGCGCCTCATGAAGCCGGCATCATCCCAATTCGGGGCATATACATTAACCAGCACCACCTTCTCTCCTTGCAGCCTACCCTTCACCATAATATATCTGCCCTCCTTGTCCGACACCACCTCAGCCGCCTCGAACGCCACCCTCTTCCCCACCAGAATCGCCACCCCCCGGTTCTTCGCATCCAATCCTGAGTGAAAAACCTGCCCCACCCACCCCTTCCTCAGACGAACCTGGTCCGCCACCTTCAAGTGGGTCTCCTGGAGCATAGCCACGTCCGCCTTCAGCCCCTTCAGATGAGAAAATACCCTAGTTCTCTTAACCGGCCCATTCAGTCCCCTCACGTTCCAGGTAATCAGCCGGATCAGAGGGCAACCTGCCCCTCTCCCCTGCCGGCTAGCCATAGCTTATCGACTGCTCGCCCCAGGCCAGCTCGCCCCGCCTGACCCGTTCCCCATGGCGATAACGCCTCTCCTCTACCCCCCCAGCCCACACCAGCTCCTTCCTGGCCATTCCAGCAGCAACCCGGTATCCCCCCCACCCCCCCAGGCTAGGACCCCTCCTAGCCGCGACGCACCCTCCATGGTACTTCCGTGAGTCAGCTGACTTCTGCTGACCCGGCAGCTCCCGCCATTTTCACCCCAACCCCCAGCCCCGTACAGAAGAGAACATATAAAGCACATACCCCCAACGTTCCCCACATACCCCACACCCATACCCAACAGACAAACCCACCCGGAAACAGAGCAAAAAGAAAACCAGCATAAGAATAACACCTGTCAAAATTGAAGAACAGCAACAGAGAAAACAGCAACGGCTATAGTGTGTCCCCAGACCCTAGTTCGAGTCCAGCTTCTCCGCCTGTACAAAGGCCCACGTCTCCTCCGGGGACTCGAAGTAGTGGTGCCGGTCCTTATATGTCACCCACAGACGCACAGGCTGCAGCATTCCAAATCTGACCTGCTTTGCATGAAGCACCGCCTTCGTCCGGTTGAACCCGGCCCGCCGCTTTGCCACCTCCGCACTCCAGTCCTGGTAGATTCGCACCACCGAATTCTCCCACTTGCTGCTCCTCTCTTTCTTGGCCCAGCGCAGCACACACTCCCGGTCACTAAACCGATGGAACCGCACCAGCACCGCCCGTGGGGGCTCATTTGCCTTAGGCCTCCTGGCCAGCACTCTGTGAGCTCCCTCAAGCTCCAGGGGCAAATGAAAGGACCCCGCTCCCATCAACGAGCTCAACATTGTGGTCACATACGACGGGAGATCCGACCCCTCCAACCCCTCCGCCAGGCCCAGGATCCTCAAATTCTTTCGCCTCGTGCGAACGTCCAGCTCCTCCAAGCGGTCTTGCCACTTTTTGTGAAGTGCCTCGTGCAACTCCACTTTCCCCACGAGGACCACGGCCTCCTCCTCCCTCTCAGCGGCCTGCTGCTGCAACTCCCGAATGGACACTCCCTGGGCCGTCTGGGTCTCAAGCAGCTTGTTGGTAGTCGCATTCAGGGAGTCCAGCAACTCAGCCTTCAGCTCCGCAAAACAGCGCAGAAGAGAGGCTCCTGCGCCCACTTCCACCAGTCCTCGGGTGTTCCGCCGGCCGCCATTTTGTCTTTCTTCCCCTGCTTTTCTTGGGGAGCTGCTGCAGCTTTTTCCTTTGCCCCCCTCCGGGTGAGCACCATAAATTATGGGGAATGCTCCTCTAGACACCTTCCCCCACCGGGATTCGTCGGGACAGCGTCGACTGCTGCTAGAATTCAGCTTTCATAAAGGCCCTCAAGTCAGCTTGAGAAATCTGAGCTGGCCCTTCCCCCGCCTGCCTGCTTGTAGAGGCTCTTGTTTGCTGCTGCTTCCACCCAATCTTGCTCTGTTTCTGAGGGTCTGATAACCCAGAAACATACTATTCCTGGGGGAAAGTACTCCTTGAACATTCACCAACGGCTTTTCATCGAAATTCCAACCCATGCCGCCCAAAAAAGAGCTCTTTTCTGTAACCTTGGGCAGGAGCTGCCACTGTGTGCTCACTCACGTCATGCTGCACACCGGAAGTCCCGGGGCCTCTCTGTTGACAGTGGGCTGTGTTTATAGGGGTTGGGGCCTCTCTGTTGACAGTGGGCTGTGTTTATAGGATTTGGGGCCTTTCTGTTGACAGTGGGCTGAGTTTATAGGGTTTGGGGCCTCTCTGTTGACAGTGGGCTGTGTTTATAGGGTTTGGGGCCTCTCTGTTGACAGTGGGCTGTGTTTATAGGGTTTGGGGCCTCTCTGTTGACAGTGGGCTGTGTTTATAGGGTTTGGGGCCTTTCTGTTGACAGTGGGCTGTGTTTATTGGGTTTGGAGTTGCCCTATCGACTGTGGGCTGCGTTTATAGGGTTTGGGGCCCCTCCGTTGACAGTGGGCTGTGTTGATAGGGTTTGGGGCCTCTGTTGACAGTGGGCTGTGTTTATAGGGTTTGGAGTTGCCCTATCGACTGTGCGCTGAGTTTATGGGGTCTGGGGCCCCTCCGTTGACAGTGGGCTGTGTTTATAGGGTTTGGGGCCTCTCTGTTGACAGTAGGCTGCGTTTATAGGGTTTGGGGCCTCTCTGTTGACAGTGGGCTGGGTTTATAGGGTTTGAAGTTGCTCTGTTGACAGTGGGCTGTGTTTCTAGGGTTTGGTCACTCTGTTGACAGTGGGCTGAGTTTATCTGATTTGGGGTTGCTCTGTTGACAGTGGGCTGCGTTTATAGGGTTTGGGGCCCCTCCGTTGACAGTGGGCTGCGTTTATAGGTTTTGGGGCCCCTCCGTTGACAGTGGGCTGCATTTATAGGGTTTGGGGTTGCTCTGGTGACAGTGGGCTGTGTTTATAGGGATTGGGGCCTCTCTGTTGACAGTGGGCTGAGTTTATAGGGTTTGGGGCCTCTCTGTTGACAGTGGGCTGAGTTTATAGGGTTTGGGGCCTCTCCATTGACAGTGGGCTGTGTTTATAGGGTTTGGGGCCTCTCCATTGACAGTGGGCTGAGTTTATTGGGTTTGGGGCCTCTCTGTTGACAGTAGTCTGTGTTTATAGGGTTTGGGGCCTCTCTGTTGACAGTGGTCTGTGTTTATAGGGTTTGGGGCCTCTCTGTTGACAGTGGGCTGTGTTTATAGGGTTTGGGGCCTTTCTGTTGACAGTGGGCTGAGTTTATAGGGTTTGGGGCCTCTCTGTTGACAGTGGGCTGTGTTTATAGGGTTTGGGGCCTCTCTGTTGACAGTGGGTTGTGTTTATAGGGTTTGGGGCCTCTCTGTTGACAGTGGGCTGTGTTTATAGGGGTTGGGGCCCCTCCGTTGACAGTGGGCTGTGTTGATCGGGTTTGGGGCCTCTCTGTTGACAGTGGGCTGTGTTTATAGGGTTTGGAGTTGCCCTATCGACTGTGCGCTGAGTTTATGGGGTCTGGGGCCCCTCCGTTGACAGTGGGCTGTGTTTATAGGGTTTGGGGCCTCTCTGTTGACAGTAGGCTGCGTTTATAGGGTTTGGGGCCTCTCTGTTGACAGTGGGCTGGGTTTATAGGGTTTGAAGTTGCTCTGTTGACAGTGGGCTGTGTTTCTAGGGTTTGGTCACTCTGTTGACAGTGGGCTGAGTTTATCTGATTTGGGGTTGCTCTGGTGACAGTGGGCTGCGTTTATAGGGTTTGGGGCCCCTCCGTTGACAGTGGGCTGCATTTATAGGGTTTGGGGTTGCTCTGGTGACAGTGGGCTGTGTTTATAGGGTTTGGGGCCTCTCTGTTGACAGTGGGCTGAGTTTATAGGGTTTGGGGCCTCTCTGTTGACAGTGGGCTGTGTTTATAGGGTTTGGGGCCTCTCCATTGACAGTGGGCTGTGTTTATAGGGTTTGGGGCCTCTCCATTGACAGTGGGCTGAGTTTATAGGGTTTGGGGCCTCTCTGTTGACAGTAGTCTGTGTTTATAGGGTTTGGGGCCTCTCTGTTGACAGTGGGCTGTGTTTATAGGGTTTGGGGCCTTTCTGTTGACAGTGGGCTGTGTTTATAGGGTTTGGGGCCTCTCTGTTGACAGTGGACTGTGTTTATAGGGTTTGGGGCCTCTCTGTTGACAGTGGGTTGTGTTTATAGGGTTTGGAGTTGCCCTATCGACTGTGGGCTGCGTTTATAGGGTTTGGGGCCCCACCGTTGACAGTGGGCTGTGTTTATAGGGGTTGGGGCCTCTCTGTTGACAGTGGGCTGTGTTTATAGGGTTTGGGGCCTCTCTGTTGACAGTAGGCTGTGTTTATAGGGTTTGGAGTTGCCCTATCGACTGTGCGCTGTGTTTATAGGGTTTGGGGCCCCTCCGTTGACAGTGGGCTGTGTTTATAGGGTTTGGGGCCTCTCTGTTGACAGTAGGCTGCGTTTATAGGGTTTGGGGCCTCGCTGTTGACAGTGGGCTGCGTTTATAGGGTTTGGGGCCTCTCTGTTGACAGTGGGCTGGGTTTATAGGGTTTGAAGTTGCTCTGTTGACAGTGGGCTGTGTTAATAGGGTTTGGTCACTCTGTTGACAGTGGGCTGAGTTTATCTGATTTGGGGTTGCTCTGTTGACAGTGGGCTGCATTTCTAGGGTTTGGGGTTGCTCTGGTGACAGTGGGGCTGTGTTTATAGGGTTTGGAGTTGCCCTATCGACTGTGGGCTGAGTTTATAGGGTTTCGGGTCCCTCCGTTGACAGTGGGCTGTGTTTATAGGGTTTGGAGTTGCCCTATTGACTGTGGGCTGAGTTTATAGGGTTTGGGGCCTCTTTGTTCACAGTGGGGCTGCATTGTATAGGGTTTGGTGTTGCTCTGTTGACAGTGGGCTGTGTTTATAGGGTTTGGGGCCTCTCTGTTGACAGTGGGCTGTGTTTATAGGGTTTGGGGCCTCTCTGTTGACAGTGGGCTGTGTTTATAGGGTTTGGGGCCTCTCTGTTGACAGTGGGTTGTGTTTATAGGGTTTGGGGCCTCTCCATTGACAGTTGGCTGTGTTTATAGGGTTTGGTCACTGTTGACAGTGGGCTGCGTTTATAGGGTTTGGGGCCTCTCTGTTGACAGTGGGCTGTATTTATAGGGTTTGGGCCTTTCTGTTGACAGTGGGCTGTGTTTATAGGGTTTGGGCTTGCTCTGTTGACAGTGGACGGCATTTATTGGGTTTGGGGCCTCTCCATTGTCAGTGGGCTGGGTTTATAGGGTTTGGAGCCTTTCTGTTGACAGTGGGCTGAGTTTATCTGATTTGGGGTTGTTCTGTTGACAGTGGGGTGCATTTATTGGGTTTGGGGCCTCTCCATTGACAGTGGGCTGTGTTTGTAGGGTTTGTGGTCACTCTGCTGACTGGGCTGGGTTTATAGGGTTTGGAGTTGCTCAGTTGACAGTGGGCTGCATTTATTGGGTTTGGGGCCTCTCCATTGACAGTGGGCTGGGTTTATAGGGTTTGTGGTCACTCTGCTGTCAGTGGGCTGGGTTTATAGGGTTTGGGCTTGCTCAGTTGACAGTGGGATGCATTTATTGGGTTTGGGGCCTTTCCATTGACTGTGGGCTGAGTTTATAGGGTTTGGAGTTGCTCTGTTAACAGTGGGCTGAGTTTATAGGGTTTGGAGTTGCTCTGTTGAACAGGCTTTCCTCACCACACAGGACTTTCAACCGATGCTATACACCAGATACATCGATGACATTTTTTTCCTTTGGACCCACGGCGAGACATCACTGAAACGACTACACGATGACATCAATAAGTTCCATCCCACCATCAAACTCACCATGGACTATTCTCCAAATTCAGTTCCATTCTTGGACACACTCGTCTCCATCAAGGACGGTCACCTCAGCACCTCGCTTTACCGCAAGCCCACAGATAATCTCACGATGCTCCACTTCTCCAGCTTTCACCCGAAACACATTAAAGAAGCCATCCCCTATGGACAAGCCCTCCGTATACACAGGATCTGCTCAGACAAGGAGGAGCGCAACAGACACCTACAGATGCTGAAAGATGCCCTCGTACGAACGGGATATGGCGCTCGACTCATTGATCGACAGTTCCACCGCGCCACAGCAAAAAACCGCACCGACCTCCTCAGAAGACAAACACGGGACACCACTGACAGAGTACCCTTCGTCGTCCAGTACTTTCCTGGGGCGGAGAAACTACGACATCTTCTTCGCAGCCTCCAACACATCATCAGCGAGGATGGACATCTTGCCAAGGTCATCCCCACACCCCCACTACTGGCCTTCAAACAACCGCGCAACCTCAAACAAACCATTGTTTGCAGCAAATTACCCAGCCTTCAGAACAGCAACCACAACACCACAAAACCCTGCCAGGGTAATCTCTGCAAGACATGCCAGATCATCGACATGGACACCACCATTACACGTGGAAACACCACCCACCAGGTACGCGGCGCATACTCGTGCGACTCGACCAATGTAGTCTACCTCATACGCTGCAGGAAAGGATGTCCCGAAGCGTGGTACATTGGCGAGACCATGCAGACACTGCGACAACGAATAAACGGGCATCGTGCGACTATCAACAGGCAGGACTGTTCCCTTCCAGTTGGGGAACACTTCAGCAGTCAAGGACATTCAGCCTCTGATCTCCGGGTCAGCATTCTACAAGGAGGCCTTCAGGAGACGCGACAACGCAAAATTGCTGAGCAAAAACTTATAGCTAAGTTCCGCACGCATGAATGCGGACTCAACCGGGATCTGGGATTCATGTCGCATTACATTCGGCCCCCACCAACAAGCCTGGACTTGCAGAGGCCTACCGACTGAACTGGCTTGGGACAATTCACACCTCTTTAACCTGGAGTTACCTCTCTCTCTGCATCTTTGATGATTTGATTGCCTGCAGGTGCTCGCATTCCGGGGCATCTCTGACTGTGTCTATATAAACATTTCTGGAACAAGCCTTTCCATTCACCTGAAGAAGGAGCCGTGCTCCGAAAGCTCGTGTTTGAAACAAACCTGTTGGACTTTAACCTGGTGTTGTAAGACTTCTTACTGTTGACAGTGGGCTGTGTTTATAGGATTTTGGGCCTCTCTGTTGACAATGGACCCATGCTGTGGAACTAAACGTGTGAGGTGCTGGTACCACAGGCGCCAACAATCGTATATTAAGCCGCTGGTGCATGAGTGATTCAAAATTCTATGCTCTACATATTATATACAAAGGATTGTATGTGTTAAGGCCACAGCTATCTGGTTGACAAACTCTTGCATCACTGATATTGAAAGCATCTTCAAATCTTTGATGCAGATGTGCCAAGATATTTTGACTTTAATTTTTTACAAGCTGCGTGGCACAATGGTTTGGATACAGCAAGGAAGGGCTCATCTTCAATGGCTGTTACCTTGCTGGCTGTGAAATATTGGGTCTTGTTTTCTTGGATCTTATTGGAGCAGAAGAGTATATTTGGATTTGGTTTCTGTGTGACGTGTTATGTCAGCTCACTGAAAGAGGGAGTCTTCCTATCATGGTGAGGTGTCATTGGAGTTATATTCCCAATCTCCTGCCTACGTATTCTAATGGTCTTCCGTCATCTCTACCCCAAAACAATATCACTGACTGTTAGTGAGGTTCAGTACGACTCCTGAGATATGAAGCGCACAATGCATCAGAATGTCGAGAGACTTTATAAGAATTTATAAAGGGGCAGCACGGTAGCATGGTGGTTAGCATAAATACTTCACAGCTCCAGGGTCCCAGGTTCGGTTTCCGGCTGGGTCACTGTCTGTGTGGAGTCTGCACGTCCTCCCCGTGTGTGCGTGGGTTTCCTCCGGGTGCTCCGGTTTCCTCCCACAGTCCAAAGATGTGCGGGTTAGGTGGATTGGCCATGATAAATTACCCGTAGTGTCCTAAAAAGTAAGGTTAAGGAGGGGGTGGGGTTGTTGGGTTACGGGTATAGGGTGGATACGTGGGTTTGAGTAGGGTGATCATTGCTCGGCACAACATCGAGGGCCGAAGGGCCTGTTCTGTGCTGTACTGTTCTATGTTCTAATTTAATAATTTAGGGCCGTTACTGAATGCTTTGTGTTCAGCAGTTTGTCAACTCTCTCTCTACTCTCTCTCCTTTCAGCACCCCTCACATCCGCTGGCAATTTACCATGTCTCAGGAGAGTTTGCGATGCTGTGGCATGGGGCCCAGGCTGGAGCGTTTGACCTTAGGACAGCTGTCATGGAAGCTCTGACCAGCTTCAGGAGAGCAGGTAACACTCTTAACCAAACAACCAGCCCTTTTTCCAGTCTGTTAATCCCTTGCATGAAACCAGGTTCCAGCATTCTGTCCGTAGATCCTGCAATTCACAGCAAGCAGCCTGCAGCACCAAGTCCTGAAGAAGACTATACACTGGGTGTATAGGGAGAGTGAGTAATTTTGCCGTTGCCTTTGACACCCCTGATCTTTGGTCACCCAGTGTGGATGTTGGGACCCCCTTGTGGCTCTGCTTCTGCATCTGGATTGGAAAAGTACAGCAACAAGTCATCTGAATACAGCGAGACCATACTCCCTGCCCCCCCCCCCCCCCCTTACAAAAGCTGAACACTCCCCGAATGCCTGGGATGCAATAGCCAAGGGTTTGATAGCCAGCACAAACTGAAGTGTGGATAATGGGCACCCCTGCCTTGTACCCCTGTGTAACTCGAAATCTCCCAAACTAATTGAATTTGGCCTAATGCTAGCCGGAGGGGCCGCATGTAACAATCGCACCTATTAAATAAACTTGGGCCAAAACCTGAATCTCCCCAGAACCTGAAACATATTGATCCACTCTACCCTATCAAACGCCTTCTCCGCATCCATGGACACAATAACCTTCGGCACCTGACCCCTCGCTGTCAGAACCACATTCAATAATCGGCTAATATTGCTCGACAGCTGCCTTCCCTTCACAAAATATGTCTGATCCTCTGACACCACCTCCAGCAGACACCCCTCCAACCGCCTCGCCAATACCTTAGCCACATCTGTGTTTAATAGGGAGAATGGGCCTATATGACCCACACTCCACCGGGTCCTCAACCTTCTTGAGGATGAACTAAATCGATGTCTGAGTCAACATGGCTGGCAGCTCCCCCCACGCCAAAGAGTCGGAAAACATCTCTTGGAGATGCAGGGCCAATTCTACCGCAAACTGTTTCTAAAAGTCGATTGGGAAGCCATCTGGCCCAGGCAGCTTCCCTAACTGCATCAACCCAATCACTTCCATAACTTCCTGTAGCCTCAAAGACACCTCCAATCCCTGCCCCTTCTCCTTCACAACCTCCGGGAAAGCCAGCCCATCCAAAAACCGCCCCATCTCTGCCCCCCTTCCCCCAAGGCTCAGACTTATACAGTTTCCTATAAAATGTCTCAAATGTTTTATTAATTCTCTTCGGCATTGTCACCAATTCAACCCCCTCATCCCTCACTTGTACTATCTCCCACCCAACCGCTTGTTGTCTCAATTGGTGTACCAACAGGCAGCTGGTCTTCTCCCCATACTCATACAGAAACCCCCTCGCTCCCGAAGCTGGACCACTATCTTTATCGTCAACAAATCAAATACCCCTTGCAACTTCTTCTGCTCCGCTAAGAGCTCTTTGGTTGTTGGTCAGGGCCGTAGAGTGCTGCTGTCAACTTCCAAAATTGCACCCACCAATCGCTGCCTCTCTGTCCTCGACACCTTATCTCTGTGGACCTTGTACGAGATCACTTCATCCCCATACCACTGCCTTCAACGCCTCCCAAAATGTGGAGGGCGAGACCTCCCCATTCTGGTTAAACTCTATATACTCCTTAATTACTAAAGTAATCTTTCTATAAAACTGTTCGTAACGCCAAGTCCATCCTCCATGAGGGTCCCTGTGTCTGGCCCACGCCAAGCTTCATATCCAGAAATGTGGTGTGTGGTCTGAAACCACGATTGCTTCATATTCTGCCTGCTATCCTCGGGAGAATTGAATTTCCCACCACAAAATAATCTATACGGGAGTACACCTGATGCACATGGGAGAAGTAGGAAAACTCCCTCCCGACCGGATGCCTAAACCTCCAAGGATCCAGCCCCTCATGTTCCACAAACACCCCCAGTTTCGTCGCCATTCCTGACCTACCCAGTGTCCTTGGGCTCGACCAGTCCAACTGGGGATCTAAAATGTAGTTGAAATCCCGCCCTCCCCCGCCATTATTAATTTATGTGAGTCCAGATCTGCCATGTCTGCCAGCATCCACTTAACAAACTCAATGCCATCCCAATTAGGTGCATTGTCATGTGACAGTACCTTTAAGAAATGGGTATTTATTACTGCAGTGATGTCAGAGAGTGGGTGGAGCTGGGCTGTCTGTCAACTTTTGACTTTGTTTTAGGCTTTTTGATGCAGGGTGGGTTTGGTTTCATTTTAGTTTTGGAAAAGCTGAAACCACAGCAGGATGTGTATGAATCTCTGCAAGCTTATGAATGTTCTTTTGGGGTTTTCAAAGTGGTAACTGCTCTCAGTAGTGAATTTAAACCTGATCTCTGTGTTAAAAGGGTCTTTTATCTTCTGAATGTTGTTTGGGAATTTATTAAGGATTACTTAGCATTGTAGTCTTTGGGAGTTGTATTTGAATTAATAGTTGCTAAGATGGTCACTATGTTTTAAAAAGGTTAACTTGAGTTCATAGAATAAACATTGTTTTGCTTTAAAAAATACTTTTCCATTTCTGCTGTACCACACCTGTAGAGTAGGTTGTGTGCTCCCCATACCACAATCTAATAAAGGTTGTGGGTCAGGTGAACTCCATACAGTTTCGGGTTCTCTAAACCCTGGCCCATAACAGCATAAACATTTACTAGAACTATCGATTCCCCCTGCTGACCATCACAAACTGACCCCCTGGTCCCCAGACCTCCATAGCCATCACAAACGTCAATCTTTTAGTAAATAGAATAACAACCCCTCTCAACTTCGAATCGAATCTGAATGAAATTTCTGTCTCACCCACCCCTTTCTCAACCTCACCTGGTCTTTAACCTGCAAGTGTGTCTCCTGAAGAAACAGTACCTCTGCTGTCAAACTTTTCAAATGTGCAAACAAGCTAAGTAGCATCACTGGCCCATTCAAAGCCGCATGTTCCAAGTCACTGTCCTCACCGCGGGTTTCTGACCCACCACCCCTCGTACTATTTGAATCCGCCATCCCAATCCATCAAAAAACTATCTCTGTCCCCATTTTCCCGTACTATCCAGCCCACCCAAAATGGCCACCCACTCCCGTCTGCCCTGCCTTTGCCCAGTAAACCATCTGCCGCACCTGTGTCTCCAGCACCCTTCGACATTCCACCTCAGAAGAAAATTCAATTCCCACCACCTATTTCACATAATTTCCAACCAAAGAGGGGCAGAAAGGACTAACACCTTCAAGCAGGAGCCACCCTCTGTGCGACTGATCAGCATATAGCCGCCACTGGTGCTCCAGGCGATACATTCCTCAGGGAACTGGCCCAGGGGGACATTCTATTGGGGACTGGCCCAGGAGGACATTCTATTGGGGACTGGCCCAGGAGGACATTCTATTGGGGACTGGCCCAGGTGGGAAATTCTATTGGGGACTGGCCCAGGTGGGAAATTCTATTGGGGACTGGCCCAGGTGGGACATTCTATTGGGGACTGACCCAGGTGGGACATTCTATTGGGGACTGGCCCAGGTGGGACATTCTATTGGGGACTGGCCCAGGTGGGACATTCTATTGGGGACTGGCCCAGGTGGGACATTCTATTGGGGACTGGCCCAGGAGGACATTCTATTGGGGACTGGCCCAGGTGGGACATTCTATTGGGGACTGGCCCAGGTGGGACATTCTATTGGGGACTGGCCCAGGTTGGAAATTCTATTGGGGACTGGCTCAGGTGGGAAATTCTATTGGGGACCGGGCAGCAAGGTAGCATTGTGGATAGCGCAATTGCTTCACAGCTCCAGAGTCCCAGGTTCGATTCCAGCTTGGGTCACGGTCTGTGCGGAGTCTGCACATCTTACCCGTGTGTGCGTGGGTTTCTTCCGGGAGCTCCGGTTTCCTCCCACAGTCCAAAGATGTGCAGGTTAGGTGGATTGGCCATGATAAATTGCCCTTAGTGTCCAAAATTGCCCTTAGTGTTGGGTGGGGTTACTGGGTTATGGGGATAGGGTGGAGGTGTTAACCTTGGGTAGGGTGCTCTTTCCAAGAGCTGGGCAGACTTGATGGGCCGAATGGCCTCCTTCTGCACTGTAAATTCTATGATCTAGGTGCGACATTCTATTGGGGACTGGCCCAGGGGGACATTCTATTGGGGACTGGCCCAGGTGGGACATTCTATTGGGGACTGGCCCAGGGGGACATTCTATTGGGGACTGGCCCAGGTGGGAAATTCTATTGGGGACTGGCACAGGTGGGACATTCTATTGGGGACTGGCCCAGGTGGGAAATTCTATTGAGGACTGGCCTAGGGGGACATTCTATTGGGGGCTGGCCCAGGGGGACATTCTATTGGGGACTGACCCAGGTGGGACATTCTATTGGGGACTGGCCCAGGGGGACATTCTATTGGGGACTGGCCCAGGTGGGAAATTCTATTGGGGACTGGCCCAGGGGGACATTCTATTGGGGACTGGGCAGCATGGTAGCATTGTGGATAGCGCAATTGCTTCACAGCTCCAGGGTCCCAGGTTCGATTCCAGCTTGGGTCACTGTCTGTGTGGAGTCTGCACATCTTCCCCGTGTGTGCGTGGGTTTCCTCCGGGAGCTCCGGTTTCCTCCCACAGTCCAAAGATGTGCAGGTTAGGTGGATTGGCCATGATAAATTGCCCTTAGTGTCCAAAATTGCCCTTAGTGTTGGGTGGGGTTACTGGGTTATGGGGATAGGGTGGAGGTGTTAACCTTGGGTAGGGTGCTCTTTCCCAGAGCCGGGCAGACTTGATGGGCCGAATGGCCTCCTTCTGCACTGTAAATTCTATGATCTAGGTGGGACATTTTATTGGGGACTGGCCCAGGGGGACATTCTATTGGGGACTGGCCCAGGGGGACATTCTATTGGGGACTGGCCCAGGGGGACATTCTATTGGGGACTGGTCCATGTGGGAAATTCTATTGGGGACTGGCCCAGGGGAACATTCTATTGGGGACTGGCCCAGGTAGGACATTCTATTGGGGACTGGCCCAGGTAGGACATTCTATTGGGGACTGGCCCAGGTGGGAAATTCTATTGGGGACTGGCCCAGGTGGGACATTCTATTGGGGACTGGCCCAGGTGGGACATTCTATTGGGGACTGGCCCAGGTGGGACATTCTATTAGGGACTGGCCCAGGTGGGACATTCTATTGGGGACTGGCCCAGGTGGGACATTCTATTGGGGACTGGCCCAGGTGGGACATTCTATTGGGGACTGGCCCAGGTGGGACATTCTATTGGGGACTGGCCCAGGGGGACATTCTATTGGGGACTGGCCCAGGTGGGAAATTCTATTGGGGACTGGCCCAGGTGGGAAATTCTATTGGGGACTGGCCCAGGTGGGACATTCTATTGGGGACTGGCCCAGGTGGGACATTCTATTGGGGACTGGCCCAGGGGGACATTCTATTGGGGACTGGCCCAGGTGGGAAATTCTATTGGGGACTGGCCCAGGTGGGACATTCTATTGGGGACTGGCCCACGGGGACATTCTATTGGGGACTGACCCAGGTGGGACATTCTATTGGGGACTGGTCCAGGTGGGACATTCTATTGAGGACTGGCCCAGGGGGACATTCTATTGGGGACTGACCCAGGTGGGACATTCTATTGGGGACTGGCCCAGGGGGACATTCTACTGGGGACTGGCCCAGGTGGGAAATTCTATTGAGGACTGGCCCAGGGGGACATTCTATTGGGGACTGACCCAGGTGGGACATTCTATTAGCGACATGCCCAGGTGGGACATTTTATTGGGGACTGGCCCAGGGGGACATTCTATTGGGGACTGGCAGCATGGTAGCATTGTGGATAGCGCAATTGCTTCACAGCTCCAGGGTCCCAGGTTCGATTCCAGCTTGGGTCATTGTCTGTGTGGAGTCTGCACATCTTCCCCGTGTGTGCGTGGGTTTCCTCCGGGAGCTCCGGTTTCCTCCCACAGTCCAATGATGTGCAGGTTAGGTGGATTGGCCATGATAAATAGCCCTTAGTGTCCAAAATTGCCCTTAATGTTGGGTGGGGTTACTGGGTTATGGGGATAGGGTGGAGGTGTTAACCTTGGTTAGGGTGCTCTTTCCAAGAGCCGGGCAGACTTGATGGGCCGAATGGCCTCCTTCTGCACTGTAAATTCTATGATCTAGGTGGGACATTCTATTGGGGACTGGCCCAGGTGGGAAATTCTATTGGGGACTGGCCCAGGTGGGACATTCTATTGGGGACTGGCCCAGGGGGACATTCTATTGGGGACTGGCCCAGGTGGAACATTCTATTGGGGACTGGCCCAGGTGGGAAATTCTATTGGGGACTGGCCCAGGTGGGAAATTCTATTGGGGACTGGCCCAGGGGGACATTCTATTGGGGACTGGCCCAGGGGGACATTCTATTGGGGACTGGCCCAGGTGGGACATTCTATTGGGGACTGGCCCAGGGGGACATTCTATTGGGGACTGGCCCAGGTGGGAAATTCTATTGGGGACTGGCCCAGGTGGGAAATTCTATTGGGGTCTGGCCCAGGGGGACATTCTATTGGGGACTGGCCCAGGAGGACATTCTATTGGGGACTGGCCCAGGCGGACATTCTATTGGGGACTGGCCCAGGGGGACATTCTATTGGGGACTGGCCCAGGTGGGACATTCTATTGGGGACTGGCCCAGGTGGGACATTCGATTGGGGACTGACCCAGGTGGGACATTCTATTGGGGACTGGCCCAGGTGGGACATCCTATTGGGGACTGGCCCAGGGGGACATTCTATTGGGGACTGGCCCAGGTGGGACATTCTATTGGGGACTGGCCCAGGGGGACATTCTATTGGAGACTGGCCCAGGTGGGACATCCTATTGGGGACTGGCCCAGGGGGACATTCTATTGGGGACTGGCCCAGGTGGGACATTCTATTGGGGACTGGCCCAGGTGGGACATTCTATTGGGGACTGGCCCAGGGGGACATTCTATTGGAGACTGGCCCAGGTGGGACATTCTATTGGGGACTGGCCCAGGTGGGACATCCTATTGGGGACTGGCCCAGGTGGGATATTCTATTGGGGACTGGCCCAGGGGGACATTCTATTGGAGACTGGCCCAGGTGGGACATTCTATTGGGGACTGGCCCCGGGGGACATTCTATTGGGGACTGGCCCAGGTGGGACATCCTATTGGGGACTGGCCCAGGTGGGACATCCTATTGGGGACTGACCCAGGTGGGACATTCTATTGGGGACTGGCCCAGGGGGACATTCTATTGGAGACTGGCCCAGGTGGGACATTCTATTGGGGACTGGCCCAGGGGGACATTCTATTGGGGACTGGCCCAGGTGGGACATTCTATTGGGGACTGGCCCAGGGGGACATTCTATTGGGGACCTGCCCAGGTGGGACATTCTATTGGGGACTGGCCCAGGTGGGACATTCGATTGGGGACTGACCCAGGTGGGACATTCTATTGGGGACTGGCCCAGGTGGGACATCCTATTGGGGACTGGCCCAGGTGGGACATCCTATTGGGGACTGGCCCAGGTGGACATTCTATTGGGGACTGGCCCAGGTGGGACATTCTATTGGGGACTGGCCCAGGTGGGACATTCTATTGGGGACTGGCCCAGGTGGGACATTCTACTGGGGACTGACCCAGGGGGACATTCTATTGGGGACTTGCCCAGTCGGGACATTCTATTGGGGACTGGCCCAGGGGGACATTCTATTGGGGACTGGCCCAGGTGGGACATTCTATTAGGGACTGGCCCAGGTGGGACATTCTATTGGGGACTGGCCCAGGTGGGAAATTCTATTGGGGGCTGGCCCAGGTGGGAAATTCTATTGGGGTCTGGCCCAGGTGGGAAATTCTATTGGGGACTGGCCCAGGTGGGACATTCTATTGGGGACTGGCCCAGGTGGGACATTCTATTGGGGACTGGTCCAGGTGGGACATTCTATTAAGGACTGGCCCAGGGGGACATTCTATTGGGGACTGACCCAGGTGGTACATTCTATTGGGGACTGGCCCAGGGGGACATTCTACTGGGGACTGGCCCAGGTGGGAAATTCTATTGGGGACTGGCCCAGGGGGACATTCTATTGGGGACTGGCCAGCATGGTAGCATTGTGGATAGCGCAATTGCGTCACAGCTCCAGGGTCCCAGGTTCGATTCCAGCTTGGGTCACTGTCTGTGTGGAGTCTGCACATCTTCCCCGTGTGTGCGTGGGTTTCCTCCGGGAGCTCCGGTTTCCTCCCACAGTCCAAAGATGTGCAGGTTAGGTGGATTGGCCATGATAAATTGCCCTTAGTGTCCAAAATTGCCCTTAGTGTTGGGTGGGGTTACTGGGTTATGGGGATAGGGTGGAGATGTTAACCTTGGGTAGGGTGCTCTTTTCAAGAGCCGGGCAGACTTGATGGGTCGAATGGCCTCCTTCTGCATTGTAAATTCTATGATCTAGGTGGGACATTTTATTGGGGACTGGCCCAGGTGGGAAATTCTATTGGGGACTGGCCCAGGTGGAACATTCTATTGGGGATTGGCCCAGGTGGGAAATTCTATTGGGGACTGGCCCAGTTGGGACATTCTATTGGGGACTGGCCCAGGAGGACATTCTATTGGGGACTGGCCCAGGTGGAACATTCTATTGGGGATTGGCCCAGGTGGGAAATTCTATTGGGGACTGGCCCAGGTGGGAAATTCTATTGGGGACTGGCCCAGGGGGACATTCTATTGGGGACTGGCCCAGGAGGACATTCTATTGGGGACTGGCCCAGGGGGACATTCTATTGGGGACTGGCCCAGGTGGGACATTCTATTGGGGACTGGCCCAGGTGGACATTCTATTGGGGACTGGCCCAGGTGGGAAATTGTATTGGGGACTGGCCCAGGTGGGACATTCGATTGGGGACTGACCCAGGTGGGACATTCTATTGGGGACTGGCCCAGGTGGGAAATTCTATTGGGGACTGGCCCAGGTGGGAAATTCTATTGGGGACTGGCCCAGGGGGACATTCTATTGGGGACTGGCCCAGGAGTACATTCTATTGGGGACTGGCCCAGGAGGACATTCTATTGGGGTCTGGCCCAGGTGGAATATTCTATTGGAGACTGGCCCAGGTGGGACATTCTATTGGGGACTGGCCCAGGTGGGACATTCTATTGGGGACTGGCCCAGGGGGACATTCTATTGGGGACTGGCCCAGGGGGACATTCTATTGGGGACTGGCCCAGGGGGGCATTCTATTGGGGACTGGCCCAGGTGGGACATCCTATTGGGGAGTGGCCCAGGTGGGACATCCTATTGGGGACTGGCCCAGGTGGGACATTCTATTGGGGACTGGCCCAGGTGGGACATTCTATTGGGGACTGGCTCAGGTGGGACATTCTATTGGGGACTGGCCCAGGGGGACATTCTATTGGGGACTGGCCCAGGTGGGACATTCTATTGGGGACTGGTCCAGGTGGGAAATTCTATTGGGGACTGACCCAGGTGGGAAATTCTATTGGGGACTGGCCCAGGTGGGACATTCTATTGGGGACTGGCCCAGGTGGGACATTCTATTGGGGACTGGCCGATGTGGGACATTCGATTGGGGACTGGCCCAGGGGGACATTCTATTGGGGACTGGCCCAGGGGGACATTCTATTGGGGACTGGCCCAGGGACATATTCTATTGGGGACTGGCCCAGGTGGGACATTCTACTGGGGACTGACCCAGGGGGACATTCTATTGGGGACTGGCCCAGGGGGACATTCTATTGGGCACTTGCCCAGTCGGGACATTCTATTGGGGACTGGCCCAGGGGGACATTCTATTGGGGACTGGCCCAGGTAGGACATTCTATTGGGGACTGGCCCAGGGGGACATTCTATTGGGGACTGGCCCAGGTGGGACATTCTATTAGGGACAGGCCCAGGTGGGACATTCTATTGGGGACTGGCCCAGGTGGGAAATTCTATTGGGGACTGGCCCAGGGGGACATTCTATTAGGGACTGGTCCAGGTGGGACATTCTATTAGGGACTGGCCCAGGTGGGACATTCTATTGGGGACTGGCCCAGGTGGGAAATTCTATTGGGGACTGGCCCAGGTGGGACATTCTATTGGGGGCTGGCCCAGATGGGAAATTCTATTGGGGGCTGGCCCAGGTGGGAAATTCTATTGGGGACTGGCCCAGGTGGGACATTCTATTGGGGACTGGCCCAGGTGGGACATTCTATTGGGGACTGGTCCAGGTGGGACATTCTATTAAGGACTGGCCCAGGGGGACATTCTATTGGGGACTGACCCAGGTGGTACATTCTATTGGGGACTGGCCCAGGGGGACATTCTACTGGGGACTGGCCCAGGTGGGAAATTCAATTGAGGACTGGCCCAGGGGGACATTCTATTGGGGACTGGCCCAGGGGGACATTCTATTGGGGACTGGCCCAGGTGGGACATTCTATTGGGGACTGGCCCAGGTGGGACATTCTATTGGGGACTGGCCCAGGGGGACATTCTATTGGGGACTGACCCAGGTGGGACATTCTATTGGGGACTGGCCCAGGGGGACATTCTATTGGGGACTGACCCAGGTGGGACATTCTATTGGGGACTGGCCCAGGGGGACATTCTATTGGGGACTGGCCCAGGTGGGAAATTCTATTGGGGACTGGCCCAGGGGGACATTCTATTGGGGACTGGGCAGCATGGTAGCATTGTGGATAGCGCAATTGCGTCACAGCTCCAGGGTCCCAGGTTCGATTCCAGCTTGGGTCACTGTCTGTGTGGAGTCTGCACATCTTCCCCGTGTGTGCGTGGGTTTCCTCCGGGAGCTCCGGTTTCCTCCCACAGTCCAAAGATGTGCAGGTTAGGTGGATTGGCCATGATAAATTGCCCTTAGTGTCCAAAATTGCCCTTAGTGTTGGGTGGGGTTACTGGGTTATGGGGATAGGGTGGAGATGTTAACCTTGGGTAGGGTGCTCTTTTCAAGAGCCGGGCAGACTTGATGGGTCGAATGGCCTCCTTCTGCATTGTAAATTCTATGATCTAGGTGGGACATTTTATTGGGGACTGGCCCAGGTGGGAAATTCTATTGGGGACTGGCCCAGGTGGGAATTTCTATTGGGGACTGGTCCAGGTGGGACATTCTATTGGGGACTGGCCCAGGGGGACATTCTATTGGGGACTGGCCCAGGTGGGAAATTCTATTGGGGACTGGCCCAGGTGGAACATTCTATTGGGGATTGGCCCAGGTGGGAAATTCTATTGGGGACTGGCCCAGGTGGGAAATTCTATTGGGGACTGGCCCAGGGGGACATTCTATTGGGGACTGGCCCAGGGGGACATTCTATTGGGGACTGGCCCAGGTGGGACATTCTATTGGGGACTGGCCCAGGGGGACATTCTATTGGGGACTGGCCCAGGTGGGAAATTCTATTGGGGACTGGCCCAGGAGGGAAATTCTATTGGGGACTGGCCCAGGAGGACATTCTATTGGGGACTGGCCCAGGTGGGACATTCGATTGGGGACTGACCCAGGCGGGACATTCTATTGGGGACTGGCCCAGGTGGGACATTCTACTGGGGACTGGCCCAGGTGGGACATCCTATTGGGGACTGGCCCAGGTGGGACATCCTATTGGGGACTGGCCCAGGTGGGACATTCTATTAGGGACTGGCCCAGGTGGGACATTCTATTGGGGACTGGCTCAGGTGGGACATTCTATTGGGGACTGGCCCAGGTGGGACATTCTATTGGGGACTGGCCCAGGGGGACATTCTATTGGGGACTGGCCCAGGTGGGACATTCTATTGGGGACTGGTCCAGGTGGGACATTCTATTGGGGACTGGCCCAGGTGGGAAATTCTATTGGGGACTGGCCCCGGTGGGACATTCGATTGGGGACTGGCCCAGGTGGGACATTCTATTGGGGACTGGCCCGGGGGGACATTCTATTGGGGACTGGCCCAGGGGGACATTCTATTGGGGACTGGCCCAGGTGGGACATTCTATTGGGGACTGACCCAGGTGGATATTGCAATAGGAACTAGCTCAGGTATGACCATCTGTAGGGCATTTGTATTTGCTCTTTCTTGAGGATATTTTATGGAGGTTCTAATTAGTTCCCGAGAACCATAGAATTCCTACAGTGCAGAAGGAGGCCTTTCGGCCCATTGAGTCTGCACCGACCCTCTGAAAGAGCACCCTACCTAGGCCCACACCCACGTTCTATCCCTGTAACCCCATAACCCCATCTGACTTGCATATCTTTGGACGCTATGGCCAATTTAGCATGGCCAATCGCCTAACCTGCACATCTTTAGAATGTGGGAGGAAACCGGAGCACCCAGAGGAAACCTACGCAGACACGGGGAGAAAGTGCAAACTCCAAACAATCACTCAAGGCTGGAATTGAACCCGGGTCCCTGGTGCTGGGAGGCAGCAGTGCTAACCACAGTGTCCCTGAGCCATGGTTTATTTATATAAACTACAAACAGCGAGGGCCCCTACACTGATCCCTGCAGTTCCCCACTGGGTACAGACTTCCAGACAGAAAAGATCCCCTCGACCATCACGCTCTGCTTCCTGCCAATTCTGGATCCAATTTGCCAAATTTCCTGGATCCCATGGGCTCTTTCCTCCGCTATCACTCTCCCTTGTAGAACCATATGGGTGACATGGTCGCACAGTGGTTAGCATTTTTGCTTCACAGCACCAGGGTCACAGGTTTGATTCCCGGCTTGGGTCACTGTCAACGTGGAGTCCGGTTTCCTCCCATAAGTCTCGAAAGACGTGCTGTTAGGTGAATTGGACATTCTGAATTAGAACATAGAACATAGAACAGTACAGCACAGAACAGGCCCTTCGGCCCTCGATGTTGTGCCGAGCAATGATCACCCTACTCAAGCCTAACATATCCACCCTATACCAGTAACCCCCCCCTAAATTAACCTTAATTTTAGGACACTAAGGGCAATTTAGCATGGCCAATCCACCTAACCCGCACATCTTTGGACTGTGGGAGGAAACCGGAGCACCCGGAGGAAACACACGCACACACGGGGAGGACGTGCAGACTCCGCACAGACAGTGACCCAGCCGGGAATTGAACCTGGGACCCTGGAGCTGTGAAGCATTTATGCTAACCACCATGCTACCGTGCTGCTCCACCATGCTACCGTGCTGCCCTCCCTCTGTGTCCCCGAACAGGCGCCGGAATTTGGCGATGAGGGGCTTTTCACAGTAACTTCATTTAACACTGTACTGTTAATTAAGCCTTGTGACAATAAAGATTATTAAAAAATAAATAAAATTATCAAAAGTCTTGCTGAAGGAAGGCCACGTCAAATGCGTTTACCTCATCTACACGCCTGGTCACCTCTTCGAAAAATTCAATCAAATTGGTCAGATATGACCTCCCCTTAACAAAACCATGCTGACTGTTCTTGATTAATCCCTGCCGCTCCAAATGCAGATTAATTCTGTCTCTCAGAATTGCTTCCAATACTTTCCCCACCATTGAGGTTAGACTGACTGGCCTGTAGTTTCCTGGTTCATCCCCTCCTCCCTTCTTGAATAATGAGACCACATTGGCTAATCTCCAGTCCTCCGGCACCTCTCCTGTGAGGAAATGAAAATTATTGCCAGTGCAAGGAAGATTGAGCACAGGTAGATGTGCGCTGGCAAGTGGCTCTTTTTGGAGAATTTTGTCCCCCAATTCAGTGTTTATTTAAATATAATAGTAATATGCTTGTGTAATGTTTATTTTGCTTGCAGGTGCTGATATAATCATCACGTACTATGTGCCACAGATCCTGAAATGGCTGAAGGATATTTGATGCCGTTCCATTTGGGACACACAACACGCAGGGTGATGAAGAATTTTAAACCAATTCGGTAGATCTCCCTTCTCCTGTTGGGCCCATTCCCCCCCTCCAATTCACCCCATTCCTGTTCATTCTGCTCCCCACCCCCTCTTGCTCTCATGTTTTTAACCGGTACCATAGCTGATATTAATCCAAATACATGCTTTTAAACCTGAACTCCTGTGTTAGACCAAAAATGCAGAAGTATTTAGCACCTTTCTGATATTTTGATCCATAATGTGTATGAGTGGAAGAGAAAGTGAGAAAGTCAATGAAGTGAGCGGTTGAAAGTTTTTCGGCTGATTAACTGCATTTCTGTTTAGTGTTTGATTGTTGTGAAGGATCTGTTGTGCATTGAAAACACACAGAACATCAGGGATCTTAAACTGAATGAATTGACAGCTTTGTGATTAAATCATGCGACAGGGATTTTAATGTAACCACTGCTGCCATGTGCCTTTTTGATGTGTTATAATACACATTACCAATAGTACGTGTGATCGAAATGCAAAACCCGATAAACAATTGCAAATTAAATAGAATTTTCTGTTTTAATAAAAGAAACTATAAATGCTATTTTTACTCTGCCTCGTAGAGCTGGGATGAGTCACTTATTTTGAGTTTCATTGTGTTAACTTATCGATTCATGAAACTGTAATTTTTTGTGTGGGAGGAACCTTTTAAAGTTCTTTAGGATGTTTGGGGAGGGAAACAGTGTGACCAATTTTATCATCCAATGGGATTATTATGCACTCCCAGATTAGTTACACTACAGCCAGCTTTTACAATGAATCTTTATAAAATATTGGTTTGGCCTCGAGTGGAATAGTGTCCAATTCTGGACCACGCCTTCGGATGGATTTGGAGAAGGTGCAGAAAAGATTTATGAGATTCGTTCCAGGGATAATGGTTGCAAGTTAGGTGGGTTGCGGGAATAGGGCAAGGGAGTGGGCCTAGGTTTCAGACAGTCAGTGTAGACTTGATGGGCTGAATGGCCTCCTTCGGCATTGTTGGGATTCAATAGATAAGAGACATGGATAGGTTAGAGAAGCTGTGGTTGTTCCCCTTCGAGAAGGAGATTTGATTGAGGTGTTCAAAATCAAGAGGGGCCTGGATATATCGACAGAGAGAAACTGTTGTCAATGGTGAATGGGTGAGAACTGGAAAACAAAGATTTCAGGTGATTTCCAAAAGTGAAATGAGGTAAACCTTTTTTATGCAGCGAATGACGAGACCCAGAATGTGCTGCCTGAGAGTGTGGCGGCGTCAGATTCAATCATAGTTTTCAAAAGCCTTTGCAGGACTACAGCGAATGGGGCAGGGAATGGGACTAGCTAATTTGCCAAAAAGGCAGGGAAAATATACCAAAATAAAGAAGGTACAGAGGTGATTTTAAAAAATGGCAATAAGGGGAGACAGAGTGTATGAGAACAGATTAGTGGGTAACATAAATTGAAACACAAAAGTCTTATCAATGCACCAATCATAAAAGGGAAGTCAAAGGATTAGGCATCAATGAGGAGATATTTTTTCACGAGAGAAAAGAATGCTGCCAATGTAGTTGTAAAGGAGAAGACAGTGTTGGACAAAAATAGATAGAGGGGAGGTACAGTGAAGGTTGGCAGGGCTCAAAAGCAGAATTCACCTCGTCCAAATAGGTTCCATCGAAGTTTATGAAGGAAGTAAGGGTGCAAATTGCAGAGACTGATGACATTTTTTTCAGTCCTCATGGCTGTAGGAGTGGAGCAAAAGTGGGAGAGGGATAAATTCCTTTCTATGTCCTCTCTTCCCATTATCAGCCCCACTCTCACACTCTGCCCTTGGTCTCCTTCACTCTTCCAGTTAAGCTGAATGTAAGCTTGTGGAACAGTACCTTCTCTCTCAATTAGACACTTTACAGCCTTCTGGACTGAATATTGAGTTCAACAAATCATAACTATCCACTGCACAGTTGGAGTAGTTGATGGTAACAATTCTGTTTTTTACATTTAAAACTCCTTGAATCCTTTTATGTTTTAACCCCCTTTGCCTTGGTTCTGTCATATAATCTTCTGCTTTGACCCCAGTTACAGACCTTCCTTCTACTTCATCCACTTTGGATCAGTGCTAAAAACCTGTCACACCTCTAACATTTTCCAGTTCTGCCAAAAAGTCGTGGGCCTGGAATGTTAATTCTGTCTCTTTCTCCATAGATGCTGCCTGACTGACAAGTATTTTCAGAAATATTTCTTATTTCAGTATTTACTGAAAACTTAACTGGGCGAATATGACATTACAAGAAGATATCAAAAAAGAGAGAATGACATTTAAGATGGAAAGGGAAAGCTAGTTGATAACTGGAAAGGAAAAAATACCTCAGTCAGGACGGATTGCGTCCCTGCGTATTAAAAAAAATAGTAAACAGGTAAGAAAGGTATTGCTCCATATAAATTTAATAGAAAATAGAATACTGCCAGAAGACTGGTAGACAGCTAATGTAATTCATGTCTATAAAATGGGAGATAGAACATGTCCAGGTGATAAAGACCATGAGGCTTCCAGTTGATGGTAGGAGACAATGTAATAGAAAAAATATCTAAAAACTGAAAATATAATAAAACATGGATTTCAAAGGGAAAGGTTATGCTTGCCCAACCATACTGACTACATTAAAGATGTAATTTACAGAATTTACAGTGCAGAAGGAGGCCATTCGGCCCATCAAATCTGCACCGGCTCTTGGAAAGAGCACCCTACCCAAGGTCAACACCTCCACCCTATCCCCATAACCCAGTAACCCCACCCAACACTAAGGGCAATTTTGGACACTAAGGGCAATTTATCATGGCCATCCACCTAACCTGCACACCTTTGGACTGTGGGAGGAAATCGGAGCACCCGGAGGAAACCCACGCACACACGGGGAGGATGTGCAGACTCCGCACAGACAGTGACCCAAGCCGGAATGGAACCTGGGACCCTGGAGCTGTGAAGCAATTGTGCTATCCACAATGCTACCGTACTGCCCTAATAATAATAGAAAGAAATGAAATGAAAATCGCTTATTGTCACGAGTAGGCTTCAAATGAAGTTACTGTGAAAAGCCCCTAGTCGCCACATTCCGGCGCCTGTTCGGGGAGGCTGTTACGGGAATCGAACCGTGCTGCTGGCCTGCTTGGTCTGCTTTCAAAGCCAGCGATTTAGCCCTGTGCTAAACAGTAGCCGAGGATAAGATAATAGATCTAGGACGCGATCGAATGACACACCGCCCAAACAGCAGCCTGCCTCAGTGCAGCGTAGCTGTTAGAACCCAAGAGACCCCGCCCTCAGGATCTACCCGGCTTGCAACGCCTCGCAGGATGTTGTGGGCGGGATCACTTTTTTCTCAAATCTGCATACTGTACTAGAACGAGACACCAATCTTTTAAAAAAAAATTTAGAACAAAAGAAAACAAAGAAAATGACAGCACAGGAACAGGCCCTTCGGCCCTCCCAGCCTGCGCCGATTCAGATCCTTTATCTGAACCTCTTGCCTATTTTCCAAGGATCTACTTCCCTCTGTTCCCCGCCCGTTCATATATCTGTCTAGATGCATCTTAAATGATGCTATCGTAGATTACCATAGAATTTACAGTGCAGAAGGAGGCCATTCGGCCCATCGAGTCTGCACCGGCCCTTGGAAAGAGCACCCTACCCAAGGTCAACACCTCCACCCTATCCCCATAACCCAGTAACCCCACCCAACACTAAGGGCAATTTTGGACACTAACGACATCTTTGGACTGTGGGAGGAAACCGGAACACCCGGAGGAAACCCACGCACACACGAGGAGGATGTGCAGACTCCGCACAGACAGGGACCCAAGCTGGGAATCGAACCTGGGACTCTGGAGCTGTGAAGCAATTGTGCTATCCACAATGCTGCCATGCTGCCCACAATCGTGGGCTATCGTGCCCGCCTCTACCACCTCCGCTGGCAAAGGGTTCCAGGCACCCACCACCCTCTGCATAAAAAAACTTTCCACACACATCTCCCTTAAACTTTCCCCCTCTCATCTTGAAATCGTGACCCCTTGTAATTGACACCCCCACTCTTGGAAAAAGCTTGTTGCTATCCACCCTGTCCATACCTCTCATAACTTTGTAGACCTCAATCAGGTCCCCCCTCAACCTCCGTCTTTCCAAAGAAAACAATCCTAATCTACTCAACCTTTCTTCATAGCTAGCACCCTCCATACCAGGCAACATCCTGGTGAACCTCCTCTGCACCCTCTCTAAAGCATCCATGTGCTTCTGGTAATGTGGCGACCAAAACTGCACGCAGTATTCCAAATGTGGCCTAACTAAAGTCCTATACAATTGTAAAATGACCTGCCGACTCTTGTACTCAATACCCCGTCTGATGAAGGCAAGCATGCTGTATGCCTTCTTGCCCACTCTATCGACCTGTGTTGCCACCTTCAGGGTACAATGGACCTGAACGCCCAGATCTCTCTGTGCATCAATTTTCCCCAGGACTCTTCGATTGACCGTATAGTCCGCTCTTAAATTGGATCTTCCAAAATGTATCACTTCGCATTTGCCTGGATTGAACTCCATCTGCCATTTCTCTGCCCAACTCTCCAATCTATCTATATTTTGCTGTATTCTCTGACAGTCCCCCTCGCTATCTGCAAAATCCACCAATCTTAGTATCATCTGCAAACTTGCTAATCAGACCACCTATACCCTTGTCCAGATCATTTATGTATATCACAAACAACAGTGGTCCGAGCACGGATCCCTGTGGAACACCATTAGTCACCTTTTGAGACACTTCCTTCCACCACTTCTCTCTGTCTCCTGTTGCCCAGCCAGTTCTTTATCCATCTAGCTAGTACACCCTGAACCCCATGCGACTTCACTTTTTCCATCAACCTGCCATGGGAAACTTTATCAAACGCCCTACTGAAGTCTACAGACCTTCCCTCATCTTGTCACTTCCTCAAAGAATTCTATTAGCTTTGTAAGACACGACCTTCCCTGCACAAAACCATGCTGCCTATCACTGATAAGTCTATTTTCTTCCAAATGTTAATAGATCCTATCCCTCAGTATCTTCTCCAACAGTTTGCCTACCACTGACGTCAATCTCACAGGTCTATAATTCCCTGGATTATCCCTGCTACCCTTCTTAAACAAAGGGACAATATTAGCAATTCTCCAGTCCTCCGGGACCTCACCCATGCTCAAGGATGCTGTAAAGATATCTGTTAAGGCCCGAGCTATTTCGTCCCTCGCTTCCATCAGTAACCTGGGATAGATCCCATCCGGACCTGGGGACTTATCCACTTTAATGCCTTTTAGAATACCCAAAACTTCCCCCTTCCTTATGCCGACATGACCGAGAGTACATAGAACATAGAACAGTACAGCACAGAACAGGCCCTTCGGCCCTCGATGCTGTGCCGAGCAATGATCACCCTACTTAAACCCACGTAACCCGTATACCCGTAACCCAACAATCCCCCCATTAACCTTACACTACGGGCAATTTAGCATGGCCAATCCACCTAACCCGCACATCTTTGGACTGTGTGAGGAAACCGGAGCACCCGGAGGAAACCCACGCACACACGGGGAGGACGTGCAGACTCCACACAGACAGTGACCCAGCCGGGAATCGAACCTGGGACCCTGGAGCTGTGAAGCATTGATGCTAACCACCATGCTACCGTGAGGTAGCCTTAACCTCCTTAACCATCCTTAACCTCAACATCCGTCATGTCCCTCTCCTTGGTGTATACCGATGCAAAGTACTCATTAAGAATCTCACCCATTTCCTCGGACTCCACGCATAAATTCCCTCTTTTGTCTTTGAGTGGGCCAATCCTTTCTCTAGTTACCCTCTTGCTCCTTATATATGAGTAAGAGGCTTTGGGATTTTCCTTAACCCTGTTAGCCAAATATATTTCATGACCCCTTTTAGCCCTCTTTATGCGTGTTTGAGATTTGTCCTATTTTCCCGATATTCCTCCAAAGCTTCATCAGTTTTAAGTCGCCTAGATCTTGTGTGTGCTTCCTTTTTCATCTTAGCTAGTCTCACAATTCCACCCATCATCCATGGTTCCCTAATCTTGCCATTTCTAGCCTTCATTTTACAGGGACATGTCTGTCCTGCATTCTAATCAACCTTTCGTTAAAAGACTCCCACATTTCAAATGTGGATTTACCCTTAAACAGCTGCTCCCAATCCACATTCCCTAGCTCCTGCCGAATTTTTGTTATACTTGGCCTTTCCCCAATTTAGCATTCTTCCTTTAGCACCACTCTCGTCTTTGTCCAGGAGTATTCTAAAACTTACGGAATTGTGATTGCTATTCCCAAAGTAATCACCGACTGAAACTTCAAACCCCTGGCCGGGATCATTCCCCAATACCAGGTCCAGTATGGCCCCTTCCCAAGTTGGACTATTTACATACTGCGCTAAAAAACTCTCCTGGATGCTCATTACAAATTCTGCTCCATCTACGCCTCCAACACTACATGAGTCCCATTCAATGTTGGAGAAGTTAAAATCTCCCACCACGACCACCCTATTGCTCCTACATTTTTCTATAATCTGTCTACATAGTTATACCTCTACTTCACGCTCGCTTTTGGGAGGCCTGTAGTAAAGTCCCAACAATGTTACTGCACCCTCCCTATTTCTTAGCTCTACCCATATTGCGTCAGTGCTCGAATCCTCCATAGTGCCCTCCTTAATCACAGCTGTGATATCATCTCTGACCAGTAATGCAACTCCTCCATCCCCTTTCTCCCCATCTCCATCCTCCTATCCCTCCTGAAGCATCTACACCCTGGGATATTTAGTTGCCAATCTTGCCCTTCCCTCAACCAAGTCTCGGTAATACCGATAACATCATATTCCCAGGTACTAATCCAAGCCCTAAGTTCATCTGCCTTACCTGCTACACTTCTCGCATTAAAACAAATGCACCTCAGACCACCTGTCCCTTTGCATTCATCATCTCTTCCCTGTCTACTCTTCCCCTTAGTCACAATGAGTTTACTGTCTAGTACCTTACTGGCTTTAGTTGCTGCCTCTTTACTGACCTCTAACTTCCTAATCTTGTTCCCATCCCCCCCCACATTAGTTTAAAACCTCCCCAACAGTGTTAGCATATGCACCCCCGAGGACATTGGTTCCAGTCCTGTCCAGGTGTAGACCATCCGATTTGTAATGGTCCCACCGCCCCCAGAACCGGTTCCAATGTCCCAAAAATCTGAACCCCTCCCTCCTGCACCATCTCTCAAGCCACGTATTCATTCTGACTATTCTTGAATTTCTACTCTGACTGTCTCGTGGCACTGGTAGCAATCCTGAGATTACTACCTTTGAGGTTCTACTTTTTAAATGTATCTCCTAACTCCCCGAATTCTGATTGTAGGACCTCATCCCATTATTTACCTATATCGTTGGTGCCTGTACGCACCACGACAACTAACTGTTCACCCTCCCCCTTCAGTATGTCCTGCAGCCGGCCTGAGACATCCCTGACCCGTGCACCCGGGAGGCAACATACCATTCAGGCGTCTCGTTTCCGACCACAGAAACGCCTGTCTACTCCCCTTATGATTGAATCCCCTCTGACTATAGCCCGACCAGTCTTTTTCCCGCCCTTCTATGCAGCAGAGCCAGCCACGGTGCCATGAGCCTGGCTACTACTGCCTTCCCCTGATGAGTAATCTCCCCCAACAGTATCCAAAACGGTATACCTGTTTTGGAGGGAGATGACCGCAGGGGACACCTGCACTGCCTTCCTGCTCTTTCTCTGCCTTTTGGTCACCCATTCCCTTTCTCCCTCAGCAATCCTAATCTGCGGTGTGACCAACTCACTGAACGTGCTATCCACGACCTCAGCATCGCGGATGCTCCAAAGTGAGTCCATCCGCAGCTCCAGAGCCGTCATGCGGTCTAACAGGAGCTGCAGCTAGAGTACCCAATTCTTTTTTTTCCCCAGTCAAGGAGCAATTTAGCATCGCTAATTCAGCTACCCTGCACAGGTTTTTGGATCTGGGGGTGAGATCCACGTAGGCACGGGGAAAATGTGCAAATGTAACTGGTCTGATTAGTAAGTTTGCGGACGACACAAAGGTTGGTGGAATTGCGGATAGCGATGAGGACTGTCAGAGGATACAGCAGGATTTAGATCGTTTGGAGACTTGGGCGGCGAGATGGCAGATGAAATTTAATCCGGGCAAATGTGAGGTAATGCATTTTGGAAAGTCTAATACAGGCAAGGAATATACAGTGAATGGTAGAACCTCAAGAGTATTGACAGTCAGAGAGATCTTGGTGTACAGGTCCACAGGTCACTGAAAGGGGCAACACAGGTGGAGAAGGTAGTCAAGAAGGCAGATGGCATGCTTGCGTTCATTGGCCGGTGCATTGAGTATAAAAATTGGCAAGTCATGTTGTAGCTGTATAGAACCTTAGTTAGGCCACACATGAGTATAGTGTTCAATTCTGGTCGCCAAACTACCAGGATGTGGAGGCTTTAGAGATTTACCAAGATGTTACCTGTATGGAGGGCATTAGCCATGAGGAGCGGTTGAATAAACTTGGTTTGTTCTCACTGGAACGAAGGAGGCTGAGGGGCGACCTGATAGAGGTCTACAAAATTATGAGGGGCATAGACAGGGTGGAAAGTCACGATAGTCATTTTTCCCAGGGTAGAGGGGCCAATTACTAGGGGGCATAGGTTTAAGGTGCGAGGGGCAAGGTTTAGAGGAGATGTACGAGGTATGTTTTTTACGCAGAGGGTAGTGGGTGCCTGGAACATGCTGCCGGAGGAAGTGGTGGAAGCAGGGACGATAGTGACGTTTAAGAGGCATCTTGACAAATACATGAATAGGATGGGAATAGAGGGATATGAACTCCGGAAGTGTAGAAGATCTTAGTTTAGATGGGCAGCATGGTCGACACGGGCTTGGAGGGCCGAAGGGCCTGTTACTGTGCTGTACTTTTCTTTGTTCTACATGGACAGTGACCTAGGGCTGGGATCACACCCAGGTCCTCGGCACAGTGAGGCAGCAGTGCTAACCACTGCACCACCCTGCTGAGACAGCTCGTTTCAATGTAATATGCAGTTTTCAAAGGTGTTGGGATCTATTCCCTTCGCCTCGGAGACCCCGGCAGGCGCACCGATTGGTATTGATCTCCACAAACAGGGACTAGATAGAACAATCCGAGGGGATCGGAGGCCCCAGGTGCTTGCCCTCTGGGCAGGGTGACACCCTGGCAGTGCCAGCCTGGTACCAGGGCAGTGCCACCTGGGTACCAGCCTGAAACTGTCTATGTGCCCAGGTGGCACTGTTGGCTGGCAGGGGTACTTCCAGGACACCAGGTTGGCACTGCCATGGTGCCAAGCTGGCATTTTCGCGCGGCGGCGATCGGGCCGGGGGCCCTGCACAGGTGTTGGGGGTGTGCATGAGACCCAAGGACTCCCCTTGTAATGATTGGGGGGTGGGGGGTCACGTCAAGGGCTCCAGAGATTGAGATGCCATTTAAAAATGGTGTCCTGATCTCTCGCTACACTGAGGAGTTCCGGCGTGCGGAGCCCCTCAGTACAGAAACGGGGCTTTGTGCAGCCTCGGCCGTGTGTTCCCCGCTGAGACCCCCTATCTAACCCGAGTTTGATAGTGTTGTGTTTCTTGGCGCCGTCGACGCCGGGAAACACGTGGCTAAAGGCGCTTGCTATGGGACTTTGTTCCCATTTAGTTAACTCGTGCCCATAACATATTGGGATTTTCAAAAGGACTTTAATAAGGCACTGCTAGACTCATGACTAAGGTCAGAGATTGGAGACAGGTAGCAGAATGAATAGAAGCTAGCACATACACTCTCCCTGTGTAGTGGAAGTTGTCTGTGGTTCTCGGATGATATTCCTAAGAGGCAAGAACATAGAACATAGAACACTACAGCGCAGTACGGGCCCTTCGGCCCTCGATGTTGCGCCGACCTGTGAAACCATCTGAAGCCTATCTGACCTACACTATTCCATTTTCATCCATATGTCTATCCAGTGACCACTTAAATGCCCTTAGAGTTGGCGAGTCTACTACTGTTGCAGGCAGGGCGTTCCACACCCCTACTACTCTCTGAGTAAAGAAACTGCCTCTGACATCTGTCCTATATCTCTCACCCCTCAATTTAAAGCTATGTCCCCTCGTGTTGGTCATCACCATCCGAGGAAAAAGACTCTCACTGTCCACCCTATCTAACCCTCTGACTATCTTATATGTCTCTATTAAGTCACCTCTCAGCCTTCTCCTCTCTAACGAAAACAACCTCAATTCCCTGAGCCTTTCCTCGTAAGACCTTCCCTCCATACCAGGCAACATCCTAGTAAATCTCCTCTGAACCCTTTCCAAAGCTTCCACATCCTTCCTATAATGTGGTGACCAGAACTGCACGCAGTACTCCAGATGTGGCCGCACCAGAGTTATGTACAGCTGCAGCATGACCCTGTGGTTCCAAAACTCAATCCCCCTGCTTATAAAGGCTAGCACACCATATGCCTTCTTAACAGCCCTATTAACCTGGGTGGCAACTTTCAAGGATTTATGTACCTGGATGCTGAGATCTCTCTGTTCATCTACACTACCAAGAATCTTGCCATTAGCCCAGTACTCTGCATTCCTGTTACTCCTTCCAAAGTGAACCACCTCACACTTTTCCGCATTAAACTCCATCTGCCACCTCTCAGCCCAGCTCTGCAGCTTATCTATGTCCCTCTGTATCCTATAACATCCTTCAGCACTATCCACAACTCCACCGACCTTCGTGTCATCTGCAAATTTACTAACCCATCCTTCTACACCCTCTTCCAGGTCATTTATAAAAATGACAAACAGCAGTGGCCCCAAAACAGATCCTTGCGGTACACCACTAGTAACTGAACTCCAGGATGAACATTTGCCATCAACCACCACCCTCTGTCTTCTTTCAGCTAGCCAATTACTGATCCAAACCGCTAAATCACCTTCAATTCCATACTTCCTTATTTTCTGCAATAGCCTACCGTGGGGAACCTTATCAAACGCTTTACTGAAATCCATATACACCACATCAACAGCTTTACCCTGATCCACCTGTTTGGTCACCTTCTCAAAAAACTCAATAAGGTTTGTGAGACATGACCTACCCTTCACAAAACCGTGTTGAGTATCGCTAATCAACTTGTTCTTTTCAAGATGATTATAAACCCTATCTCTTATAACCTTTTCCAACATTTTACCCACAACCGAAGTAAGGCTCACAGGTCTATAATTACCAGGGTTGTCTCTACTCCCCTTCTTGAACAAGGGGACAACATTTGCTATCCTCCAGTCTTCCGGCACTATTCCTGTCGACAAAGACGACATAAAGATCAAGGACAAAGGCTCAGCAATCTCCTCCCTGGCTTCCCAGAGAATCCTAGGATAAATCCCATCTGGCCCAGGGGACTTATCTATTTTGACATTTTCTAAAATTGCTAACACCTCCTCCTTTTGAACCTCAATTCCATCTAGCCTGGTCGACTGAACCTGAGTGTTCTCCTCGACAACATTGTCTTTCTCCAGTGTAAACACTGACGAAAAATATCCATTTAATGCTTCCCCTATCTCCTCTGATTCCACACACAACTTTCCACTACTATCCTTGATTGGCTCTAATCTTACTCGAGTCATTCTTTTGTTCCTGATATACCTATAGAAAGCCTTAGGGTTTTCCTTGATCCTATCCACCAACGACTTTTCGTGTCCTCTCCTCGCTCTTCTTAACTCTCCCTTTAGGTCCTTCCTGGCTAACTTGTAACTCTCAAGTGCCCTAACTGAGCCTTCATGTCTCATCCTAACATAAGCCTTCTTCTTCCTCTTGACAAGTGCTTCAACTTCCTTAGTAAACCACGGCTCCCTTGCTCGACAACTTCCTCCCTGCCTGACAGGTACATACTTATCAAGGACACGCAGTAGCTGTTCCTTGAAAAAGCTCCACATTTCGATTGTACCCATCCCCTGCAGTTTCCTTCCCCATCCTATACCTCCTAAATCTTGCCGAATAGCATCATAATTGCCTTTCCCCCAGCTATAATTCTTGCCTTGCAGTATATACCTATCCCTGCCCATTGCTAAAGTAAACATAACCGAGTTGTGATCACTATCACCAAAGTGCTCACCTACATCTAAATCTAACACCTGGCCGGGTTCATTACCCAGTACCAAATCCAATGTGGCCTCGCCCCTTGTTGGTCTGTCTACATACTGTGTCAGAAAACCCTCCTGCACACACTGCACAAAAACTGACCCATCTATAGTACTCGAACTATAGTATTTCCAGTCAATATTTGGAAAGTTAAAGTCCCCCATAACAACTACCCTGTTACTCTCGCTCCTGTCAAGAATCATCTTTGCAATCCTTTCCTCGACATCTCTGGGACTATTCGGAGGTCTATAGACAACTCCCAACAGGGTGACCTCTCCTCTACTGTTCCTAACCTCGGCCCATACTGCCTCAGTAGACGAGTCCTCAAGCGTCCTTTCTACCGCCGTAATACTTTCCTTGATTAACAATGCCACACCCCCCCCTCTTTTACCATCTTCTCTGTTCTTACAGAAACATCTAAATCCTGGAACCTGCAACAACCATTCCTGTCCCTGCTCTACCCATGTCTCCGAAATCGCCACAACATCGAGATCCCAGGTACCAACCTATGCTGCAAGCTCACCCACCTTATTCCGGATGCTCCTGGCGTTGAAGTAGACACACTTCAAACCAGCGTCCTGCTTGCCGGTGCCCTCTTTCGAACTTTTAACCCTATCCCTGACCTCACTACTCTCAACATCCTGTACACTGGGACTACAATTTAGGTTCCCATCCCCCTGCTGAATTAGTTTAAAGCCCCCCGAAGAGCACTAGCAAATCTCCCCCCCAGGATATTGGTACCCCTCTGGTTCAGGTGAAGACCATCCTGTTTGTAGAGGTCCCACCTACCCCAGAATGAGCCCCAATTATCCAGGAAACCAAAACCCTCCCTCCTGCACCATCCCTGTAGCCACGTGTTCAACTCCTCTCTCTCCTTATTTCTCACTTCGCTAGCACGTGGCACGGGTAACAACCCAGAGATAACAACTCTGTTTGTTCTAGCTCTCAGCTTCCACCCTAGCTCCCTGAATTTCTGTCTCAAATCCCCATCTCTCTTCCTACCTATGTCGTTGGTACCTATGTGGAACACGACTTGGGGCTGCTCCCCCTCCCCCTTAAGGATCCCAAAAACACGATCAGAGACATCACGAACCCTGGCACCTGGGAGGCAACATACCAACCGTGAGTCTCTTTCGTTCCCACAGAACCTCCTGTCTGTTCCTCTAACTATGGAGTCCCCAATGACAAGTGCTCTGTTCCTCTTCTCCCTTCCCGTCTGAGCAACAGGGACAGACTCTGTGCCAGAGACCTGCGCCCTATTGCTTACCCCTGGTAAGTCGTCCCCCGCAACAGTATCCAAAACGGTATACTTGTTATAGAGGGGAACGACCACAGGGGATCCCTGCACTGCCTGCCGGTTCCCTCTCCCTCCCCTGACGGTAACCCATCTACTTTCTTCTTTTACCTGAGGTGTGACTACCTCCCTATAACTCCTCTCAATAACCTCCTCCGCCTCCCGAATGATCCGAAGTTCATCCAGCTCCAGCTCCAGGTCCCTAATGCGGCTCTCGAGGAGCTGGAGTTGGGTGCACTTCCCGCAGATGTAGTCAGAAGGGATACTAGAGGTGACCCTTTCCTCCCACATTCTGCAGGAGGAACATTCAACTGCCCTAGCCTCCATTCCCACTGGACTATGGACTGGCAAGGAGAGGAAGCAAGTCCCAAGAAATAACTGAACCAATCAGGTAGATTGAACGCACACTATTGGCCTTAATCTACATCATACTCTCACCAGCTAAACAACCTCCATCAAGCTCACTATAAAAGAGCACAGTAAGAACACCAGGTTAAAGTTCAACAGGTTTGTTTCAAATCACTAGCTTTCGTAGCACTGCTCCTTCCTCAGGTGAATCCCTCCCAACAGTCAATCAAACCCCCAACAGTCAATCAAATCTCCCCCAACAGCCAATCAAACTATTGATTGGGCAGCACGGTAGCACAAGTGGATAGCACTGTGGTGTCACAGCGCCAGGGTCCCAGGTTCGATTCCCCGCTGGGTCACTGTCTGTGCAGAGTTTGCACGTTCTCCCTATGTCTGTCTGGGTTTCCTGCAGGTGCTCCGGTTTCCTCCCACAGTCCAAAGACATGCAGGTTAGGTGGATTGGCCATGATTAAAATTGCCCTTAGTGCCCAAAAAGGTTAGGAGGGGTCATTGGGTTACGGGGATAGGTTGGAAGTGATGGCTTAAGTGGGTCCGTGCAGACTTGATGGGCCGAATGGCCTCTTTCTGCACTGTATGTTCTTACTGTGCTCACCCCAGTCTAACGCTGGCATCGCCACATCATGACTATAAAAGAGAAAAGAGAGAGCAGGGGTCAAGGATAAAAATGGGTAAAAAAAATGGGACATGGTTTGACAGGGATTGGTGCTGGCACCAATGTTATTCGCTATTTACATAAATCACTTGGAGCCAGGAATTAGAAGTACAATTTCAAAATTGGTGGATGACAACAAACTGGGGGGAGGAGGGAGCACGGTAGCATTGTGGATAGCACAATCGCTTCACAGCTCCAGGGTCCCAGGTTCGATTCCGGCTTGGGTCACTGTGTGCGGAGTCTGCACATCCTCCCCGTGTGTGCATGGGTTTCCTCCGGGTGCTCCGGTTTCCTCCCACAGTCTAAAGATGTGTAAGTTAGGTGGATTGGACATGATAAATTGCCCTTAGTGTCCAAAATTGCCCTTAGTGTTGGGTGGGGTTACTGGGTTATGGGGATAGGGTCGCGGTGTTAACCTTGGGTAGGGTGCTCTTTCCAGGAGCCAGTGCAGACTCGATGGCCGAATGGCCTCCTTCTGCACTGTAAATTCTATCTATCTATTCTATGAAAGAGTGGTGCAATTAATTCTGAGAAAGCATGGCTGAGTCAATATAGTCAACATCTTTTCCCAAAGATAGAGGAGTCTAGAACTAGAGGGCATAGGTTTAAGGTGAGAGGAGAGATACAAAAGAGGCCAGAGGAGAAATGTTTTCACACAGAGGGTGGTGAGCATCTGGAATGAGCTGCCAGAGAGGCCGGTGTAGAGGCGGGTACAATTTTATCCTTTAAAAAAAAGTTAGACAGTTACATGGTCTGGGTGGGTATAGAGGGATATGGGCCAAATGCCCATACTAGCTTAGTGATAGAAACTGGGCAGCATGGACAAGCCGGGCCAAAGGGCCTGTTTCCATGCTGTAAACATCTATGACTCTGAGTAATTGGTAAATAAATTTCAATAGGTAAATGTGAGCAAAATCATTTTGGTAGGAAGAATAAGGAGGCCACATATCACTTGGAAATAAGTGAGTGAGAGGAACAGCAGGTTCTCGGGGTATAAATGCACAAATCATTAAAATTAGCGACACACGTTATTAAAGTCATAAAAAGGAAACAAAGCATTGGTGTTCATTTCTAAAACAGAACTAAAAAATAGTGAAGTTATGTTAAATTTGTCCAGAACCCAGTTAGTCCACACTTTAAGAGTACTATGCACAAGCCTGGTCTCCAAATTGTAGAGCGAATATAGAAGGTGCAAGAAATATTTACATGGATGATACGAGATGAACTCAGACTTATTCTTGGTTCTCTTCAATCTTTTGAAATTGACATTTTATCCTCCACTGCATTTTGATATTCAGGTGCATCTTCAGCCTAGGCAAGCAGGTTATGGATACAAGAGAATGTTCTTAAATGTTCTCAGTGACTTTCCCCTGTACTAGACAGTACCTTTTGGTACACATATTGCAGTTCTTCTGTTACCACGAAGCCTTACATTCCCTGGTCTAAAACAAACTACCTTTATAATAATCTTTATTGTCACAAGTAGGCATGCATTAACACTGCAATGAAGTTACTGTGAAAAGCCCCTAGTTGCCACATTCCAGTGCCTGTTCGGGTACTTGGAGGGAGAATTCAGAATGTCCAAATTACCTAACAGCACGTCTTTCGGGACTTGTGGGAGGAAACTGGAGCACCTGGATGAAACCCACGCAGGCACGGAGATTCCACACAGACAGTGACCCAAGCCGGAATCGACTTGGGACCCTGGAGATGTGAAACAACAGTGCTACCCACTGTGCTACTGTGCTGCCCATTATCCTGTTTTGCCTCTTGCAACTTGTTAATGAAGGTAGAAGCATGACCTTTTAAGAAGAGTTAGACCATAAGATATAGAAGCAGAATTAGGCCATTCAGCCCATTGAGTCTGCTCTGGCATTCAATCATAGTTGATGTGTTTCTCATCCACATTTGCCTACCTTCACTCCATAACTCCTGATTCCCTCATTAATCAAGAACTTATCTATCTCTCTCTTAAAGGCACTCACTGATTTGGCCTACACAGCCTTCTGCAGCAATGACTTCCACAGATTCACCACCCTGTGGCTAAATAAATTCTACCAAATCTCAGTTTTAAAGGATCGTCCCTTCAGTCTGAGGCTATGCCACCAGGTTCTAGCTTCTCCTGCAAGTGGAACCATCCTCTCGATGTCCGCTCAATCTAGGCCTCTCCGTATTCTGTTAGTTTCAATAAGATTCCCCCTTATCCTTCTTGAGTACGGACCCAGAGTCCTCAATGCTTCCCATATGACTAGTCCCTCATTCAGGGATCATTCTTGTGCCCTTCCTTTGAACCCTCTCCAAGGCCAGCACATCTTACTTTAGATCCGGGGCCCACAACTGCTCACAATATTCCAAATGGGGTCCGATCAGAGTTGCATGAATTCCAAACACCTGCTAGCTCTCACAGCTTTAAAGTGTTGTTTCTGTAAAGAGGACGTGAACTGCTGGGTAGGCAAGATAGTAATTCATATGGTCTAGTCTGCCAGGGTATGAGGCTGGAAGGCAACAACACATATTTCTGATCTCAGGCAGGCATCCAGTTGCCTTGACAACTATGCACTAAACTCTGTGCACCTGAGGAATGGAACTGTCAGTGGAGATGTACTGCATACACCGGACAGTACATTATTTGTGCACAGGTGCCACAGGAATGTGTCCCAGCCACAGAAAATGCTGGAAAATCTCAGCAGGTCTGACAGCGCCTGTGGAGATGGAGCGGAGCTAACGTTTCGAGTCTGGATCACTCTTTGTCAAGTCCTGTAAAACAAAATAAGATGGAAAACATGAAAATAAAATGTTTGATGCAAAGTGGCATGTGTGATCATTGACTCTACCAAGAAATAAACATTGCATCTCCCTTGATCACGTTTTAATGAGTAGCCCTGATTTCATCATCTTCTTGCTCAGTATATTCTCATTTTATGTTTCATCACTGCAGGTAGCCTCTTCACTGCTGACAAGCAGAGAAACGCCAGTGGACCTGGCTGCACCACCACCAAACACATCACATCCGAAACAGTTCCCAGGGTTGTAAACCAAGCAAACTCATGGTCATTTTTAAAAGTATTATTTTGTTTTGAGAATTTGAACACTGGGGCAGTTAAGTTGCAATATGAGATGCTGATGGGGGTATTGTGAAATCACAGCAGTTATTGTGACTGACTGGAGAACTTCTGTTGCCAGGCAACAGCCACTCAAAACTAAGCAATACCGGCAAGGCTCCGCCTCCGTGGAACCTAGCCAATGGGAAGGCGCGGTCATTGATAGACGGCGGTGATTGTCCAATAGGTGATGGCTGCGATGACGTCAGATTATATAAAGAAGGCAGCGGGCGTTGGCGGCTCATTTGAGCGAGCAGTTATCCCGGTTAGAGTAGTTAAGGCGGAGCTTTCGGTATGCGAGAGATCGTGCATCTTCAGGCTGGCCAGTGTGGCAACCAGATCGGGGCCAAGGTCTGTATTGTTAGCCGTATTAGGAGTTTTTTTGAGGGGGGTGCAGGGCATTTGGGGGAGGAGGAATTCGGAGGGGAACCACTCCGAAAGGCCAAGGTCGTGGCGACCTCCAGAGCTGCTCCGGTTGAAGCCTGGTCTGTGGAGGCCCCCGGGCCTCGCTGACCGTTGAGCGCCGTCTCCCGGCCGTTTGAACTGCACGTGCCCGCTGATCACGCATGCGCCATCTCGGCGCGGGAGACGTGTGGCGCATGGGCAGTGCCTCCAGGTGCAAGATTGTCATCCGCTGGTTGAGATTTAATCCCTTGATTTCACACTCCAGAGCCCCGTCCTTCAAGGAGCTCCCTGTCCTTGATCTGACTTGTCAGCTGAAGCATTCTTACATTGAAGGTTCAAAGCTTCTATCTCAAACGTCAGGGTGCAGGGCCGAGGGGGCGCTGCACTTGGAGGGTGCAGGGCCGAGGGGACGCTGCTCTTGGAGGGTGCAGGGCCGAGGGGACGCTGCTCTTGGAGGGTGCAGGGCCGAGGGGGCGCTGCACTTGGAGGGTGCAGGGCCGAGGGGGCGCTGCACTTGGAGGGTGCAGGGCCGAGGGGGCGCTGCACTTGGAGGGTGCAGGGCCGAGGGGGCGCTGCACTTGGAGGGTGCAGGGCCGAGGGGGCGCTGCACTTGGAGGGTGCTGGGCCGAGGGGGCGCTGCACTTGGAGGGTGCAGGGCCGAGGGGGCGCTGCACTTGACGGGTGCTGGGCCGACGGGGCGCTGCACTTGGAGGGTGCTGGGCCGAGGGGGCGCTGCACTTGGAGGGTGCAGGGCCGAGGGGGCGCTGCACTTGACGGGTGCTGGGCCGACGGGGCGCTGCACTTGGCGGGTGCTGGGCCGACGGGGCGCTGCACTTGGAGGGTGCTGGGCCGACGGGGCGCTGCACTTGGAGGATATAGGGCTGAGGTGGCGCTGCCCTGTTGGAGGGTGTAGGGCTGAGGGGGCGTTGCCCTGTTGGAGGGTGTAGGGCTGAGGTGGCGTTGCCCTGTTGGAGGGTGTAGGGCTGAGGTGGCACTGCCCTGTTGGAGGGTGTAGGGCTGAGGTGGCACTGCCCTGTTTGGAGGGTGTAGGGCTGAGGTGGCACTGTCCTGTTTGGAGGGTGGGGGAGCTGCACTGTCGGAGTGCGCAAGGCTGAGGGAGTGTTACCCTGTCGGAGGGTGCAAGGCTGAGGAGGCGCTGCTCTGTCGGAGGGTGCAGAGCTGAGGAGGCGCTGCGCTGTCGGAGGGTGCAGAGCTGTGGAGGTGCTGCTTTGACGGAGGGTGCAGGGCTGAGGAGGTGCTGCTTTGTCGGAGAGTGCAGGGTTGGGGGTGCTGACCTGTCTGGGTGTACAGGTGGGGGGGGGGGAGCTGCACTGTCGGAGTGCGCAAGGCTGAGGGAGTGTTACCCTGTCGGAGGGTTCAGGACTGAGGAGGTGCTGCTTTGTCGGAGGGTGCAGGACTGAGGAGGTGCTGCTCTGTCGGAGGGTGCAAGGCTGAGGAGGTGCTGCTCTGTCGGAGGGTGCAGGACTGAGGAGGTGCTGCTCTGTCGGAGGGTGCAGAGCGGAGGAGGTGCTGCTTTGTCGGAGGGTGCAGGACTGAGGAGGTGCTGCTTTGTTGGAGGGTGCAGGACTGAGGAGGTGCTGCTTTGTCGGAGGGTGCAGGACTGAGGAGGTGCTGCTCTGTCGGAGGATGCAGGACTGAGGAGATGCTGCTCTGTCGGAGGGTGTAAGGCTGAGGAGGTGCTGCTCTGTCGGAGGATGCAGGACTGAGGAGATGCTGCTCTGTCGGAGGGTGTAAGGCTGAGGAGGTGCTGCTCTGTCGGAGGGTGCAGGAGCTGAGGAGGCGCTGCTTTGTCGGAGGGTGCAGAGCTGAGGAGGTGCTGCTTTGACGGAGGGTGCAGGGCTGAGGAGGTGCTGCTTTGTCGGAGAATGCAGGGTTGGGGGTGCTGACCTGTCTGAGTGTACAGGTGTGTTGGGGGGGGGCACTGCTTTGTTGGAGGATGCAGGGCTGAGGGGAGCACTGCCACCCGGAGGGTGGTAGGCCTGAGATGGGGGGTTGTTGCCCTGTCGGAGGGGGCGCTTCCCTTCTGGAGAGTGCAGGGCTGAGGAGAGCATGGCACTTGGAGGGTGCTGTGCTGAGGGGAGTATACAAATTAGGGACAGGAATAGGCCACACTGTTCCTTGAGCCGTCTGCACTATTCAATAACATCATGGTTAGTCTGAATGGAAATCCAACTCCACGTTCCATCCTGCTCTCATAACCTTTCACCCCTTCTTATCAAGAATCAATGTGCTTTCTGACTTCAGAATATTCAAAGCCTCTGCTCCACTGCTTTTTGAGGAGAGGGTTCCAAAGAATAGATGTAAAGTAGAGTTAACCAGAGCGAATCAGTTGATGTGATTTATTTAGACTTTCAGAAAACTTTTGACATGGTCTCACATAACAGATAACTAAGTAAAGTTAAAGCGCATGGGATTACGAGTAGTTTCCTGAGATGGCAGAAAGCTGGTTAGCAGACAGGAAGCAAAATGTTGGAATAAATGGGTCTTTTTCCAATAGGCAGGCAGTGACTAATGGTTTACCACAGGGATCTGTGCTGGGACCCCAACTGTTCACGTATATTTGGATAAGGGAACTAAATATATTATTTCCAAATTTGCATATGTTACAAAATTGGGTGGGAGGCTGAGCTATGAGGAGGGTGAAGGGATGCTTCAGCAGGATTTGGACAGTCTAAGTATGGGCATATGCATGTCAGATGCAATACAATGTGGTAACAAAAATAGGAAGGTAGATTATTACTTGAACGGGTGTAAATAAAGAGACGTGGATACCCAGTGGGACCATGGTGTCTTTGTACATCAGTCGCTGAAAGTAAGTCTGCAGGTACAATCAGGCAGTAAAGAAAGCAACTGGTATGTTGGCCTTCATAGCGATCAGTATTATTATTAATTGAGTATGGGAATAGGGATGTTTTACTGAAATTATATAGGGCATTGGTGAGGCCACACCTGGAGTATTGTGTGCAATTTCAGTGTCCTTATCTGAGGAAAGGTGTTCTTGCTGTGGAGGGAGCGCAGCAAGGGTTTACCAGGCTGATTCCTGGGATGGCGGGACTATCATGTGGAGAGAATAAGGTTGGTTAGGTTATATTCATTGGAGTTTAGAAGGGGATCTCATAGAAACTCATGTAATTCTACAGGATTAGCCAGGGTAGATTCAGAAAGAATGTTCCCGATGGTGGAGGAGTCCAGAGCTAGGGGTCATTAGTTTCAGGATAAACCTTTTAGGACCAAGGTGAGGAGAATTTTTTTCACCCAGAGAGTGATGAATCTAGAATTCACCAGTGTAATTTCAAGAAGGTAGATATAGCTCTTGGGCTAAATGGATCAAGGGATAAAATCCCTACAGTGCAGAAGGAGGCCATTCAGCCCATCGAGTTTGCACCGACCCTCTGAAAGAGCACCTTTCCACAGCCCACTCCGCTATCTCCGTAACCCCAACCTTTGGACGCTTAAGGGGCAATATAGCACGGCTAATCCACCTAATCGGCACATCTTTGGACTGTGGGAAGTGACTGGAGCATCCAGAGTAAACCCACGCGGGGAAAATGTGCAAACTCCACAGAGTCAGCCAAAGCTGGAATTGAACCTGGATCCCTGACGCTGTGAAGCAGCAGTGCTAATCACTGTACCACCATGCTGCCCTGAGGGGAAGGCGGGATCAGGGTATTAAACTTGATGATCAGCCATAATCATAGAATTTACAGTACAGAAGGAGGCGATTCGGCCCATCGAGTCTGCACCGTCCCTTACAAAGAGCACCCTACTGAAGCCCACATATCTACCCTATCCCTGTAACCCAGTAACCCCACTTAACATTTTTTGGACGCTATATTATAATGAATGGTCATAGAATCATAGAGTTTACAGTGCCTAAGGAGGCCATTCAGCCCATCGAGTCTGCACTGGCCCTTGGAAAAAGCACCCTACTTGAGCTCCATGCTTCCACCCTATCCCCGTAACCCCACCAAACCTTTTTGGACACTATAAGGGCAATTTAGAATGGCCAATCCACCTAACCTGCACATCTTGGGCTGTGGGAGGAAACCGGCGCTCCCGGAGGAATCCCATGCAGACATGGGGAGAACGTGTGGACTTCGCACAGACAGTGACCCAAGCTGGGAATCAAACCTGGGATCCTGGAACTGTGCTAACCACTTTGCTACCGTGCTGCCCTGGTGTAGCAGGCTCGAGTGCCGAATGGCCTCCTATTTTCTATGTATGTATAATTCTCTTCTGAACTGCTTCCAATGCATCCCACCTTAAATAAGGAGATCAATATTGCACGCAGTACTCCAGGTCTGGTCCCACCAATGCCCTGTATAACTGAAGCATAATTTCCTTACTCTTGTATTCAGTACCTCTGACAATGAATGACACCATTCTGTTAGCTTTGCTGTACCATACCTGCAAATTAACCTTTTGCAATTTGTGCAGAGAAGCATCTGCTTCTCTTAGCTCTGCAACCTTTCACCATTTAGATAATATGGTGCTTTTTTTTATTCTTCCTGCTAAAGTGAACAATTTGACATTTCCCATATTACACTCCAGTGGCCATATACTTGCCAACCTAAGCTATCCATATCTTTTTGTAGCCATCTTGTGTCCTCTTTGTGCCATCTACAAACTTAGCAACCGTACCACATTTCATCCAAATTATGAATATAAATTGTAAAGAGTTCATGATTCAGCACTGATAACTGGACTATTGGAGAGTCAGTCTTGAAAGAACGCTGCAATGACTGAGGGACAGTACACTTTTTAGGGTCAGTAATGAGGGAGTGGTACACTTCCTGTGTGCCTGTGTTGAGGGAGTGCCTCACTGTCATTGGGGCAGTAACAAGGAAGCACTGTACCATTGGAGGTTAATTACTGAAGGAGTGCTGCACTGTCGGTGGGTCTGTACTGAGCGAGTGCTTCACTGCCCAGGGTTAAGAATGCTGGAAGCACTGTTGGTGGGATGGTAACCCCGGAGTTCCGCACTGTTGGTGGGACCTTGAGAGGGCTGCACTGTCGATGGCTCCGTACCATGGGAGTGCTATACTGTCATACTATACTAGTACTATACTATACTATGGTGACAGTACCTTGGAAGCGGAGCACTGTGGGATGGGCGGTACCGTGGGAGCACAACACTACTGGCGGGACAGTACCATACGAGCGCAGAATTATCGGCAGGGCCCGCTGTAGTGTCGGAAGGTCTCCTGAGTGCTGTGCCCCACTGATGGGCAGTTAGTCTTGAAGATTGCCACAGTTTCGGGGTGCTAACAAAGTGCCTCAATGTCAATACTGTGTGTCAGTACTGGGGGAGTGCTGCACTTTATGGGCTAATAGTGTGGGAGCACCGCGCTTTAGGTCGGGCAATACCCTGGGAGTATGGCATTGGCACGGTAGCTCATTGGTTAGCACTATTGCTTCACAGCGTCAGGGTCCCATGTTTGATTCCTGCTTTGGGTCACTGTCTGTGTGGAGCTGCACATTCTCCCTGTGCGTGGGTTTCCTCCGGGTGCTCCGGTTTCCTCCAAGTCCTCAAAGAAAGTGCTGTTCGGTAATTTGGACATTCTAAATTCTCCCTCCATATACCCGAACAGGTGCCGGAATGTGGTGACTAGGGGCTTTTCACAGTAACTTCATTGCAGTGTTAATGTAAGCTTACTTGTGACAATAAAAATTATTATTATTGTAGGTGATACAGTACTGATGGAGCACTACATTATGTTTTTAAAAAATTCATTTACGGGATGTGAAGGTCGCTGGTTCGGCCAGCACTTGGTGCGCCTCCCTAGTTTCCCTTCAGAGGGTGGTGTTAAGTTGCCTTCTTGAAATCTGCAGTCCATGAGCTATAGGTACACAATGGTGTTCCACGATTATTGACCCAGCGGCAGTGAAGGAATGGTGATATATTTCCAAGTTCGAGTGGTGAGTGAGTTGGAGAGGAACTTCCAGGTGATGGTATTCCCAGGTATCTGCTCCTCTTTTCCCTCTCGATGGTGATGGTCTTGGATTTGGAAGGTGCTGCCGAAGGAACCGTAGCAAGTTCCTGCAGTGCATCTTGTAGAATGGATAACAAGGCTGCCGCTGATCGTTGGTGGTGGAGGAATAGAATGTGGAGAGGTAGCAATCAAGCGGGGTGCTTTGTCTTGTATGTTGTCGAATGTTGTTGGTGCTGCATTCATCCAGGCAGGTGGAGAGTATTCCATAACACTCCTGACTTGTGTCTTGTAGGTTGTGGACAGGCTTTGTGAGGGTCGGGAGATGAGTTACTCGCCGTAGAACTCCAAACCTTTGACCTGCTCTGGTAACCGCAATATTAATGGGGCTAGTCCAGTTCAGTTTCTGATCAATGGTAATCTCCAGGATATTGATTTTGGGGATTCAGCGATGGTAATGCCGATGAATGTCAAGGAGCGGCAAGATTGAGGGAGTGGCCGCACTCTGCGTGGTAGGGTACTGTGGGAGTGACTCGCTGTGGGTGGGACAGTACTGTGGGAGTGATGCACTGTGGTGAGGACAGTATTGTGGAAGCACCACATTGTGGTCGGCTCAGTAATGAGGGATCACAACACTGCTGTGGGAGCGCTACACTGTCAGCGGGTCAGCACTGTCAGATCGCCGCATGTCGGCGGGTCAGCACTATGGGAGCACCGCACAGTCGGCGGGTCAGGACTGTGGGAGCACCGCACAGTCGGTGGGTCAGGACTGTGGGAGCACCGCACAGTCGGCGGGTCAGGACTGTGGGAGCACCGCACTGTCGGCGGGTCAGGACTGTGGGAGCACCGCACAGTCGGCGGGTCAGGACTGTGGGAGCACCGCACAGTCGGCGGGTCAGGACTGTGGGAGCACCGCACAGTCGGCGGGTCAGGACTGTGGGAGCACCGCACAGTCGGCGGGTCAGGACTGTGGGAGCACCGCACAGTCGGCGGGTCAGGACTGTGGGAGCACCGCACAGTCGGCGGGTCAGGACTGTGGGAGCACCGCACAGTCGGCGGGTCAGGACTGTGGGAGCACCGCACAGTCGGCGGGTCAGGACTGTGGGAGCACCGCACAGTCGGCGGGTCAGGACTGTGGGAGCACCGCACAGTCGGCGGGTCAGGACTGTGGGAGCACCGCACAGTCGGCGGGTCAGGACTGTGGGAGCACTGCATTGTGGGCGGGACAGTAATGAGATCACTGAGTACTGTGGGAGCGCAGCACCTTTGAGGAGTGTCTACTGTGGGAGTGCCACACTGTTGGAGGGTCCTTACCATGGGAGCTTTGTATTATCTGTGCCCAAGTACCATGGGAGTGGCTCAATGTGTGTCAGTATCATGGGAGCGCGCTGCACTGTATGTGGGGCAATAGTATGGTGGCAGTGCACTATAGCTGGCTCATTACTGAGGGAGTACCACGCTGCAGAGGGCGCGCTGCACTGTCGGTGGGACAGCGTAGAGGGTGCGCGCACTGTCGGTGGGGCGCTGAAGTGGGCGTGCCGCACTGTCGGTGGGACTGTGCAGAGGGCGTGCCGCACTGTCGGTGGGGTGGTGCAGAGGGCGTGCCACACTGTGGGTGGGGTGGTGCAGGCCTCTGCACTGAGGTGAGGCCTGCGCCACGTTTCGTTAAAATTGCACAATGTTTTGGCGTCAGCTACTTTCTGCAGGAGTGAATTCCACAGATTCACCACTCCAGACGAAGAAATGTCTCCTCACCTTCGTCCTAAAAGGTTTACTCCTTATCCTCAAACTATGACCCTTAGTTCTGGACACCCCCACCATCAGGAACATTCTTTCTGAATCTACACTGTCTAATCCTGTTAGAATTTCATAAATCTTAACTGTCTTCCTCAGATATGGGCACTAAAACTGCACATAATATTCTAGGAGTGGCCTCACCAATGCCCTATTCAATTGCAGTAAAATATCTCTTTCTATACTCAAATCCTCTTGCTATGAAAGCCTACATACCTTTTGCATTCATTACTGCCTGCCATACCTGCGTGCTTACTTTCAGCGACTGCTGCATGAGGACACCAAGGTCTCGCTGAATATCCATCTCTCTCAATTTACACCCATTCAAATAATAATTTGTCTTCCTATTTTTGCTATCGAAGTGGGTAACCTCACAATAATAATCTTTATTGTCACAAGTAGGCTTACATTAACACTGCAATGAAGTTACTGTGAAAATCCCCTAGCCACCACATTCCAGTGCCTGTTCGTGTACACAGAGGGAGAGTTCGGAATGCCCAAATCACCTAACAGCACGTCTTTCTGGACTTGTGGGAGGAAACTGGAGCACCCGGAGGAAACCCATGCAGACACAGTGAGAGCGTGCAGACTCCGCACAGACAGTGACCCAGCTGGGAATTGAACCTGGGACCCTGGCGCTGTGAAGCCACAGTGCTTCCGTAATACTAATTTCCTTCAGCTCCTCGCTAAAACTTGTGGTTCTCAGAATTTCCGGTACGTTATTCATGTCTTCCTTTGTGAAGACAGAAGCAAAGTAAGAATTTAGTTCCTCAGCCATTTCTTTGTTACATAGATACATAGAAGATAGGAGCAGGAGGTGGCCTTTTGGCCCTTCGAGCCTGCTCCGCCATTCATCACGATCATGGCTGATCATCCAACTCAATAGCCTAATCCTGCTTTCTCCCCATAGCCTTTGATACCATTCTCCCCAAGTGCTACATCCAGCCACTTCTTGAATATATTCAAAGTTTTAGCATCAACTACCTCCTGTGGTAATGAATTCCACAGGCTCACCACTCTTTGTGTGAAGAAATGTCTCCTTTATCTCTGTCCGAAATGGTTTACCCTGAATCCTCAGACTGTGACCCCCTGGTTCTGGACGCACCCATGATTGGTTACATATTCCCTACATCTACCCTGTCTAGTCCTGTAAGAATTTTATAAGTCTCTATGCGATCCCCCCCTCATTCTTCTGAACTCCAGTGAGAATAATCCTAACCTAGTCAATCTCTCCTCATATGACAGTCCCGCCATCCCTGGAATCAGTCTGGTAAACCTTCACTGCACTCCCTCGAGAGGTAGAACATATTTCCTCAGAGAAGGAGACCAAAACTGCACACAATACTCCCAAGTGTGGCCTCACCAAGGCCCTGTACAATTGCAGCAACACATCCCTGCTTTTATACTCGAAACCTCTCGCAATGAAGGGCAACATACCATTAGCCTTCTTTACTACCTGCTGCACCTGCATACTTACTTTCAGCGAATGATGCACAAGGACACCTAGGTCCTGCTGCACACCCCTCTCCCAATTTACAACCATTCAGGTAGTAATCTGCCTTCCTGTTTTTGCTTCCAAAGTGAATAACCTCACACTTATCCAAATTATACTGCATATGCCATAGATTTGCCCACTCGTCCAACCTGTCCAGATCTTGCTGTAGGATCCTTGCATCCTCGTCACAATTCACCCTCCCACCTAACTTGGTATCATCTGCAAACTTTGAGATGTTACGTTTTGTTCCCTCATCCAAATCATTAATATATATTGTGAATAGCTGGGGTCCCAGCACCGATCCCTGTGATACCCCACTGGTTACTGACTGCCAATTTGAAAAGGACCCATTAATCCCTACTCTTTGTTTCCTCTCTGCCAATCAGTTTTCTATCCACCTCAATACATTTCCCCCAATCCCATGCACTTTAATTTTGCACAATAATCTCTTTTGCGGGACTTTGTCAAACGCCTTCTGAAAGTCCAAATATACCACATCGACTGGCTCTCCCTTGTCAACTGTACTGGTTACCTCTTCAAAGAATTCCAACAGATTTGTCAAGCATGATTTTCCCTTCATAAATCCATGCTGACTCTGACTGATCCTGCCACTGCTTTCTAAATGTTCCGCTATAAAGTCCTTGATAATGGATTCAAACATTTTCCCCACTACCGAGTTATGAATTCCCCTGTTTCTGACTGTAAGGAGCCTATATTAGTTTTTAATCATTCTTTTTCTCTTTATATACTTTAAGAAACTTTTACAGTCAGTTTTTATGATCCCCGCTAACTTTCTTTCAAATTGTATAATCCCCTTCTTAATCCCTTGGTCTGCCTTTGCTGAATTTTATACTGTTCCCAATCCTCAGGTCTATTGCTTTTTCTTACTAAGTTGTATGCCTCATTTTTTGAATCTAATACTAAATCTAATTTCCCATGTAAACCATGGTTTAGCCACATTTTCCTTTCTACTGTTGCGCCAAATAGGAATAAACAACTTTTGGAGTTCACCTATTTGATCCTTGAATGTCCACTGTCCTTCCTTTCAGTAATGTTTCCCAGTCTGTCAGAGCCAGCTCATGCCTCATTCCAGTATAGTTACCTTTATTGAGGTTCAGGACCCTGGTCTCAGAATCAATGAACTCAGTATCCACCTTGATCAATAATTCTTCATATTATGGTCACTTATCCCCAAGGGTGTTCTCACAACTAGATTGCCAACTAATCCTTTCTCATTGCACAACACCCAATCCAAGATGGCCTGTTCCCTTGTTGTTTTCTCAACGTATTGTTCCAGAAATATAAATAGATTGGAGAGTTGGGCGGAGAAATGGCAAATGGAGTTCAATCCGGGCAAATGCGAGGTGATGCATTTTGGAAGATCCAATTCAAGAGTGAACTATATAGTAAATGTAAAAGCCCTGTGGAAAATTGATGTACAGAGAGATCTGGGTGTTCAGGTCCATTGTACCCTGAAGGTGGCTGCGCAGGTCGATAGAGTGGTCAAGAAGGCATACGGCATGAGTTCCTTCATCGGAAGGGGTATTGAGTACAAGAGTTGGCAGGTTATGTTACAGTTGTATAAGACTTTGGTTCGGCTACATTTGGAATACTGCGTACAGTTCTGGTTGCCACATTGCCAAAAGGATGTGGATGCTTTGGAGAGGGTGCAGAGGAGGTTCACCAGGATGTTGCCTGGTATGGAGGGTACTAGCTATGAAGAGAGGTTGAGTAGATTAGGATTATTTTCATTAGAAAGACTGAGATTGAGGGGGGACCTCATTGAGGTCTACAAAATCATGAGAGGTATAGACAGGGTGGATAGCAAGAAGCTTTTCCCAGAGTGCGGGGCTCATTACTAGGGGTCACGAGTTCAAGATGAGAGGGGAAAAGTTTAAGGGAGGTATGCGTGCAAAGTTCTTTCCACGTGGTGGGTGCCTGGAACGCATTGCTGACAGGTGGTAGAGGAGGGCACGATAGCGTCATTTAAGATGTATCTAGACAGATACATGAATAGGCAGGGAGCAGAGGGATACAGATACTTAGAAAATAGGTGACAGTTTTAGATAGAGGATGTGGATCGGTGCAGGCTTGGAGAGTCGAAGGGCCTGTTCCTGTAATTTTTCCTTGTTCTTCTAAATCAATCCCGTATACATTCCAGAGATTCCTCCTCTTTTGTACTGTGACTAATTTGACTCATCGCACTAAATTGTGGGAGCACCACATTGTTGACGAGTCAGTACTATGGGAGGACAGAACAGGCGGTGGGTCAGTACTGTGGGAGCACAGATATGTCAGTGGGAGCGCAACACCTTGTGTGGGCCAGTTCTGAGGGAGCGATGCTCTGTTGACGTGTCAGTACTGTGGGAGCGACGCACTTTATAAAAAAGTTTTTATTGGCGTTTTTCAATTTTACAGAATGATACTTTTAACGGATGGTGTATCTGGTACTTGCATGTTGTACAGTTTCTTATTTACATACATGTTTCTTAACATACATTCTCCCCGATTTCTCCCCCCCTCCCTTACCCCTCCATGTCCCCTTGTTGGCAGCCCCCTCTTCCGCCCTGCGTGACCAACTGCTGAGCTCCTCTCCTCTTTTCTGTGGCTTTTATTGTTGATCTTGTGGATTCGGAGGGGGGATTTCCTGCCCCCCCCCCCCCCCCACCATTTCCCTCATGTTTCTCTCTGTGGCTCCCTTGGGTTCCCTCCTCATCACCGTCCCACTTCCCACTTTGTTCCTCCTCGTTGTAAGCGTTATTGTCTGCTCTCCCCCGTCTCCCCTTCCTTCCCGAGTCGCTGTTGACCTCGAACAGGTCTTAAAACAGGCCGATAAATGGTCCCCACGCTTTGTGGAAGCCCTTGTTCAACCCTCGGATGGTGAACTTAACCTCTAGGTACAGAAATTCTGCCAGCCAGTCTGCAGCTGATTCTCCGGCGTGAGATTAAGGTAGCAAAAGTAAGGGCATTGGCCCCCTTACCCATGTGTAGCTCTGGTTGTACTAATACCCCGAAGACTGCCACTCTCGGGCATGGCTTCACTCTCACCCCCATAACCTTGGACATCACTTGTCCAGAACCCTACAAGTCTGGGGCAAGCCCAGAACTTGTGGGCGTGGTTGGCTGGGATCTCCCTGGCACCGTTCACATTTATCCTCCACCTCTGGGAAGAACCCGTTCATTTGGGTTCTGGTTAGGTGCACTCTGTTCACCACTTCAAACTGCGTGAGGCTCAGCCTTGCGCCGAAGGAAGTGGAGCTGACCCTTTCTGCTCAGTGCTTTGCTCCAGAGTCCCCAACCCACTTCCGTCCGCAGTTCATCCTCCCATTTTCATCTGGCTTCGTCCAGTGGTAGTCTTGCCCTATCCAGTAACTGTCCATAGACATTCTCACAGTTAAACCCCCCCCCCCCCCCCCCACCGCCCCCTTACTGTCCGTGTTTATCAGTTCCTGTAATAGTGTGTCCCGGGTTCTGGGGTATTGATAATACAACATTTTTCAGTCTGGAGGTAATCAGCAGTCGAACACCAGATAACTTAAAGAACCTTTTATTTACCGCGGGGTTGCAGCACAGCTGTCACTCAGAGTTACAGAAAGTGAAAAGCAAATTTTTCTTAGTCACAGTTGACTATATATTCTTACAAATCCCCTCAAGCCTTTCAATCATTAGAACATAGAACATAGAACGATACAGCGCAGTACAGGCCCTTCGGCCCACGATGTTGCACCGACATGGGAAGTCAAAAACTAAAGGCCATCTAACCTACACTATACCATTATCATCCATATGCTTATCCAATAAACTTTTAAATGCCCTCAATGTTGGCGAGTTCACTACTGTTGCAGGTAGGGCATTCCACGGCCTCACCACTCTTTGCGTAAAAAACCTACCTCTGATGTCTGTCCTATATCTATTACCCCTCAATTTAAGGCTATGTCCCCTCGTGCTAGCCACCTCCATCCGCGGGAGAAGGCTCTCACTGTCCACCCTATCTAACCCTCTGATCATTTTGTATGCCTCTATTAAGTCACCTCTTAACCTTCTTCTCTCTAACGAAAACAACCTCAAGTCCATCAGCCATAAGATTTTCCCTCCATACCAGGCAACATCCTGGTAAATCTCCTCTGCACCCGTTCCAAAGCTTCCACGTCCTTCCTATAATGAGGCGACCAGAACTGTACGCAATACTCCAAATGCGGCCGTACCAGAGTTTTGTACAGCTGCAACATGACCTCATGGCTCCGGAACTCAATCCCTCTACCAATAAAGGCCAAACACACCATAGGCCTTCTTCACAACCCTATCAACCTGGGTGGCAACTTTCAGGGATCTATGTACATGGACACCGATATCCCTCTGCTCATCCACACTGCTAAGAATTTTACCATTAGACAAATATTCCGCATTCCTGTTATTCTTTCCAAAGTGAATCACCTCACACTTCTCTACATTAAACTCCATTTGCCACCTCTCAGCCCAGCTCTGCAGCTTATCTATGTCCCTCTGTAACCTGCAACATCCTTCCACACTGTCTACAACTCCACCGACTTTAGCGTCGTCTGCAAATTTACTCACCCAACCTTCTATGCCCTCCTCTAGGTCATTTATAAAAATGACAAGCAGCAATGGCCCCAGAACAGATCCTTGTGGTACTCCACTCGTAACTGAACTCCATTCTGAACATTGCCATCAACACCACCCTCTGTCTTCTTTCAACTAGCCAATTCTGATCCACATCTCTAAATCACCCTCAATCCCCAGCCTCCGTATTTTCTGCAATAGACGACCGTGGGGAACCTTATCAAACGCTTTACTGAAATCCATATACACCACATCAACTGCTCTACCCTCGTCTACCTGTTCAGTCACCTTCTCAAAGAACTCGATAAGGTTTGTGAGGCATGACCTACCCTTCACAAAACCATGCTGACTATCCCTAATCATATTATTCCTATCTAGATGATTATAAATCGTATCTCTTATAATCCTCTCCAAGACTTTACCCACAACAGACGTGAGGCTCACCGGCCTATAGTTACCGGGGTTATCTCTACTCCCCTTCTTGAACAAAGGGACCACGTTTGCTATCCTCCAGTCCTCTGGCACTATTCCTGTAGCCAATGATGACATAAAAATCAAAGCCAAAGGCTCAGCAATCTCTGCAACAGTAGTGAACTCGCCAACATTGAGGGCATTTAAAAGTTTATTGGATAAGCATATGGATGATAAGGGCATAGTGTAGGTTAGATGGCCTTTAGTTTTTTCCATGTCGGTGCAACATTGAGGGCCGAAGGGCCTGTACTGCGTTGTATCGTTCTATGTTCTATGTTCTTCCCTGGCTTCCCAGAGAATCCTAGGATAAATCCCATCAGGCCCCGGGGACTTATCTATTTTCACCTTGTCCAGAATTGCCAACACTTCTTCCCTACGCACCTCAATGCCATCTATTCTAATAGCCTGGGTCTCAGCATTCTCCTCCACAACATTATCTTTTTCCTGAGTGAATACTGACGAAAAGTATTCATTTAGTATCCCGCGTATCTCCTCAGCCTCCACACACAACTTCCCACCACTGTCCTTGACTGGCCCTACTCTTACCCTAGTCATTCTTTTATTCCTGACATACCTATAGAAAGCTTTTGGGTTTTCCTTGATCCTACCTGCCAAAGACTTCTCATGTCCCCTCCTTGCTCGTCTTAGCTCTCTCTTTAGATCCTTCCTCGCTTCCTTGTAACTATCAAGCGCCCCAACTGAAACTTCACGCCTCATCTTCACATAGGCCTCCTCCTTCCTCTTAACAAGAGATTCCACTTCTTTGGTAAACCACGGTTCCCTCGCTCGACCCCTTCCTCCCTGCCTGACTGGTACGTACTTATCAAGAACATGCAATAGCTGTTCCTTGAACAAGCTCCACATATCCAGTGTGCCCAACCCTTGCAGCCTACTTCTCCAACCTACACATCCTAAGTCATGTCTAATGGCATCATAATTGCCCTTCCCCCAGCTATAACTCTTGCCCTGCGGGGTATACTTCTCCCTTTCCATCACTAACGTAAAGGTCACCGAATTGTGGTCACTGTTTCCAAAGTGCTCACCTACCTCCAGATCTAATACCTGGCCTGGTTCATTATCCAAAACCAAATCCAATGTGGCCTCGCCTCTTGTTGGCCTGTCAACATATTGTGTCAGGAAACCCTCCTGCACACATTGTACAAAGAACGACCCATCTAATGTACTCGAACTATATCTTTTCCAGTCAATAATTGGAAAGTTATTTGCAGGGCAAGAGTTAAAGCTGTCAATTGACAACAGCCCCTCCACAAACCACCTTCAAATTAGGCTGACCGCACTGCACGTATGCAAATTTCCCCAGAACAGCTGATCAGTAGCTCTGCTCTGCTGCCCTCTACTGGATGCTTGCCTTCACTCAAACTCCTTGGGTCTCCTTCGCAGGTACACCTTCAAATTAGGTTTACCGCACTGCACGTATGCAAATTTCCCCAGAACAGCTGATCAGTAGCTCTGCTCTGCTGCCCTCTGCTGGATTAGTCATACAATTAGCTCATTACGCCCCTCTTTCATGTAATTATTTCTTCCCATCATTAGTAATAGTTAGTTCACAGGTTTCATAGTATAGCAAGTCTTTATCGACAGTCCTGAGGAGTGTAGTTCTCACAAACAGTTAGACTCCCACGGATAGTTCACAGACTTTCCAGACAGCCAAGGCCGTGATAACGCCTTCAGAACAGAAGCGATTCATTTTAAAATGCACGTACACATTTTGCACAAACTTGACATTCCATTTCCCATCAAGCTCTGATTCTAACTTGAGCCAAACTCTCATTATCTTGCCATACCCATGTGGAGAAAGTGTTTGATTTAGAGCTGTCTGAGTTCCTGTTCTGTCGGTAGTTCTAGGTCTTCTATCAGTTCGCCTGAGGTCGCTGGTCTATCCCCTATGTAGAAGACCCTGACTGTTAGCGTCCCCCCATCCTGGCTCCATTTTTTTAAAGGTGTGGGAGGTGGGAATTTGTGGTTTCCGCAGATTGGGGACAACTCGGATAGATCGAAATGGTGCCTCATCTGGTTCCATGTCTTTAGTGTGGCTACCACCACTGGGCAGGATGTGTATTTCGTCACACACACACACACAGCTACGATAATTTTGTCTGTTATGGAAGAAGGCCTTTGGGGCGAAGATCAGTATGGATCTGAACAGGAAGAGGAACCTTGACAGTATGTTCATTTTGATTGTCTGCATCCTCCACGCCAGGGAAAGCGAAAGTGCATCCTATCTCTGTAGTCCTTTACAACTTCCTCCGCCAGGCTAGCCAGATTCCACTTGTGGATTCGTGTCCAGTCGTGGGCTATCTGTATCCCCAGGTAACGGAATTTGTTTTGGGCTAGTTTGAATGGACGTCCCTCCAGATCCGCTCACCTCTGGGAATAGGGTTCACCTGGAAACCGTTGCTCTTGCCCAGGTTGGGTTCATAGCCGGAGAAGGCTCCAAACTCGTCCAGAAGCTACATGATTGCTCTCAGACCGTTATGTGACGTAGAGGAGCAGATCATCCGCATAGAGTGAAACTCTGTGCTCCCTGCCTCCACTTTGGATGTCCTTCCATCTTTTTGCATCTTGCAGAGCGATTGCCAGGGGTTCAATTGTTAGGGCGAACAGGATAGGGGACAGTGGGCATCCCTGCAGTGTGCCCTTGGACAGCTGGAAGTATTCAGAGCTGGTGGTGCTGGTCCGAACGCTCGCCTTGGGGGTGTTGTACAGAAGTTTTACCCATGAGGTGTGAACCATGCCCCTAGCCCAAACCTGCTCCAGTACGCCAAAGAGGTAATTCCACTTGATTCTGTCGAAGGCCTTTTCTGCATCCAGGCGATGATAACCTCTGGTGTTCTCTCCCGGGGTAGGGGGTGGTTTTATTATTACATTCAGCAGTTAGTGTGGCTCATTTGACTCATCGCAGAAACATGAGGGAAAAGGTGGGGGGGAGCAGGAAATCCCCCCCCCCCACCGAATCCACAAGATCAACAATAAAAGCCACAGAAAAGAGGAGAGGAGCTCAGCAGTTGATCATGCAGGGCAGAAGAGGGGGCTACCAACAAGGGGACAGGGAGGGGTAAGGGGGGGGAGGGGGGGGAGAAATCGGGGAGAATGTATGTTAAGTTAGCTGAATGTTCAGATGTTCTCCGTTAGCTGCCTTCCCTGGACAAAGCCCGTCTGGTCCTCTGCGACTATCTCTGGTATGCAGTTCTCCAGTCGCTTGGCCAAGACCTTCGCAAGTATCTTCGCATCAACGTTGAGCAGTGAAATGTGTCTGATCAGCATTATGTCGGGTCTTTGTCATTTTTGGGTATCAGGGAGATCGTGGCCTGTGTTAGCGTAGAAGGCAGGGTGCCTATCGCTAGCGAGTCTGCGAACATGTCCCTTGGGTGTGGGGCCAGAGCTGACGCACATTTTTTACAGAGGTCCGCTGGAAACTCGTCAGGTCCCAGCCTTCCCTGCCTGCATGGAGCAGATGGTCTCCATGATCTCTCCCAGACCTATGGTGCTTCCACTTCCCCCTGCCTATTGTCCCCCACGACTGGCATGTCCAGTCCATCGAGGAACCATTTCTTCCTCGTGCCCCTGTCGGGAGGTGGGGAGGGGGAACTCGGAGATGTACAGCCCAGGGTAGAAGATCTCAAACACCTGGTTGACCTCCATTGGCTTCGTCACCAGTCTGCCTCTGCTATTCTCCCTCGTGGCTGCCTGCTTTCTCAGCTGGTGAGCCAGTAGGCAGCCAGCCTTTGCTCTGTGCTCGTAGAAGGTCCCCCGTGTCTGGCAGAGTTGGTGCACTGCTTTCCTGGTGGATAGCAGGTGAAAGTCCATTTGCAGCTTTTCCTCTCCGCCAGAAGCTCGACGGTCGGTTTCTCAAGAGTACTTTCTGTCGACCTCCAGGTCTCTTATAGGCTAGAATTTCTCCCCTAATAACAGCCTTCAGTGCCTCCCAGAACGTGGAAGGTGCGATGAATTCTGTGTCCTTCCCATGTACTCGCTGTAGTTTCTCTTGTCCATTGCAGGATCCTCTCCCGGTCATGATATCGGTGCAGCTTTGTGGTGATCGCTTTCGGCTGCTCCCCCGCCTTGGGCTTCCGTCTGAGTGACCGGTGTGCCCTGTGGAGTTCTTGGGGGTTGGGGAAGCTGTCTCTCTTGACAGGTTGCCCAGCATTTGGGCGATGTAGCCTGTCGGGTCTCTACTCTCTGTATTCTGGGAGGCCCACAATCCAAACATTGTCATCGGGGCCAGTTCTCCTAGTCCTCGACCGTCCTCTTTTTAGCTCCTTTGGGCCATTACCAACCCTTTGACTTCTGCTTCCAGAGCAACAATCCTGTCGCTCTGGTCCTTGGGACTCTCTCCAGGTTGTGAATCATCCCCTCCACTTTCTTCCCCAACCCTTCGATTATTTTTGGAAGGTGACCATTGCCTCCGTCCACACCACCATTTTAAAAATTCTTTATTTAGATTACCCAATTATTTTTTCCAATTAAGGGGCAATTTAGCATGGCCAATCCACCTACTCTGCACATTTTTTGAGTTGTGGGGGCGAAACCCACGCAGACACGGGGAGAATGTGCAAACTCCACACGGACAGTGACCCAGAGCCGGGATTCGAGCCTGGGACCTCAGCGCCGTGAGGCAGCTGTGCTAACCACATGGCCACCGTGCTGCCCTGTCCCCACCACCATGACCACCACCTGAATTTCAATTTTGATTGCCTCTTTTATGGCGGCCAGCTACTTCTTGTGGAAGGTCTTCCATCCATCTCCAGGTGGCGATGGGGGAGGCTGATGCTCGGGTAGATGGTCTCCCTCTCTCTTGGGCGGCCCGGGGCTCCTCACATTGTGGATATGCCGGTTCCTCCTCTTGATGTTCATGGCTCTTTCCGCCACTTCTGTTGTCCCTTCGGCACATCGAACTCCCATTTCCTGGCATTTCTTTTGCGGTAGTTTTCTTTCCTCTATTGAGGTTACTTTGCGGTCCATTTTCTGGCTAAATTCACTTAAAAGTGCCTAGTTGATTCTGGAGGGTAGGAGAGCCACCTGATGTGCGTCTGCTCAACACCAACGTCACCGGACGTCAGAGTGTCAGTTCTGAGAGAGTGCTGCACTGTGGCTAAGACAGTACTGAAGTAGCGCCGCACTGTGTCTGGGGCAGTACTGATGGAGCGCTGTACTGTGGGCGGGACAGTACTGATGGAGCGCCGTACTGTGGGAGGTACAGAACTGAGGGACCGCCGCACTGTGGGTGGGACAGTACTGAGGGAGCGTCGCACTGTGGGTGGGTGATATACCTTCAATTCACAGAGGCAGAGAGAGCGAGTGAACATTAGGCTTTATTAATCATGAACTTGCCTAGCTAGAGTCTGTTGTACAGATGAATGCCGCCCACAGGTAGCTGGTCTATATATGGCCCCTGTGAGGGCGAAGCCAGAGGCGGAGCCCACTGGGGTTACAGTACAGTACCTGGAAGCAGCTCATATCACCACTTCCATGTCATAAGTTACAGTATCATACATGCATTATGTGAATACATTCACCACATTCAACCCCTGTTAAAAAAATCAAGTCCAGCGGGGGTGACGTGGGGTCATTACATATTCAGTCTATCTGGAGGCTGGATCGTTCTCTTTGACATTCTCAGCTCTGGCGGTGCGGCGGGCACGGTTGTTGCAGGTGGTGACTCCAGGGGCGTTGTGTCTGGAGCTTGAGCCTCAGTCCGGCGTGTCAGAGACGGTTGGGGTGTGGGGGTGGCGGCAGTGTCGGCGGGGGACAATACAGGAGACCCAGGGGCGCGTATGGGGTGGTGGCGGGCAGTGGCGAGGGAGGTGCGTTGACAGGGGAATCAGCTGGCTCCAGACTGTATCTTGCCATCTGTCCTGGTGCGCGATATAGGCGTACTGGGGGTTGGCGTGGAGCAGCTGGACCCTCTCGACCAGGGGGTCGGTCTTATGGCGTCTCATGTGCCTCCGGAGAAGTACTGGCCCCGGAGTTGTCAGCCAAGATGGAAGCGAGACCCCGGAGATGGACTTCCTGGGGAAGATAAATAAACGATCGTGAGGGGTCTCGTTGCGTGGTGAGAGTTTGGCATGTCAAGTTAAAATCAGAGCTTGATGGGAAATGGCATGTCAAGTTAAAATCAGAGCTTGATGAGAAATGGAATGTCAAGTTTGTGTAATATGTGAACGTGCCTTGTGAGATTAATTGCTTCTGTGTTCGGCCTTATAACGATCCTGTGAACTGTCTGTGGGAACCTGTGAACTGTTTGTGGGAACGAAACGCAACCGTGGGATGGGATACTCCTTCCTTGATAAAGAATTGCTATGCGATGCAACTAATGAGCTAACTGTGGCTAATGATTGAAAGAAATAATTACATGAAGGAGGGGTCTGAGGGGTTTTTACAAGTACATAGTTAACTGTAACTAAAAGAAAAGTGCCTTCACTTGCTGTAACTGTGAAGTTACACTTGGGTAGCCCCGCGGTAAATAAAAGATTTTTAAGTTATCTGCTGTTCAACTGATAATTGCATCCGGACTGAAGATTTAGAATTCTCAGTGGCTGTGCAGAGGAGCGATCTGATGGAGTGGAGGGCGTCGGGGAGGACCTCCTGCCAGCGGGGGGGTCGGGAGACTTCTAGACATGAGGGCCAGAAGAATGGCCTTCCATACCGCTGTTCTCCCTCTCCACCTGCGGGTGATAGCTCGTAGTCCTGCTCGAGGTGATGCCTTTGCTGAGCAGGTACTGACGTAACTCATCGCTCATGAACGATGTGCCCTGGTCGCTGTGGACGTAGGCAGGGAAAACGAACAGTGTGAAGATGCTGTGCAGTGCCTTTATTACAGTGGCCGAGGTCATGTAGGGGCAGGGGACAGCGAAGGGGAAGCGAGAGTACTCATCGATGACGGTGAGGAAGTATATATTACAGTTGGTGGAGGAGAGGGGCCCTTGAAGTCAATGCTTAAGCGCTCAAAGGACCATAAGGCCTTTACCAGGCGGGTGTATCTGGCCGGTAGAAGTGCGGTTTGCACTCCACGCAGACTTGGCAGTCCTGGTCATTCCTTGACCTCCTCGGTGGAGAAGGGCAGATTGCGGGCCTTAATGAAGTGGGTAAACCGGGTGACAGAGGTCATTGTGGACAGCCAAAAGTCGGTCATCTTGCGCGCTGGCACAGGTGCCGCGGGACAGGGCATCTGGGGGCTCGTTGAGCTTCCCAGGACAATACTTGATATCGTAATTGTAGTTGGAGAGTTCAATCCTCCACCTCAAGATTTTGTAATTTTTTTTATTTTGCCCCGTTGTGCGTTGTCAAACACGAAGGCGACCGAACGCTGGTCGGTGACTAGGGTGAAACTCCTACCGGCTAGGTAGTGCCTCCAGTGCCGCACGGCTTCCACTATGGCTTGTGCTTCCTTCACGACCGAGGGGGTTGAATTTCGGACCGTGGAGGATCTGAGAGAAGAATGCTACTGTCCTGCCCGCCTGGTTGAGTGTGGCGGCCAGTGTGACGTCTGACGCATCGCTCTCTACCTGAAAGGGGATGGACTCGTCCATTGCGTGCATTGCGGCCTTGGTAATGTCGGCCTTGGTGCGGCCGCGCTCGGGCCTCATCCGTCAGGAGCAAAGTGGTGGTTTGAATAAGTGGGCGGGCTGTGGGGAGGGGGGAGTTCTGTGAGGGGGCGCATACGGTTGGGGTCAGGCCCTAGGACTCAGTTCTCCACGACGTAGCCGAGGATGGCTAGTCGGGTAGTATGGAAGACTCGCATTTCTTTGTTGTATGTGAGATTGAGGGATTGGGCGGCCTGGAGGAACCTCTGGAGGTTGGCGTCATGGTCCTGCTGATCATGGTCACAGATGGTCACATTGTCCAAGTACGGGTATGTAGCCAGCAAACCGTACTGGTCCACCATTCGGTCCATCATTCTCTCAAAGACCGAGATCCCATTAGTGACGCCGAAGGGGACTCTGAGGAAGTGGAAGAGTCGGCCGGCTGCTTCAAAGGCAGTGGCCCTCTTCCGGGCGGATTGGGAGCTGGTGGTAGGCAGACTTCAGATCGACCGTTGAGAGCACACGGTACTGTGCGATCTGGTTGACCATCTCCGCTATGCGGGGGAGGGGGTACGCATCCAGTTGCGTGAACCGGTTAATTGTCTGGCTGTAGTCCACAACCATCCGATTCTTTTCCCCGGTCCGGATGACCACCACTTGGCGTCATGGTCCTGCTCTCCAGGGGCTGTTGCTGGCCTTGATGATCCCTTCACTCAACAGTCGCTGGACCTCCGATTTGGTAAACGTCATGTCTAGCGAACTGTACCGCCTGCTCCTGGTGGCGATGAGCTTACAGTCGGGACTAAGGTTTGCAAAGAATGAAAGGGGGGGAGCCTTGAGGGTTGCGAGGCTGCACACCGTGGGGGGGGGGGGGGGGGGGGCGCAAGTGTCCGCTGAACTGTAAGGTCAGGCTTCGGTGGTTACATTGAAAGTCCAATCTGAGCAGAAGGGGGGCGCAGAGGTGGGGGAGGACGTAGAGCTTAAAATGAGCGTACTCTGTGCCCTGCATGATGGAGATGATGGAGATTGTTTGGGAGGCTGGATAGGTGTTGAGGGAGCAGCGCCTTACCGTGTTGGGGTGGACAAAGTTCTCCGTGCTCCCGGAGTCGAAAAGTTTGTGGGTCTCGTGCCTGTTGACCCGGACGGCCGTCATGGAGCTCTTCAGCTGTTTCGGCTGCGACTGGTTGAGAGTGACTGCGCCCAGCTGCGGGTAGCCTGTGTGGTCGGTGGAATCACAAGATGGCAGCCCCCATGAGTCGCACGTGTCAGGTTGGGGCGAAGATGGTGACCAAGATGGCTGCCCCCCATCGGTCGCAAGTGTTGGTCGGTGCTGGAGCCGGCGGCCAAGATGTCTGCCCCCATGAGTCGCACGATGCTGATGATGCATCTGACGGGGGCGTTCCGGGCAGGCACACAGCCACATTGCATGGTCTGTGGGGCTGCGAGTCCATGGGTTGGGCCTGGTGCGGTTTCGATTTCTGAGCCTTGGGTTGGCCCAGTCAGACTCTAGCAAAGTGCCCCTTTTCCCCACAGTCGCTGCACGTCGCCGTGCGGGCTGGGCAACGCTGCAGGGGGCATTGGCCCTGGCCACAGAGGTAGCAGTGCGGTTCCCCGTGCTGGCCTGTCAGACGCGCGGCGCAGGTCTGCGACATAGTCGGGTCCGATGGGGGCCGTGCCGAGGGTGTCCATGAGGGGTTTGCCAGGCCCGCGGGGAACGCACTGAGGTTCTGGTAGGCCGTGTACCGCAGATCAGATGTCCCGTTTTCCAACAGGAGCTGCTGATGTAGTTCGAGCGGACCCCCGCCACATAGGTGTCCCGATCTGTGAGTTCATGTGTTCCTCCGCCGTCACATCTCGAAAGCTGTAGTTCCTCGCGAGTAGAGTCAGGGTTTACAGATACTCGTCCAGCGATTCACCGGCGCGTTGACGGCGAGTAGTGAGAAGGTGTCTGGCGAACACCTCGATTACGGGCTTCACGAAGTGTGCCTTGAGGGTTGCGACTGCCGCCTCGTACGTGGCCGCTTTCTCGATCATTACTGAGATTCAATGGCTCATCCGAGCGTGGAGGAGTCGCAACTTGAGGGTCTCCGTGGGAGGCATTGTGGAGGAGTCGAGGTAGGTCTCTAAGCATCGAAGCCATTGTTTGAATATTTCCTTGGCTTCGGATGCGCAGGCGTCGGGTTCGAGCCTGTCTGGCTTTAGAGCGGCTTCCATACTGCTGTCTATGATGAATAAATTGATATACCTTCAATTCACCGAAAGGCAGAGAGAGCGAGTGATGGAGCGCCGTACTGTGGGAGGTACAGAACTGAGGGACCGCCGCACTATGGGTGGGACAGTACTGAGAGAGCGTCTCACTGTGGGTGGGCGATATACCTTCAATTCACAGAGGCAGAGAGAGCGAGTGAACATTAGGCTTTATTAATCATGAACTTGCCTAGCCAGAGTCGGTTGTACAGATGAATGCCGCCCACAGGTGGCCGGTCTATATATGGCCCCGGTGAGGGCGGAGCCAGAGGCGGAGCCCACCGGGTTACAGGTACAGTACCTGGAAACAGATCGTATCACCACTTCCAGGTTATAGGTTACAGTATCATACATACATTAGGTGAATACATTCACCACAGTGGGACAGTACTGATGGAGCGCCGCACGGTGTGTGGGACTACTGAGGGTGGGACTGTACTGAGGGAGCGCTGCACTGTGGGTGGGACAGGACTGGGAGTGTCACACTGGGTGGGACAATACTGATGGAACTCCACACTGTGTGTGGGACAGTACTGAGGGAGTGCTGCACTGTGGGTGGGACAGTACTGAGGGAGTGCTGCACTGTGGGTAGAACAGTACTGAGGGAGTGCTGCACTGTGGGTGGGACAGTACTGGGGAGCGCCGAACGGTGGGTGGGACAGTACTGAGGGAGCATCACACTGGGTGGGACTGTATTGATGAAGCACCATCCTGTGGGTGGTACAGTATTGAGGGAGAACTACACTTTGGGTGGGAGAGTGCTGAGAAAGCACTGCACTGCACTATGGGAGCACCCCACTGTTGGTGGGACAGTACTGAGGGTGCACCCCACTGTTGGTGGGACAGTACTGAGGGAGCGCCACCCTGTGGGTGGGATAGTACTGAGGGAGCGCCGCACTGTTGGTGGAACAGTTCTGTAGAAGCACCGCGCTGTGGGTGGGACAGTACTGAGGGTGCACCGCACTGTGGGTGGGACAGTACTGAGGGTGCACCGCACTGTGGGTGGACAGTACTGAGGGAGCGCCGCACTGTGGGTGGAACAGTTCTGTAGAAGCACCGTGCTGTGGGAGGGACAGTACTGAGGGTGCACCGCACTGTGGGTGGACAGTACTGAGGGGGTGCTGCATTGTGGTGGGATAGTACTGAGGGAGCACCACACTGGCGGGTCAGTACTGTGGGTGTGCTGTACTGTTAAGTGAGTCAGTAGAGTGGGAGAACCGCACTTTTGGTATGTCAGCACTGTGGGAATGCCGCATTGTCGGTCGATCAGTACGACACCCTGCGCTACTACACGGTAAGTTTAAGCCCACTTGATCTCGAGTCAGAGTATAAGTGAATTAACCAATTATTCTGAGAAAAATACCGAAAGTCTTTAGCCCTTGTCTGCCCAATAATTGCAATCATCAGGTTTGAGATCATATTATCCTTTATGGGAATGTGTACAATTTTTATATTGAACTGCTGGAATAATATACTCCAACGGAATAACCTTGCATTCTGGGTTTTAAACCTCTCTATAAATGCAAGTGGCTTATGGTCTGTATAACAAAGCTTTATTTATTATAATGTCGGACACTATGATCTATGTACTTCAAAATACTGAAGGGCTGATAGTGAGGCTAAGGTTTCCTTTTCAATGGTGAAATACTTTCTTTGGTTCGGACTTGGTTTTTTTCTAAAAATATCCAATTGGCCTCTCTATTCCTGCACCACCGTCTTCACGTGGCAGTACCCCTAGCCCCAGGTCACTAGCATCTGTGACCATTTTAATGGTCTGAAAAGTCCGAGGCAGCCAGTACCAGTTCACCCACTAACATGGCCTTCAGTCTCTCCAACTCTACTCGCTGTTCTGTGAACCACAGTGTTTTTGCTTGTTTCTGCAACATATATAACATGCACTGTATTTCAGTCCCTCACTGAGCAGCACGGTAGCACAATGGTTAGCACACTTGCTTCGCAGCTCCAGGATCCCAGATTGATTTCCAGCTTGGGTCACTGTCTATGTGGAGTCTGCACGTTCTCCCTATGTCTGAATGGGTTCCCTCCGGGTGCTCCGGTTTCCTCCCACAATTCAAATATGTGCAGGTTAGGTGGAATGACCATGATAAATTGCCCTTGGTGTCCAAAAAGGTTAGATGGGCTATGGGGATAGGGTGGAGGTGTAGGCTCAAGTGGGGTGCTCTTTCCAAGGGCCAGTGCAGACTCGATGGGTCGAATGGCCTCCTTTTGCACTGTAAATTCTATGATTCTAGGAGCCAGTCTCCATTGTTTCAGTCGAGATGGATGTGGCTTTATTGGTTCAGAACGGAGTGCCTCCTAGTGTTTCCAGCCAAGTCTGTACCCTTTCAGCTTCATTATTGTATCTTCTCTTCTTCTGTTGATAGGTTTGCATCTTTGTTTCAGAACTCTAAACAGTGTCCTCGTTTTCACTCTCTTCAAATCAACGACAGTGTGCTTCCCTTTGACAGGTTCTTGACTGTCCAAATTAGAGAGGACCCCCTGAATGAGTTTTTTGCATCTCCCATGTAATGCAGCTAGTCTTTTCTAATTGTCCAATGAATGTTTATCCAAATTGCGAGGATCTTCTGCAGCCAATCTACAAGCAATATCGTCAGCTGAAGAGAATATCTGGTTCATTTTTAATCTGCAAACACTCTTCAATCCCTCCAGCTTTACATTCTCTCTTTTCCTTCACAGGGTTACTTTCAGTGACAAGTAAAGCTGAGGGCTCAATCTCCGCAGAGTAGGTTGACTTTATATGCACCATTCTTTGTTTTACAGCTACTACCTCGTCATCGGAGTCTTTGTAATCACAGCCCTTACGTCCATTTATTAATACCGACTGAAATAATTTGCACTTTCCAGATTTGAACTGTTCTTCTTTACTTTCAGAATCGCAGGATGGCACGTTATTGGCTCCATTATCTTTCTGATTTTTGTTAAAAGATGCAGTGGCAGAATCACGTCATGGTTCTCCATCCACTTATCTCTTAATTTTCAAAAGGGATTGATTATTGATTATTTAATTTAATTTAATTTAATTTGCTATTTGCTTCCTTTACCTTTGAATATGCCATGTGGACCTTTAAAAGGATGCGGGTTAAATAGCTGTATGCTTGGTGTCACTTTACAGTCCTTACTGTCTTTGTCCTGAATAACTGATGCTATGCTATCATGTATATTTTCCTTCAAAACAGGCTTGCCCTGGGAAATATTTGCACATGAAGTGAATGGCAATGGGTTTACTGCAAGAGGCTGTAATAAATTACCTTTAGAAAAGTCAAATTCACTTCTGTGGATTTGCTGTCTTATTTCCTAGCTTTGGAAGAATTGCTTGCCATTTGTTCAAGATACATTAGTGAGAGGTTTATTCGATAGCTGTTGTTTATCGTTACTTCATAATTGGAGCCAAAATCCGATTCAGAACTCTTGCCTGACTCATCGTTACTGTTAGATTCATGCTCCTCTTATGGTCACCTTCAGTCTTGGAGTTCTCGGAATCTGGTTCTTAAGACTTTACCTTTGACAAATCTCTGTCAGGAATCTGTTCAGTAGAAATAATTTCATCAGTATCAGCAGAATCCTATTCACTACCATTGTCATTTGATGAAGGTCTTTCAACATTTCTTTCTTTGAGTCATTTAATGCCCAATCAGTTTTCTTAATACCCACATGCCCTACCATTGGCATCTCATGTGCTATCTGCAGTACTTCCCTCGGACTCTCTGTAATCATGGCTGAAGCTGCAACCATTACCCATGCCAAATCATCCCCAAAAATAAGTCTGCATCATCTGCTGGTAACTTCTCAACCACCCTGACCACCACTGGAACTGACACCAAATTACACTCTAATTCTACTTTATACAATGGAACTGGGATATAATAACTTATCGCATTCACCAATACCGTAGCTTTTTTTGCGCTCTCTGGAGGGAAACCGAATCCTTCTCCAGTAAGACATTTGAGTAGCCCCGTGTCCCTTAAGATAGTTGTGGGTTTGGCTGCATCAGTTGATGAAAATGGGGTGAGCTTCCCCTTCGAGAAAAACCCTGCATATCTCTCCTCTACCTCATTCCTCACACCTGCTCTTATAGTGTTTACCTCAGGCCTCCTAAGTCCAGTTAAAGCTACAGTCTGCCCTGTAGTGTTCTCCACTTTTTTGTTTCCTTTTCCAAATCCTCCTTATGAATTGTCATGGTGATGGATTAGCTCATAATCTGCAGCCATTATTGCTGCCTGCCTAGCAGTCTTCACCCTCTGGTCGTCAACATGGGTTCTTATCATAGAAGGGAGGGAATTTTTTAATTTGTCTAAGATAATGACCTCTCTCAGAGCCTCATAGGTAGTTGCAGCTCCCAATGCTCATACCCATCTATCAAAATTGTTCTCAGTTGTTTAAGAAGGGAGGGAGGCAGAAGACGGGAAATTATAGGCCGGTTAGTCAGACTTCGATCACCTTGGTAAGATTTTAGAGTCCATTATTAAAGATGTGATCACGGAGTACTTGGAAGTGCATGATAAAATAGGACTGAGTCAGCACGGCTTTATCAAAGGTAGGTCATGAATGACAAATCTGTTAGAGTTCTTTGAGGAGGTAACAAAGATGTTTGACAAAGGAAAACCAGTGGACGTGATTTATTTAGATTTCCAGAAGGCCTTTGACAAGGTGCTGCATAGGAGACTGTTAAATAAGTTAAGAGCCCATGGTGTTAAGGGTACGATCCTGGCATGGATAAAGGATTGGCTGACTGGCAGAAGGCAGAGTGTGGAGATAAAGGGGTCTTTTTCAGGATGACAGCCGGTGACTAGTGGTGTGTCGCAGGGGTCTGTGCTGGGACCACCATTTTTCACACTATACATTAATGATCTGGAAGAAGGAACTGAAGGCACTGTTGCAATGTTTGCAGATGATACACAGACCTGGAGAGGGACAGGTAGTATTGAGGAAGCAAGGGGCTGCAGAAGGATTTGGACAGGCTAGGAGAATGGGCAAATAAGTGGCAAATCCACTTTGGAAGAAGGAATGTAGGCATAGACTATTTTCTAAATGGGGAAATGCTTAGGAAATCAGAAGCACAAAGGGACTTGGGAGTCCTTGTTCACGATTCTCTTGAGGTTAACATGCACGGCGGCACGTGGCGCAGTTGTTAACACTGAGACTGCGACGCTGAGGACCCGGGTTCGAATCCCGGCCCTGGGTCACTGTCCCTGTGGAGTTTGCACATTCACCCCGTGTCTGCGTGGGTTTCACCTCCACAACCCAAAAATGTGCCGGTTAAGTGGATTGGCCACGCTAAATTGCCTCTTAATTGGAAGGAATAAAAATTGGGTACTCTAAATTTATTTTTAAAAAAGGTTAACGTGAAGGTTCAGTCAGCAGTTAGGAAAGCAAGTGCAATGTTAGCATTCATATCAAGAGGGCTACAAGAGCAGGGATGTACAGCTGAGGCAGGCCCCGTTTGGAGTATTGTGAGCATTTTTGGGCCCTGTATCTAAGGAAGGATGTTCTGGCCTTGGAAAGGGTGCAGAGGAGGTTCACAAGAATGGTCCCTGGAATGAAGAACTTGTCGTATGAGGAACGGTTGAGAACTCGGGGTCTGTACTCGTTGGAGTTTAGAAGGATTTAGAGATCTTATTGAAACTTACACGATAGTGTGAGGCCTGGATAGAGTGGACGTAGAGAAGATGTTTCCACTTGTAGGAAAAAGTAGAAGCTGAGGGCACAATCTCAGACGAAAGGGACGATCCTTTAAAACAGAGATGAGGAGGAATGTCTTCAGCCAGAGGGTGGTGAATCAGTGGAACTCTTTGCCGCAGAAGGCAGTGGAGGCCAAATCACTGAGTGTCTTTAAGACAGAGATAGATAGGTTCTTGATTAATAAGGGGATCAGGGGTTATGGGGAGAAGGCAGCAGAATGGGGATGAGAAAAATATCGGCCATGATTGAATGGCGGAGCAGACTCGATGGGCCGACTGGCCTAATTCTTCTCCTATGTCTTATGGTCTTAACTGTTCCAAAGTCAACATGCGCCTGTCCCGGCTGTCTCCTTAAATTCTGCAACTTTTACCTGTATGCTTCAGGAACCAATCCATATGCACCCAGAATAGCCTTTTCTCTTGATCACTTCATTTGAGTTACTATTTTCTCAAAAGTCCCCAAAAGATTTCTACCTCCTCTTTGAATTTTGGGTGGGCCTGTATAAATTTAAACATTTTGCTTCTGGGTTCTGTTCTGAGATTAAGCCCCTCTAATTTCTGGCAGTTCCCCATAAATTTCCAGTGTCTTAAGCTGTTGTCTCTCTCTCCTGCTTTTTCCTCTCATTTGATTTTTTCCCTCTGTATTTTTCTTTTTCTCTGTCTTTTTCTTTTTTCTCTCTCTTGCTTTTTTTCTCTAATTCCAACCTCCTCATTCCACCTCCATTTCTTTTACCTTCTCTTTATGCTTTATCATTGTTTCTATTTGCTGTCTCTCCACTTCTTTTTACTGCATCTCCCTTTCATGCTCGAACTGCAACCAGAAAATATCCGTGATGCTACATTACTTGTGGGACTCCTGAGCTTTTAGCATCTATTTCAAACTTAAAAGCTGAGCAATCGCATCAGTTATCTCCATCTTCCTAGCTCTAGCTGGTACCTCTATTTTTAATTCCCCTGCCAATTCGACTAGCTTGTCTGTTCAAAGCTCTTTTAAATAAAGTAGAAGAGAAGTTATCTACCCGGAGAAAACCCTTAGCATCTTCCAGAGCCATCGTGTTAAATCACAAAAACCTGGTGTCTGTTTAATTTTTACTGTAACCCAAACTTTGCCGTCTACCATTCCAATGATCCCGGACCTGAGCCCCCAAATTATGTTACGACACCTTGGGCTAGTGTGCGGTCATTCCAGCCGTACTTGACAGGAGTCAAAACACAATTGAAATTAACAAATTAATTCTATAGAGTCCTTGCTCCAACACCTCACTCCTTTTCAAACTGTGCTTTCACTTCAAGGTTTTCCGCACAAATTCATTCAGACCTCTGTGATTTCAAAAATACAGAACTTACAGCCCTTCCTGGAGAGAGAGGGAAAGACCTGTCTTTTTTGCAGACTGCTATGGTTTTCCTGTCGATTCATTCATTAGGTTCTCTGCAGTTTCAGAAATACAACCTTTGTGCTGGCAAGAGTCAAACTGAAACTCCTCTGAAAATCATTCCACTGGGCTAGGATCCAATCACCACACATTACCGGGCAGAGTACAGGCTCTTGGGCCAATTCATTGGCCACCAGCCAATCAATCAAGCCGAGTCCCACCCCATCACTCTTCTCTGGTGCTGACAAGTTTGCAGATCCTGTTCCAAACCAGCAGAGACTAGTAGAGTGCTCTCCTGTAACTTCTGAATGCTGCTGCATTCCATTAATGCATGTCCATTAATCATCCATGATCAAAAATAATAATGGCAAAATAGAAGAAAGGGGAACTAAGGGATAAACAGGAAATACCCTTGTAGGTGGGAGTGCCGCACTGTTGGTTGGTCAGTTCTGTGGGTGTGCTGCACTGTGGGTGGGTCCTTACTGTGAAGGCACTGCTCTGTGGATGGGTCCTTACTATGGAGACACTGCACTGTGGATGGGTCCTTACTGTGGTGGCGCTGCACTGTTGATGGGTTCTTACTGTGGGAGGGTCGCATGGTAAATCCTTACCGAGAGAGCGCTGCATTGTGTATGGGACAGTATTGAGGGAGTGCAGCACATTGGGTGGGTCAGTACTGAAGGACCATTGTGGGTGGGACATTATTGAGGAAGTACTGCACTGGTGAAGGGTCAGTACTGATGGAGCGCCGCACTATCGGACGGTCAGTACTGATAGAGTGGATCAATATTGAGGGAGTGTCACATTGTTGGAGGATCCGTACTGACTTATGACCAGACTGTTCTGAGGAAATGCGGAAAATTATTGGATCAGTAATGAGGTAGTGTCTCACTGTCCGTACAAAGGTAGGGCCATACTGCCGGAGGATCAGTACTGTGGCAGTGCGCACTCTTGATGGGTCAATACTATGGGAGCCGCACTGTCGTAGAGTCAGTACTGATGGAGTGCCGCACTTTGGAATAGTTACGGGAGGGAGGGCCTTACTGTTGGAGGGTCTGTACTGAGGTAGGGCCACACTGTTGGTCTGTATTGACGAATGATGGGACTGCCTCACAGTCAATGGGTCAGCGCTGTGGGTGTGCTGCATAGTTGGTGGGTCCTTACTGTGGGAGCGATGCAAGGTCAGTGGGTCTTCCCGTGAGAGTGCTGCATTGTAGATGAGACAACTGAGGGAGTGCCGCAATTTGGGTGGAACAGTACTGAGGGACTATTGTGGGTGGGACATTATTGAGGGAGCATCGCACTGTCGGAAGGTCCGTACTGATGGAGCGGCGCGCCATCGAAGGGTCAATATTGAGGGAGCACCGCATTGTCGGAGGGTGTATACTGACGTACGGCTAGACTGTCCTGAAGGAACGCGGAAACTCATTGGGTCAGTACTGAGATCGTGTCTCACCTTTGGTGTGTCCGTACAGAGGTAGGGCGGTACTGCCGGAGGGTCCGTACTGAGGTAGGGCTGCACTGTTGGTGGGTCTGTATTCATGTATGGCTGCACTTGTCCTGAGGGAGCGTGTGATGTTGAAGGGTCAGTACTGAGGTCGTGTCTCACTGTCGGAAGGTCCATACAGAGGTAGGGCAGTAGTGTTGGAGGATCAGTACAGTGGGAGCGCTGCACTGTTGGTGAGTCAGTACTGTGGGAATGCCGCACTGTAGGTTTGTCATTACTGTGGTAGCACTGCAGTGTTGAAGGGTCGGTACTGAGGGAGCGACGTACTGTTGGATGATCAGTACTGAGGGAGTGCCATACTGTTGGACGGTCAGTGCCGTAGGAGTACAGCACTGGTGATTGGACTGAGGGTATGCCTCACTCTTCGAGAGTCAGTATTGAGGGAGTGCCAATTGTCGGCGGGTCCATATTGACAAGAGTGCCGCACTTCCTTAGTGTCCGGCCTGTTGGGGAGGGTGGTATTTAGGAAAAGTCGCACCTCTGGGAGGGAAGTGACGTGCTGTCATGGGGACAGCTTTCCTCAGGCGTTGCACCATCCTCCTGGTGGGGTCATGCTTGAGACATTGCGGAAATGTGTCCCCAGATGCTGAGCGCTTGCATTGTTGGAGGGTCAGTACTGGTTGGGCTATACCGTTGGTGAGTCCTTACCGTGGGGAGCTGAACTTATGTGGGGTAACAGTGTGGGAGCGCCACACTGTGGGTGGGACAGTACTGAGGGGTTGCCACAGAGTCATGAGTTCAGTACTGTGGCGAGGGCGCAGCATTGTGGCTAGAAGAGTACTCAAATAGCGCTGAACTGTGGGTAAGACAGAACTGTTGGAGTGCAACACTGTCAGTGAGACAGAACTGTGGGAGCGCAGCAATGTGGGTGGGCTGCGCCATGCTGTCAGAGGGTCTCTCCTGAGGGCATGCCTCACTTGACGCATAGTCAGTCCTGTGGGAGTGCCATGAAGCAGCTGCACTGTCGAAGTGCCACAATGTCTGTGTGGCAGTACTGAGAGAGTGTACTCTTGAAGGGTCAATACTGCGACACTGTTGGAGGGTCAGTTCTGAGGTATGGCATCACTGTCGGAAGGTCAGTACTGAGGTAAAGCCGCACTGTTGGAGGGACTGTAGTGAGGTACAGCCACACTGTTGGAAGATCAGTAATTTGTGAGTGCTGCACTGTAGGTTAGTTAGCACTGTGGGAGTACCACGGTGTTGGTGGGTCAGTACTGAGGGAACACCCCTGGAGGGGTCATACTTGAGGCATTGCGGAAACTGTGGCCCAGGTGCTGAGCGCCACACTGTTGGAGGTTCCGTACTGAGGGAGGGCTGCGCTGTCGGCAGGTTCTTACCATGGGGACGCTGCACTGTATGTAAGGCAATAGTGAGGGAGCACCGCACTGCGCGTGGGACAGTACTGGGGCGTGCTGCATCACACTGGGTGGGACAGTACTGGGGGGTGCTGCATCACACTGGGTGGGTCAGCACTATGGGTGGGTCAATACTGAGGGAGCACCGCACTGTTCTGTGGAAGAAGTGCACTGTAGGCGGGTCAGGACTGTGGAAGCGGGCACTGTCAGTGGGTCAGTACTGTTGGTGCGCTGTACTGTCGGTAGTTAGTACTGTGGGAGTGTCGCACAGTTGGGTCAGTCCCATGGGAGCATTGCATTGTTGGTAGGTCAGTATTGTGGAAGTGCCGCAATGTCGGTGGATCAGTACAGGGGCAGTGCCACACTGTCGGTGGGTCAATACTGTGGGACCACCGCATGGTCAGTACCGTGGAGCGCCACACTGTTGCCCAGGCAGAACTGAGGGAGTGCAGCACCGTCAGCGGGGAGCATGTGCTATTGGAGGGTCTCTCGAGAGGGAATGTGTCACTGATGAACAGTCTGTCTTGAGGGAGCGCTGCAGCTCTGGGGCATCTCCACTATCTGAGCTCCTCAATGCCCATGTGCCAGTACTGTGGGATCACCGCACTATATCATGGGGAAATAGTGTGGAAGTGCCACACTTTAGGTCGAACAATACTGAGAGTGCTACATTGTGGATGTGACAGTACTGAGGGAGCACCGCACTGCGGGTATGACTGTACCATAGAATTCTTACAATGCAGAAGGAAGCCATTCCGTCCATCAAATCTGCACCGTCCTTCTGAAACAGTACCTCACCTCGGCCCACTCCTCTGCCTATCCCCGTAGCCAAGCCTAACGTTTTGGGAACTAAGGGGAAATTTAGAATGACCAACCTGCACATTTTTGTAACTGTGGGAGGAAACCGGAGCACCCGGAAGAAATCCACACGGACACTGGGAAAAAGTGCAAACTCCACAGTCACCCAAGGCCGGAACCGAACCCGGGTCCTTGGTGCTGTGAGACAGCCGTGCTAACCACTGTGCCACCCTGCTGCTCCTGAGTACTGAGGAAGCATTGCACTGTACTATGAGAGTGCCGCATTGTGGGTGGGGACAGTACTGAGGCAGGTCAGTCAGTGGGTCAGCACCCCATAGTACTGACCTACTAACTGACCTGCCTCAGTACTGTGGGGTGCTGCACTGTGCGTGGGTGTAAGGGTCCTTTCAGTGTATTCCCTTATTTCCCCTTTTATTTTTTGCTATTACATTTTTGATCCATGGATGATTAATGGACATGTGTCTTTAAGGCCAACAGCCTATATCTTTAATTCAAGCACAGGAATCCAGAAGAATTACAGGAGAGATCACTTTGCTAGTCTGTGCTGGTTTAAACAGGAGTTGCAGACTTGTCGGCATCAGAGAGAGAGAGAGATGGGGTAGCGACTATGTTTAATTAATTGGCTGGTGGTCAATGAATTGGAATAACAGGCCAACTCTACCCGGTAACAGGTGGTGATTGGATCCTATCCAAGTGGAATGCTTTTCAGAGTCCCAAGGACTATCGGTTTGATCCTGGCAGCACAGAGATAGGTCCTGCTCTTCTCTGCCCTCCATTTTTTTCTCCAGAAAATCAATGAGTGTTGTAAGTCTGGAACTACAGAGGCCTCAATACAAACTGCAAACTGAAAGCAAAGTTTGAAGAGGAGAAAGGCAACAGAGTGCTATTTCTTCCTGCAGGAAAACTGTGAGTACCACAAAATTCAAACTACTAATAATTAACCAGTTGTATTTGCTGCATATTTCATTATATTTCATGTTATAAATTAACAGTAGTTGTGCTTACATTTACAAACCTGGTGACTAATTACTGAGCAGCTAAGGGCCAAAGACTTCAGGTATGTTTCTCTGAATTATAGTTTAATTCACATGTGTTGTGATTTTGGGGCACGTTGGGCTGGAATTGACTGCGTACTAGCCCAGGGTGTCGTAACATAATTTGGGGGCTCGGGTCCGGGATCTTTGGAGTGGTAGATGGCGAAGTTTGGGTTACAGTATAAATTAAAAAGAGACACCAGGTTTGTAGTGATATAACTGGATGGATCTGGAAACTGCTAAGGATTTCCTTCAGCTGGACTACTTGCCTTCTGGTTTATTTAAAAGAGCTTTGAAAAGACAAGCCTGTTGAATTGGGAGGGGAATTCAAAATAGAAGTACCAGCTAGAGCTAGGAAGGCAGAGATACTGACGCAATTGCTCAGCTTTTAAATTTGAAAGAACATAGAACATTAAAGCGCGGTACGGGCCCTTTAGCCCTCGATGTTGCGCCGACCTGTGAAACCATCTGAAGTCTATCTGACCTACACTATTCCATTTTCATCCATATGTCTATCTGTCCTATATCTACCACCCCTCAATTTAAAGCTATGTCCCCTCGTGTTGGTCATCACCATCCGAGGAAAGAGACTCTCACTGTCCACCCTATCTAACCCTCTGACTATCTTATATGTCTCTATTAAGTCACCTCTCAGCCTTCTCCTCTCTAATGAAAACAACCTCAATTCCCTGAGCCTTTCCTCGTAAGACCTTCCCTCCATACCAGGCAACATCCTAGTAAATCTCCTCTGAACCCTTTCCAAAGCTTCCACATCCTTCCTATAATGTGGTGACCAGAACTGCACGCAGTACTCCAGGAGCGGCCGCACCAGAGTTATGTGCAGCTGCAGCATAACCTTGTGGCTCCGAAACTCAATCCCCCTACTGATAAAGGCTAGCACACCATATGCCTTCTTAACAGCCCTATTAACCTGGGTGGCAACTTTCAGGGATTTATGTATCTGGATGCCGTCTTTCCATTAGCCCAGTACTCTGCATTCCTGTTACTCCTTCCAAAGTGAACCACCTCACACTTTTCCACATTAAACTCCATCTGACACCTCTCAGCCCAGCTCTGCAGCTTATCTATGTCCCTCTGTATCCTATAACATCCTTCAGCACTATGCACAACTCCACCGACCTTCGTGTCATCTGCAAATTTACTAACCCATCCTTCTACACCCTCTTCCAGGTCATTTATAAAAATGACAAGCAGCAGTGGCCCCAAAACAGATCCTTGCGGTACACCACTAGTAACTGAACTCCAGGATGAACATTTGCCATCAACCACCACCCTCGGTCTTCTTTCAGCTAGCCAATTACTGATCCAAACCGCTAAATCACCTTCAATCCCATACTTCCTTATTTTCTGCAATAGCCTACCGTGGGGAACCTTATCAAACACCTTACTGAAATCCATATACACCACATCAACCGCTTTACCCTCATCCACCTGTTTGGTCACCTTCTCAAAAAACTCAATAAGGTTTGTGAGGCATGACCTACCCTTCACAAAACCGTGTTGACTATCGCTAATCAACTTGTTCTTTTCAAGATGATTATAAACCCTATCTCTTATAACCTTTTCCAACATTTTACCCACAACCGAAGTAAGGCTCACAGGTCTATAATTACCAGGGTTGTCTCTACTCCACTTCTTGAACAAGTGGACAACATTTGGTATCCTCCAGTCTTCCGGCACTATTCCTGTCGACAAAGACGACATAAAGATCAAGGACAAAGGCTCTGCAATCTCCTCCCTGGCTTCCCAGAGAATCCTAGGATAAATCCCATCTGGCCCAGGGGACTTATCTATTTTTACACTTTCCAAAATTGCTAACACCTCCTCCTTGTGAACCTCAATTCCATCTAGCCTGGTCGACTGAACCTGAGTATTCTCCTTGACAACATTGTCTTTCTCCAGTGTAAACACTGACGAAAAATATCCATTTAACGTTTCCCCTATCTCCTCTGATTCCACACACAACTTTCCACTACTATCCTTGATTGGCCCTAATCTTACTCTAGTCATTCTTTTGTTCCTGATATACCTATAGAAAGTCTTAGGGTTTTCCTTGATCCCATCCGCCAACGACTTTTCGTGTCCTCTCCTCGCTCTTCTTAACTCTCCCTTTAGGTCCTTCCTGGCTAACTTGTAACTCTCAAGTCCCCTAACTGAGCCTTCATGTCTCATCCTAACATAAGCTGTCTTCTTCCTCTTGACAAGTGCTTCAACTTCCTTAGTAAACCACGGTTCCCTTGCTCAACAACTTCCTCCCTGCCTGACAGGTACATACTTATCAAGGACACGCAGTAGCTGTTCCTTGAAAAAGCTCCACATTTCGATTGTACCCATCCCCTGCAGTATCCTTCCCCATCCTATACATCCTAAATCTTGCCGAATAGCATCATAATTGCCTTTCCCCCAGCTATAATTCTTGCCTTGCGGTATATACGTATCCCTGCCCATTGCTAAAGTAAACATAACCGAGTTGTGATCACTATCACCAAAGTGCTCATCTACATCTAAATCTAACACCTGGCCGGGTTCATTACCCAGTACCAAATCCAATGTGGCCTCGCCCCTTGTTGGCCTGTCTACATACTGTGTCAGAAAACCCTCCTGCACACACTGCACAAAAACTGACCCATCTATAGTACTCGAACTATAGTATTTCCAGTCAATATTTGGAAAGTTAAAGTCCCCCATAACAGCTGCCCTGTTACTCTCGCTCCTGTCGAGAATCATCTTTGCAATCCTTTCCTCTACATCTCTGGAACTATTCGGAGGTCTATAGACAACTCCCAACAGGGTGACCTCTCCTCTCCTGTTCCTAACCTCGGCCCATACTACCTCAGTAGACGAGTCCTCAAACGTCCTTTCTACCGCTGTAATACTTTCCTTGATTAACAATGCCACACCCCCCCCTCTTTTACCATCTTCTCTGTTCATAGATTATCATAGAATTTACAGTGCAGAAGGAGGCCATTCGGCCCATCGAGTCTGCACCGGCTCTTGGAAAGAGCACCCTACCCAAGGTCAACACCTCCACCCTATCCCCATAACCCAGTAACCCCACCCAACACTAAGGGTAATTTTGGACACTAAGGGCAATTTATCATGGCCAATCCACCTAACCTGCACATCTTTGGACTGTGGGAGGAAACCGGAGCACCCGGAGGAAACCCACGCACCCACGGGGAGAATGTGCAGACTCCGCACAGACAGTGACCCAAGCCGGGAATCGAACCTGGGACCCTGGAGCTGGGAAGCGATTGTGCTATCCACAATGCTACCGCGCTACCATTTCTTACAGAAACATATAAATCCTGGAACCTGCAAAAACCATTCCTGTCCCTGCTCTACCCATGTCTCCGAAATCGCCACAAGATCGAGATCCCAGGTACCAACCCATGCTGCAAGCTCATCCACCTTATTCCGGATGCTCCTGGCGTTGAAGTAGACACACTTCAAACCAGCGTCCTGCTTGCCGGTGCCCTCTTTCGAACTTTTAACCCTTTCCCTGACCTCACTACTCTCAACATCCTGTACACTGGGATTACAATTTAGGTTCCCATCCCCCTGCTGAATTAGTTTAAAACCCCCCCCCCCCCCCGAAGAGCACTAGCAAATCTCCCCCCCAGGATATTGGTACCCCTCTGGTTCAGGTGAAGACCATCCTGTTTGTAGAGGTCCCACCTACCCCAGAATGAGCCCCAATTATCCAGGAAACCAAAACCCTCCCTCCTGTACCATCCCTGTAGCCACGTGTTCAACTCCTCTCTCTCCTTATTTCTCACTTTGCTAGCACGTAGCACGGGTAACAACCCAGAGATAACAACTCTGTTTGTTCTAGCTCTCAGCTTCCACCCTAGCTCCCTGGATTTCTGTCTCAAATCCCCATCTCTCTTCCTACCTATGTCGTTGGTACCTATGTGGGCCACGACTTGGGCTGCTCCCCCTCCCCCTTAAGGATCCCAAAAACACGATCAGAGACATCACGAACCCTGGCACCTGGGAGGCAACACACCAACAGTGAGTCTCTTTCGTTCCCACAGAACCTCCTGTCTGTTCCTCTAACTATGGTGTTCCCAATGACAAGTGCTCTGTTCCTCTTCTCCCTTCCCTTCTGAGCAACAGGGACAGACTCTGTGCCAGTGACCTGTGCCCCATTGCTTACCCCGGTAAGTCGTTGTCTTCCCCCCCCCCCCCCCAAACAGTATCCAAAACGGTATACTAGAGGGGAACGACCACAGGGGATCCCTGCACTGCCTGCCGGTTCCCTCTCCCTCCCCTGACGGTAACCCATCTACCTTCTTTTACCTGAGGTGTGACTACCTCCCTATAACTCCTCTCAATAACCCCCTCGCCTCCCGAATGATCCGAAGTTCATCCAGCTCCAGGTCCCTTACGCCGTTCTCGAGGAGCTGGAGTTGGGTGCACTTCCCGCAGATGTAGTCAGCAGGGACACTCGAGGTGACCCTTTCCTCTCACATTCTGCAGGAGGAACATTCAACTGCCCTAGCCTCCATTCCCACTGAACTAACTTCCCAACTACTGAAAACTAAAAAAAAAACTTGTCAGTTTAGCAATCCGACTTACAGAACTTTTTTTTGGTTAGAGGAGGAGGATGGGTGGGAGACACTACGTAAGTAGTGTTTCGGGTAAAGCTGTCACTCGAGAACAGCCCCTTCACAAACCACCTTCAACTTACGCTGACCGCACTGCACGTATGCAAATCTCCCCGGAACAGCCAATCAGAAGCTCTGCTCTGCTGCCCTCTGCTGGATGCTTGCCTTCCCTCAAACTCCTCGGGTCACTTGCGCAGGTACACCTTCAATTTACGCTGACCGCACTGCACGTATGCAAATCTCCCTGGAACAGCCAATCAGAAGCTCTGCTCTGCTGCCCTCTGCTGGATGCTTGCCTTCCCTCGAACTCCTCGGGTCACTTGCGCAGGTACACCTTCAACTTACGCTGACCGCACTGCACGCATGCAAATCTCCCCGGAACAGCCAATCAGAAGCTCTGCTGCCCTCTGCTAGATGCTTGCCTTCCCTCGAACTTCTCGGGTCACTTACGCAGGTACACCTTCAACTTACGCTGACCGCACTGCACGTATGCAAATCTCCCCGGACAGAGATACTGGAAACACAGGAGAGCCCACAAAAGTAGTGTAGCATCAACAACATTTTCTGGTACGGAAACTGAGCAGGAAAGAAAGTGGTTGCAGTTCAAACATGAAATTGAAATGTGGCAAACAGAAATTGAGATGCAGCAAGCAGAGAAAGAAATGGATGTGGAACTGAGAAGGTTGGAAAAAGAGAAAGGAAAAAGCAAAAGCGAGGGACTTCCAGCATAAGGTACTGGAAATTAGAGGGGAGCTGCCAGAAACTAAAGGGAAGCTTAACATTAGAATGGAACCCAGTGGCAATATAACCTTAGAACGGAACCTATATGATATGTTTAAATTTATACAGGCCCTCCCAAAAATTGACGAGAAGGGGGTAGAAATGTTTTCCAGGGCCTTTGAGAAGATAGAAACTCGAATGGAGTGGCAAAGAGAAAAGTAGGCTTTACCCATGCAGAGTAAATTGACGGGGTGGGAACAGGAAGTTTAGGCTTCCTTGTCAGAGCGGGTGTCTAAGGATTATGATGAGGTAAAAAAGGCTATTGTAAGTGCATTTGAATTGGTTCCCGAAGAATATTGGCAAAAGTTTTGGAATTTAATGAGACAAACAGGACAGACGTATGCCGAATTCGAAAGGCTTAAGCAGAATAATTTTTGATAGATGTGTACCAGCATTGGGAGTTTCGACTATCGATGAGGCTCTGAGAGAGGTCCTTCTCTTAGATGAATTTAAAAATTCCCTACCTTCTATGATAACCCATGCTGAAGACCAGAGAGTGAAGACTGCTAGGCAGGTAGCAATTATGGCTGATGATGATGAGATAATCCATAAATTTAAACATTTGTTCCCTCGCCCCCATAATTTTGAAAAAGATAGGAAATGGGAAAGTGATTGGAAGGTGGGTGACCAAGAATGGATAGCTGGGAATGGTGGTAGTTCACAAGAAGGATTCTGGAAAAGGAAACAAAGGTGGATAAAACTACAGGACAGACTGCAGCTTTAACTGGACTTGGGAGACCTGAACTAAATGCTGCTGTTGGAGCAGGTGTGAGGAATGAGGTAGAGGAGAAATATGCAGGATTTTTGTATGGGTTAAGATCGCCACATTTTCATCAACTGATGTAGCCAAACCCCAAACTATCTTATGGGACACAGGTGTTACTAAAGCTCTCTTACTGGAGATAGATTTGGCAACCCTCCAGAGAGCTTAATGAAAGCTCGTATTTGTGAATGGGATAAATGGAGATTATATCTCAATTCCAATGTATAAAGTACAATTGAAGTGTGGTTTAGTGCCAGGTCCAGTCGTTGTCAGAATGGTTAGGCAATTCCCAATGGACGCGGTAGACTTACTTTTGGGGACTGATTTGGCAAAGGGAAGGTTATAGCTTCCCCCATGATTATAGAGGGCTGAAGGGAAGCACTACAGATAGCACTTGACATACCAACTGTGGGGGGTGTTGCAATTATGAAAACCCATTCAGCATTAAATGTCTCCCAAGAAAGAAATTGATCACATCAAAAGACAATAGGTAGTGAATCTGATTCTACTGATACTGATGAAATGAAATTAAATGAAAATCGCTTATTGTCACAAGTAGGCTTCAAATGAAGTTACTGCGAAAAGCCCCTAGTCGCCACATTCCGGCGCCTGTTCGGGGAGGCTGGTACGGGAATTGAACCGTGCTGCTGGCCTGCCTTGGTCTGCTTTCAAAGCCAGCGATTTAGCCCTGTGCTAAACAGCAATTGTATCTACGAGAATGATTCCTCACAGAAACTTGTCAACGATAAAATCTAATAGAGAACCAGATTCTGAGAACTCCAAAGACCGAAGGTGACTATAAGAATGAAGGGCCCAAATTTAATGGTAAAGACCGTAACGATGAGTCAGACGAGTGTTCTGAATTCGATTTTGGTTCTGATTGTGAGTTAATGATAAACAACTGTTACCTAATAGACCTGTCACTAACTAATCTTGAATAAATGGCAAGTTATTCTTCCAAAGCCAGGGAAGAAGACAGCAAATTGGAAGAAGAAAATTACTTGCGACTTTTCTAAAATAACTTGTTACAGCCTCTTGCAGCAAACCCATTGCCATTCACTTCAGGTGCAAATATTTCCCCGCACATGCCTGCTTTGAAGGACAAGGACAATATACATAATAGAATGGCATCAGTTATTCAGAACGAGGACAACAAGGATTGTGAAGTGACCCACAGTGTCTCTTCAAGGTAATGGAAGCAAATAGCAAAGGAGTTGAAATAATCAGTAATTCAAATCCTTTTAAAAAAATTAAGGGGAAGGTGGGTGGCGAACATATAGTGATTCCGCCACTGCAACTGTTATCAAAAACCAGAACGTTCACAGAGCCAATAATGTGTTGTCCCGTGATTCTGAAAGTAAAGAAGAAAAGTTGAAATCTGGAAAGCACAAATTGTGTAAGTCTGTATTACTCAATGGTTGTGAGGGCTGTGATTATGAAAACTCCGATGATGAGGTAAAAGCTGTAAAACAAAGAATGGCGCATATAAAGTCAATCAACTCAGAGGATTGAGCCCTCAGTTGTACTTGTCATTGAAAGTAACCATGTTCAGGAAAAGAGCGAATATAAAGCTGGAGGGGTTGATTAAAAATGAAATATTTCCCTCAGCATTGACAATACTACTTGTCGTTTGGTTGGAGGAGATATTCAAAAACTAGATAAACATTTACTGGACAATCAGAAAAGACTGACTGCATTGCACAATAGTCAGAAAGAGACAAATGTAATAAAGATAGTGAAAGAGTACAGACAGAGTTGCAGGGAAACACCAGGGGACATTCCTAGCTAATCGTGATATGGACATAAGAAACTCTGAAGCAGTACAGCCGTAACTGTCTTGAATAAAACCACAGAGACTGGCTCAGTTAGAGACTGAAATACAGGGCATGTTGGACACGTTGCAGGAACTGACAAAACCGCTGTGGTCCAGAGAACGCCAAGTAGAGTTTGAGAGATTGACGGCCATGTTAGTGGGTGAACTGGTACTGACTGCCCCAGACTTTTCCCGACCGTTTAAAATGAGCACTGATGCCTGTGACCTGGGAGTAGGGGCAATGTTACTACAAGGTGACAATGCAAGAATAGAGAGGCAGTGGGGTACTTTTTGAAAAAAAATGAAGTCCATGCCAAAGAAAGTTTCCCACCATTGAAGAGGAAGCCTTGCTATTATCCCTGTGACACTTTGAAGTATATAACCAACATGCCAATCAACAAAACTTACTTTACACAGATCATTATCCACTTGCATTTATAGAGAAGTTTAAAACCCGGAACGCAAGATTATTTTGTTGAAGTTTTTTATTACAGCAATCCAATGTTAAAATTGTACACATTCCTGGAAAGGGTAATGTGATTGTGGATGTTTTGTCATGCGTTTAAGGGCTGATTAGTTATCAATGTAGGGACTAGAAGGGAACTTGTATCATGGGGATGGATTGTGATTTATGTCTTGCATACATCATAATGAAATGTCCATGCCCTGAAGCTTCATCCTTTTAGGGAGGGAGATATGTAAGGGACCTTCATGTATGTTCCTGTTTCTTCTCTTATTTCCCCTTTCTTTTATTTTTTGCCGTTAAATTTTTGATCCATTGATGAATTGTTTCGGGAGTCTTATGTCGGACAATGTAGGCCACCCATCCCACTGATCAAGCGTGACCAATGCCTCAATGCTGGCATCGTCCATGTACTGCAGTTTGATGACGGACTCCAAGGTCCGCAATGACAAGCGGTCACTTGGAGGGCAGAAGACATGCTACATCGACATTCCTAAAGCCTCCCTAAGGAAATGCGACACCCCACTGACGTGGTAATCGCTTGCCCTAGATCGCCGAAACTGAAGAAATGACTGCGAAGGCGCCAACCACCTCGAGCGTCACAGGGTGGAGCAGGCGGATGCCAAGTATAAACAGCAGAAGACTTCCGGTGGCTGTGATGGATCAGTAAGCCACACATTTGGAAGCTCCCGTTTTAAAGAGATTTTTCGGCTCTTTTGAGAGCCCAAAACGGAAATTTTTCGACGTCTCCCGGTGGGGGAAGGTGTGCTGAACGACTTTCCCTGCAGTCCATGACTCGAACTCGGAGTGGAAAGGGGGAAAAAAACAGCAGCAGCTCCTCAGAAAAAACGGGGGAAGGGATCCAAGATGGCCGCCGGAGGAGCCCCAGAGGATTGGAGGCTGTGGGCCCAGGAGCAACAAACTGATCTCCTGCGCTGCTTTAAAGAATTCAAGGATGAAGTACTGAGCTCTCTGCAGGAAACGAACAGAAGGCTGTCAGAGATTCAGTCCACCCAGGGTGCTGCCATCAAGAAGTTGCAGACGCAGGCCATTGAACGAGAGGAGGAGGCCGTGGTCCTCGTGAGTAAGGTGGAGGGGCACGAAGCACTCCACAAGAAGTGGCAGGAACGCTTTGAGGAGCTGGATCACCGCATGAGGCGGAAAAAACCTGCGGATCTTGGGCCTTGCAGAGGGGCTGGAGGGATCGGACCTGACAGCCTATGTGGCTGTAATGCTGAATTCGCTAGTGGGGGCCGGATCTCTCCATCTGCCCTTGGAGCTGGAGGGAGCGCACAGGGTGCTGGCCAGGAGGCCCAAGGAAGATGAACCCCCGCGTGCGGTGCTGGTGAGGTTCCACCGGTTCAGTGATCGGGAGTGCGTGCTGCGCTGGGCCAAGAAGGTGAAGAGCAGCAATTGGGAGAATGGGGTAGTGCGGATCTACCAGGACTGGAGTGCGGAGGTGGCTAAGCGGCGGTCCGGATTTAATCGGACGAAAGAGGTGCTTTATAGAAAAAAGATAAAGTTCGGAATGTTGCCGCCCGCGCGCCTGTGGGTAACTTATTCAGACCGGCATTATTATTTCGATTCCCCGGAGGAGGCGTGGGCCTTCGTGCGGACGGAGAAACTGGACTTGAACTAGGGGTTGGGGGTTGCGAGGTCGGCTGTAAGATATTAGTGCTGGATTCTGCTGTTGCTGTGTTCTCTTTTCTTCTGTTGTTTTCTTCTTGTTTTAGTACTTTTGCAATTTTGATATGGTTATTTACGGAGGGGTTGTTCTGCTATGTTTTTGTTTTTGTGCTGTGGGACATTGTCTGGGCTGTGTATCTTGAGGGGAGGGTCGGGGGGTATGTTGTATTCTATGCCGGAGTGGGGGTATGGAGTGGGGCTGGTATTTGGGAGCTGCGTCAGAAGGGTGTGGTGGGGCAGTGCGAAAGCGCGGGCTTTCCTCTGGTTTCCCGTGCTGCGGGGCTGGGGGGTGGAGATGGTGACGGGGGAGGCGGGGCCTTAACTGGTTCTTCCCCGCGCTGGAGCGGTGCCAGGAGGAGGGATAGATTGGGGGATGATCCCACTTCGGGAGGGGTCGGGCTATTGGCGGGAGTTTCCGGGGTCAGCAGAAGTTAGCTGACCCACGGAAGTACAATGGAGGACGGTTCGCGGCTGGGAGGGTTCCTAGCCTGGGGGGGAAGGGAGGGGGGGAAAGGGGAATACCGGGTTGCTGCTGGTAGGGTCAAGAAGGAGCTGGTGGGGGCTGGGGGGACAGAGGTGAGGGGTTGTCGCTATGGGGACGGGGTCGAGCAGGGGGTGCTGGCCTGGGGCGGGCAGTCGATGGGCTATGGCTAGTCGACGGGGGAGGGGGGCGGGACGCCCTCTGATCCGGTTGGTCACCTGGAATGTGAGAGGGTTGAATGGGCCGGTGAAGCGGTCGAGGGTACTGGCTCACCTGAAGGGGCTAAAGGCGGATGTGGCAATGCTTCAGGAGACCCACCTGAGGGTGGCGGACCAGGTCCGCCTGAGGAAGGGATGGGTGGGGCAGGTTTTCCACTCGGGGTTGGATGTGAGGAACCGGGGAGTGGCGATTCTGGTGGGGAAAAATGTGTTGTTTGAGGCATCGGAGGTGGTGGCGGATAAGGGGGGTAGGTATGTGATGGTTAGGGGCAGGCTACAAGGAGAGCAGGTGGTACTGGCTAGTGTGTATGCCCCAAATTGGGACGATGCGGGCTTTATGAGGCGTATGTTGGGACGGATCCCGGATCTGGAGGCGGGAGGTCTGATCATAGGGGGGGACTTTAATACGGTGTTGGATCCTTCACTGGATCGGTCCAGCTCTAGGACGGGTAGGAGGCCGGCGGCAGCCAAGGTACTGAGAGGGTTTATGGATCAGATGGGTGGAGTGGATCCGTGGAGGTTTGTGAGGCCGAGGGCACGCGAGTACTCTTTCTTCTCCCACGTACATAGGGTCTACTCTCGGATAGATTTCTTCGTGGTGAGTAGGGGACTGATTCCGAGAGTGGAGGAGGCCGAGTATTCGGCCATTGCAATCTCCGACCACGCTCCGCATTGGATAGAGTTGGAGATGGGAGAGGTGCGAGAGCAACGTCCGTTGTGGCGGTTGGATGTGGGGTTGTTGGCGGAGGAGGAGGTGTGTAGGAGGGTCCGGGCAAGTATTGAGGGGTACCTTGAGGTGAATGATACGGGGGAGGTTCAGGTGGGGATGGTCTGGGAAGCCCTGAAGGCAGTAATTCGTGGGGAGCTGATATCCATCCGGGCACACAGGGAGAGGAGCGAGAGGAGTGAGAGGGATAGACTGGTGAGAAAGATGCTGGAGGTGGACAGGAGGTATGCAGAGGCACCAGAGGAGGGACTGTTGGGGGAGAGGCGCAGCCTGCAGGCTAAATTTGATTTGCTGACCACTAGAAAGGCGGAGGCACAGTGGAGGAAGGCACAAGGGGCAGTGTACAAACATGGTGAAAAGGCGAGTAGGATGCTGGCTCATCAGCTGCGTAAGCGGGATGCGGCTAAGGAGATTGCTGGAGTGAGAGACAAGAGTGGGAATGTGGTGCGGAAGGGGGTAGAGGTGAATGAGGTCTTCAAGGACTTTTACGGGGAACTGTACCGGTCGGAGCCAACGGGGGAGAGGAGGGGAATGGAGAGGTTTCTGGACGGGCTTTCTTTCCCGAAGGTGCAGGAGGAGAAGGTGGAGGGGTTGGGTGCGCCGATTGAGCTGGAGGAGCTAGTTAAGGGGATCGGGCAGATGCAGTCAGGGAAGGCACCGGGGCCGGATGGGTTCCCGGTGGAATTTTATAAAAAGTTTGTGGATCTAGTGGGCCCCTTGCTGGTGCGAACACTCAATGAAGCGTGGGAGGGGGGGACTTTGCCCCCGACGATGTCACGGGCGCTGATCTCGTTAATTTTAAAGAAGGACAAGGACCCCCAGCAGTGTGGTTCATACAGGCCCATATCTCTCCTCAACGTGGACGCTAAGGTGCTGGCAAAAATCCTGGCCACCAGGATAGAGGACTGTGTGCCAGGGGTTGTGCACGAGGACCAGACAGGTTTTGTGAAGGGAAGACAGCTGAACACGAATGTGCGGAGATTGCTGAATGTCATTATGATGCCGGCGATTGAGGGGGAGGCAGAGATAGTGGTGGCACTGGATGCGGAGAAGGCCTTCGATAGAGTGGAGTGGGGGTACCTATGGGAGGTGTTGGGGAGGTTTGGATTTGGTGAAGGGTTTATTAGATGGGTGAGGCTGCTATATGAGGCCCCGATGGCGTGCGTGGCCACGAATAGGAGGAGGTCGGAGTACTTCCGGCTTTACCGAGGGACCATGCAGGGTTGCCCCCTGTCCCCCTTGTTGTTTGCACTGGCAATCGAGCCGCTGGCGATGGCATTGAGAGATTCAGAGAGGTGGAGAGGCTTGGTGCGAGGTGGAGAGGAACATAGGGTGTCGTTGTATGCCGACGACCTGTTACTGTATGTGGCGGACCCGGTGGGAGGGATGCCGGGAGTGATGGAGTTACTAGCCGAGTTTGGGACCCTCTCAGGTTATAAATTAAACTTAGGCAAGAGCGAGGTGTTTGTGGTGCACCCTGGAGACCAGGAGGAAGGAATTGGTAGGCTCCCGCTTAGGCGGGCAGGGGAGAGCTTTAGGTACCTGGGGGTGCAAGTGGCCAGGGACTGGGGGACTCTCCACAAGCATAACTTTACCAGGCTGGTAGATCAGATGGAGGAGGAGTTCAGGAGGTGGGACATGCTGCCATTGTCGTTGGCGGGGAGGGTGCAGTCCGTCAAAATGACAGTGCTTCCGAGGTTCTTGTTCCTTTTTCAGTGCCTGCCCATATTTATCCCCAGGGCCTTCTTTAGGAGAGTGACTAGCAGTATTCTGAGTTTTGTGTGGGCACATGGGACTCCGAGAGTGAGGAGGGTGTTCCTGGAGCGAGGAAGGGATGGAGGTGGGCTGGCACTGCCCAACCTTCTGGGGTACTATTGGGCAGCCAATGTGTCAATGGTGCGTAAATGGGTGATGGAGGGGGGAGGGGCGGCGTGGAAAAGAATGGAGATGGCGTCATGTAGAGGTACGAGCCTGGGTGCCATGGTAATGGCACCGTTGCCGCTCTCCCCTAAGAGGTTTACCACGAGCCCGGTGGTGGCGGCGACCCTAAGAATCTGGGAACAATGGAGACGGCATCGGGGGGAAACAGGGGGCTCGATGGAGGCTCCACTGGGTGGCAACCATCGGTTCATCCCGGGGAACACGGATGGGGGATTCAGGGGGTGGCAAAGGGCGGGCATCAGCAAATTGAGGGACCTGTTTATTGGCGGGAGGTTTGCGGGCCTGGGGGAACTGGAAGATAAATTTGGCCTTCCCCAGGGGAACATGTTCAGATACCTGCAGGTAAAGGCGTTTGCTAGGCGACAGGTAGAGGGATTCCCTTTGCTGCCCTCGCAGGGGACGATGGACAGAGTGCTTTCGGGGGTGTGGGTAGGAGAGGGGAAGGTGTCTGACATCTATAAGGTAATGCAGGAGGTGGAGGAATCGTCAGTGGAGGAGCTGAAGGCTAAATGGGAGGAGGAACACGGGGAGCAGATAGAGGACGGGACTTGGGCGGATGCCTTGGAGAGAGTCAACTCTTCCTCCTCATGTGCGAGGCTTAGTCTCATCCAATTTAAGGTGCTGCACCGGGCCCACATGTCCGGGACTAGGATAAGTAGGTTCTTCGGGGGTGCGGACAGGTGCACCAGATGTTCGGGGAGTCCTGCGAACCACGCCCATATGTTCTGGGCATGCCCAGCACTGGAAGAATTCTGGAAGGGGGTGGCGGAGACGGTGTCGAGGGTGTTGGATCCAGGGTCAAACCAGGGTGGGGACTCGCGATTTTTGGAGTTGCGGTAGAGCCGGGAGTGCAGGAGACGAAAGAGGCCGGTGTCCTGGCCTTTGCGTCCCTAGTAGCCCGTCGAAGGATTCTGTTACAATGGAAGGATGCAAGGCCCCAAAGTGTGGAGACCTGGATCAGTGACATGGCGGGATTTATAAAATTGGAAAAGGTCAAATTTGCCCTGAGAGGATCAATACAAGGGTTCTATAAACGATGGCAGCCTTTTCTGGACTTCCTGGCTCTGAGATAGGTAACTGGGTCAATAGCAGCAGCAACCCGGGGGGGGGGGGGGGCATTATTGTAGTGTTTATTCTGTAACTTTATAGTGTTAATTTGCGTTGTTGTTAAAATGCTGGGTTGTTCATGGGGATGGGGCGAATGTATATGATTGTTAATATTATTGTTATTTTCGGTATTTTACTAAGGTGCGTCAATGTTGTATAAAAGCAAAATTTCTCAATAAAAATTATTTTTAAAAAAAAAGTATAAACAGCAGAAAGACTGCAGAATCCAGAGTTTCCAACTCGCCTCATGCCAAAACTGTAGAAGAGTCTCAGACCCAGATTGGACTATTCGGCCACTGCAGAACCCACCTCCGTCCTGGTGTGGAAGTAAGTATTCCACGATGTGATGAACGGTATTAATAACTGCCGTAAACTGTACCTGTCCTTTAATACCTTGCCCCTTTAAGAGGCTTGGAACCCTGGGGGACTCTTCCTCTGGCTACGCCCCCAGGAAACGGTATGATAAGGCTCCATGTGTCGAGCACACTTCTCTCGAATGCTGTCCTGTTCTCTGTAGATTAAAGCCTTTGATTACCGACTTCGCTCTCGCGTCGTAATTGAGGGTGCCTCAATTTAATCTACAGACACATCAAGATGGACAGCGCTCTAAAACCGGAGAAACTCAACCTGGTCGCCGGAAGCCCCTGAAATTTTTTAATATTGGCTCCGGTGTTTCGAGGACTATCTGGACTCCTCAACGACTGAGGTTGACAGCACTCGCAAGCTGCGCTTACTACATGGCCGGGTGGGCCACTGACTCTCCACCGTGATCGAAAACGCTACGACCTATGATGCGGCGGTCGAAATACTGAAGAAACGTTTCATAAAACCTACTAACGAGGTACACGCCAGACATTTGCTCTCAACCTGCAGCCAGCGTTCCGGGGAAACGCTGGACGAGTTCGTGGAAAGACTCAATGCGCTCGCGAGGAACTGCGACCACAAAGCAGTGACGGCAGAAGACCACAGGAACTTACATATTCGCGACGCCCTTGTGTCCGGTATCAGGTCCTCGTACATCCGGCAGCGGCTCCTAGAAGACGGGGCAAAGGATCTCCAGGGCACGGTAACGCTCGCCTCTTCTCTCGAAACGGCCCACCGTAACCTCCGTACGTACTTCGCGGACCTTGCGAACCCCTCTCGATCCCCTCCAGACTCGGCCACGCTACAGGCCTGTGCCGCGCGGCGATCCGCTCACTCCGGGGGTTCCCCATGCTATTTCTGTGGGCAAGGCCAGCACTCACCTCAGCGTTGCCCAGGCCACTCCGCGATCTGCAACGACTGCGGGAAGAAAGGGCACTTCGCTAAAGTCTGCCTGGCTGGGCCCAAAGGCCACAAACGAAACCCTCACCAGGCCCAGAAATCAAGCTCCCGGTCTCACAGACCACGCAATGCGGCCGGGCACGCCCACGTCCGACACATCATCGACCTCGTGCGAGTCATGGGAGCGGCCATCTTGGCGGTGGCCATCTTTGAAACCCTACACGTTCGACCGGCGGTGGCGGCCATCTTGTGACTCCGGGCGGCCATTTTGTGAGTTCGACTCTGACGGCCCGCAACTAGGAGCGATCACACTCGATCAATCGCAGCCGAAACACCTGCGAAACTCAATGATGCGGGTTCAAGTCAATGGCCACGACACTCCAGGATATACCACCATCGGAACCGACCACATCCACGGCACCACCACCGGTGCAGCGGAAGTCGGCACGGACGATCAGACCACCACAAAGACTGAACTTATAATTTAAGTGATGAACGGTATTAATAACTGCCGTAAACGGTACCTGACCTTTAATACCTTGCCCCTTTAAGAGTCTTGGAACCCTGGGGGACTCCGCCTCTGGCTACGCCCCCAGGAAACGGTATATAGGATAAGGCTCCATGTGGCGAGCACACTTCTCTCGAATGCTGTCCTGTTCTCTGTAGATTAAAGCCTTTTGATTACCGACTTCGCTCTCGCGTCGTAATTGAGGGTGCCTCACACGACCCTGAGGCAATGCCCAAGAACTGTGGGAGCACTGTGGGTCAGTGTGTCAGTACTGTGGGAACGCTCGACTGTCGGTAGGTCAGTACTGTGGAAATGCCCCACTCAGTGGTTCAGTACTGTGGGAATGCTGCACTGCCGGAGGGATAGTACTGATGGAGCATTGCATTGTTGAAGGGTCAATACTGAGGGTGACCCGCACTGTTGAAGCGCCAGTACTGAGGTACGGCATCACCGTCGGACGGCCAGTACTGAGGTTGCGCCACACTGTCGGAAGGTCAGTGCTGATGGAGCACGAAGGGTCAATATTGAGGGTACTGTGCACTATTGGAGTGTCGGTACTGAGGGTGGACTGCACTATCGGAGGGTCTGAATTTGCTTATGGCTGGACTGTTGGAGGCTTTGTCTCGAGGGAACGCAGAACGTTGATAGGTCAAGTTTCACTGTCTGAGGGTCTGTCCAGGGCTGCACTGTTGAAGGGTCAATATTGTGGGAGTGCTACACTGTTAGTGGATAAGTAATGTGGGAGCGCTGCCATTTGGTTGGTAAGTACTGTGGGAGCATTGGAGTGTTACAGGGTCAGTAGTGTTGGCGCGTCACACTGTTTATGAGCCAGTTCTGTGGGAGCGCTGCCCTGTCGAACAGTCAGTACTGAGGGTGCGGTGTATGTTTGGAGGATCAGTACTGAGCGTTGCACTGTCAGAGAGTCAGTACTGATGGAAGACAGCACTGTCTGAGGATCTAGGAGGTGCCATGCTGTCGGCGGGTCAGGTCAGAGGGAGCGCTACACTATTCGAGGGTCAGTACTGAGAGAGCACCAAGTGTCAGTAGGTCAGTATTGTGGGAGCACCTCACTGTCGGTAGGTCAGTATTGTGGGAGCAACTCACTGTCGGTGGGTCAGTACTATGGGAGCACCACACTATCGGTAGGTCAGTACTGTGGGAACGCCCCATTGTCGGTGGATCAGTACTATGGGACCGCCACAGTGGGTGGATCAGTACTGTGGGAACGCCCCACTGTCGGTGGATCAGTACTGTGGGAACGAACGCCACTGTCGGTGGATCAGTACCTTGGGGACGCTACTGTCGGTGGATCAGTACTGTGGGAACGCCACTGTCGGTGTTTCAGTACTGTGGGAACGCCACTGTCGGTGGGTCAGTACTGTGGGAATGCCACTGTCGGTGGGTCAGTACTGTGGGAACACCACTGTCAGTGGGTGGGTACTGTGGGAACGCCACTGTTGGTGGGTCAGTACTGTGGGAACGCCACTGTCGGTGGGTCAGTACTGTGGGAACGCCACTGTCGGTGGGTCAGTACTGTGGGAACGCCACTGTCGGTGGGTCAGTACTGTGGGAACGCCACTGTCGGTGGGTCAGTACTGTGGGAACGCCACTGTCGGTGGGTCAGTACTGACATGGCTGCTCTGTTGGAGGGTTTGTCTTGAGGGATCGCAGAATGTCGATCGGGTTTCACTGTTGGAGGGTCAGTACAGCGGTAGGGTTGCACTGTTGAAGGGTCAGTGCTATGGGAGCGCCGGCATATTGGTTAGTCAGTACTATGGGAGCATCACAGTGTTAGTGGGTCAGTAGTGTTGGAACGTTGCACTGTCGATGAACCAGTTCTGTGGGAGCGCTGCCCTGTTGAACAGTCAATAATGAGGGCACGCTGTATTTGTGGAGGTCAGTTCTGATGGTGCACCGTATTTTTGAAGAGTCAGTACTGAGGGCATACCATATTTCTGGAGGGTCAATACCAAGGGAGCGCTGCACAGAGGGTCAGTACTGAGGGAAACACTGTCGGAGGATCAGGAACTAGGGGCACCAAGCTGTCGGTGGGTCAGGAGAAAGGGAGTGCTGCACTGTTCGAGGGTCAGTACTGAGGGAGTGTCAAGTGTCGGTCGGTCCGTATTTACAGAGAGCCGGACTTTGTTAGGGTCTGGACTGTTGGGGAGAGTGGTACTGAGGAAAAACCACACCATATGGGAGGGAGTAATGCCCTGTCATGGGGACCGAGGGAGCACCATCCTGGAGGAGTCATACTTGAGGCATTGAGGAAACTGTGGCTCCAGTTCTGAGCGCTGCACTGTTGGAAGGTCAGCAGTGAGGTTGGGCTGCACCTACTGTTGGTGGCTCCATACCGTACGATTGTGGGATTGCCGCAATTGGGTGGGACAAATTTGAGGGATTGTCGCATTGTGGGTGGGATAGCACTGACGGAGCACTGCATTGTGGGTGGGTCAGCACTGAGGAAGCACCCCACTGTGGGTGGGACAGCACTGACGGAGCACCGCACTGTGGGTGGGACAGCACTGACGGAGCACCGCACTACGGGTGGGACAGTACTAAGGGAGCACCGTACTTTAGGGCAGCTCTGACGGAGCACCGCACTGTGATTGGGACAATATTGTGGGAGCACCGCACTGTACTGTGCGAGCACTGTTCTGTGGCTGGTATGGTACTGTCGGAACTCTGCGCTATGGGTGGGACAGACCTGAGGGAGTTTTGCACTGTTATGTCACCCGAGGCTAGTGCGGTCAATTCCCTCACCAAGTGCCCGGAATCACAACACAAGTGAATCAATAATTCTTCGAAGAAAAGCCAAGGTCTTTGGCCCTTGGCTGTCCAATAATTACAGTTACCAGGTTTATTGTAAACATAATTAGTATTTATTTATAACAAGAACTATAATGGAATATGCAGCAAAAGCAACTGGTTGATGATTATCTAACTCCTAATTTCCCTTTTCACTCGCCCCCATCCTCTCTATACGTATAGATTATATATATATTTTTTAAAATTTAGAGTACCCAATTCATTTTTTCCAATTGAGGGCCAATTTAGCGTGGCCAATCCACCTAGCTTGCACATTTTTTGGGTTGTGGGGGCAAAACCCACGCAAACACGGGGAGAATGCGCAAACTCCACACGGACAGTGACCCAGAGCCGGGATCGAACCTGGGACCTCGGCTTATCCAAATTTTCAATATTTTAACATTTTTACAAAGAATAAACATAAACCCAATACAAACCCTACCCTTGATGGCAACCAGAAGTGTAAGATAAACCCCATCTTATGTGGAACCCCTCTTCTGCCCCCCCTCAGAGCAAATATTACCTCTCCAGGTACAGGAACACCATTAGATCCCCCAGCCACACACACAGGCACAGGGGAGAAGCTGCTCTCCATCCCAACAGGACCCACCTGCGAACGATCAAGGAGGCGAAGGCTAAGACATCTGCCCCTGTCTGCAACTCCGGCAGGTTTGACATCCCGATTATGGCTTTCAGGAGACCAGGCTCCAAGTCTATGTGCCAGACCTCTGACATGGTGCGAAAAATGACCCCCAAAATGTCTCCTACTTTGGACAGAACCAAAACATTTGAACATGAGTAGCTGGGCCCCTCCCTTACCATCCGCAGCTATCCTCGCCCCTGAAGCAGGCCTTTGTTAAGTGCGCCTTGTGCACCACTTTTAATTGAATCAAACCCAGTCTCGTGCAGGAGGTTATTAACCCTCCACAGCACCTCACATCATAATCCCTCCTCCAACGCCTCCTCTCCCCACTTGGCCTTAATCCCTTTCGTAGACACTTTTTATCCTCCTCCAAGATCCTAACTTAAATTGCCGCAATAAACCCACCCTCCAGCCCCAAGGGTGATAGCACCTCCTCCAGCAACAAAGGACGATGCGACTGGAAAGTTCGGGAAGACCTTTCTCGCGAAGTTCCGCACCTGCATGCACCTGAAGCCCCCCTCGCGCTGGAGCCCAAACTTCATCCCCAATCCTCCAAACTTGTGAATCGCCCCTCCAAAAATAAATCCTTCATCTCCTTCACCCCTCTCTCCTCCCATCTCTGGAATCTCGCATCCATCTTCCCTGGCTCTAACTCATGGTTCTCATCGGCATCACTCTCGAGCCTGCCCTAAACTTAAAGTGCTACTGGAATTTCCTCCAAATCTTCTACCACCACAGGACTCCCCAAATACTTCCCTGGGGCAGACAGTAGCGGTGCAGTTGCCAGCCTCCGCAACCCCGACCCCTTGCAGGAACCTGCCTCCATCCGCATCCATAAGACCTCCATCTCCCTACTCCAACCCCGCACCTTCTCTGTATTCGCCGCCCGGTAATAGTATAGCATGTTTGGAAGGGCTGAGTCTCCTGGTTGCCTCCCCACTTTGAAGCACTGCTTTACTTATCCTAGCCACCTTCTCTGTCCACTTAAAAAAATGAGCTTGCAAAATTAAGCTTCCGAAGCTGTGCGCAATCCCACGCCACCTGCTCCCCCAGATACCTAAAATGAACTATCGCCACCTGCCCCTGGAGAAACCACAAAATACTCGATTTTCCCTAAATTCAATTTGTACTCCGAATGCGCCCAGAATCTCCTTAGCAACCCCATTATAACCCATCACCGAAGATAATAATAAACGCTTATGGAACAGCACAGAACAGGCCCTTCGGCCCTCGATGTTGTGCCGAGCAATGATCACCCCACTCAAACCCACGTATCCACCCCACACCCTTAACCCAACAACCCCCCCATTAACCTTACTTTTTAGGACACTACGGGCAATTTAGCATGGCCAATCCACCTAACCCGCACATCTTTGGACTGTGGGAGGAAACCGGAGCACCCGGAGGAAACCCACGCACACACGGGGAGGATGTGCAGACTCTGCACAGACAGTGACCCAGCCGGGAATCGAACCTGGGACCCTGGAGCTGTGAAGCATTTATGCTAACCACTATGCTACCGTGCTGCCCCAGTATGTCACAAGTAGGTTTCAATGAAGTTCCTGTGAAAAGCCCCTAGTTGCCACATTCCGGTGCCTGTTCGGGGAGGCCGCTACGGGAATTCAACCCGCGCTGCTGGCCTTGTTCTGCATTACAAGCTAGCTGTTTAGCCCACTGTGCTAAACCAGCCCCTGATCTAGGATTCGAGATGTACAAAAGCAGATTGTCTGCGTGCAGAGACACCCTATGCTATTTCCACTGCCCCCCCCCCCCCCCACCCTCACTATCCTCTTCCATAACACAAACCTCTTTGTGCAATGGCTATGGACTTTATCGCCAGCACAAACAGAAGGGGGTCATAGGGCCAGCACGGTGGCACAGTTAGCATTGCTGCTTCACGACACCGAGGTCCCAGCTTTGATCCCAGCTCTGGGTCACTGTTTGTGTGGAGTTTGCACATTCTCCAGAACTCAAAGATGTGCAGGGTAGGTTGATTGGCCATGCTAAATTTCCCCTTAATTGGAAAAAATGAGTTGGGTACTCTAATTTATATTTTTTTTTAAAAGAAGGGAAACATGGGGCAACCCATCCTCCTTTCCTGAAATAGTGGAAAGCACCCAAATTCATAATATTCATTCGTACACACATCGGATCCTTCTACAGCAATTCCGCCCATGCCGCAAACTTAGGCTCAATCCCAAATTTCTCCAACACCGCCGATTGCTCCACTCCATCCTGTCAAACGTCTTCTCCACATTTAATGCCACCACCACCTCCCAACTCCCTTCCTTTTGCCGGAGAAATGAAAGCATCTCATTCAACAGCCGCCGCACTTTCAACAACAGCTGCCTGCCCTTAATGAACCCCGTCTAATCCTCCCTGGAGTCACAACACAAGTGAACCAATAATTCTTAGAAAAATACCCAACATCTTTGGCTCTTGGCTACCCAATAATTACAGTCGCCAGGTTTTTAAATGTAAACACAATTGGTGTTTATTTATAACAAGAACTATAATTAATTGTGCTGCAAATACAACTGGCTAATTATTATCTAACTCCTAACTCCCCACTATCACTCGCCCCCACCCTTGCACACACACGACAAACACACACCCATGACAAACACAGAAGTGGGGAACGATGTAAAAATCATAAGTAAAAGGAAAATGAGTCTTTGTTTCAAAAGATAGTGCAGCACGGTAGCATAGTGGTTAGCACAGCATGGTAGCATAGTGGTTAGCACAGTTGCCTCATAGCTCCAGGGTACCAGGTTCGATTCCTGGCTTGGGTCACTGTGCAGGGTCTGCACGTTCTCTCCGTGTCTGCGTGGGTTTCCTCCGGTTTCCTCCCACAGTCCAAAGATGTGCGGTTTAGGTGGATTGGCCATGCTAAATTGCCCTTAGTGTCCAAAAAGGTTAAGTGGTGGGTTACGGGGATAGGGTAGATACGTGGGCTTGAGTAGGGTGCTCTTTGTAAGGGCCGAATAGCCTCCCTCTGCACTGTAAATTCTATGATTCTATGCCCTTCAGAGCAAGCTTGCAGGTTGAAGTCTGTTTGAAGCCTGCAATGGTCACAGCAGGCTTTCTGGAGAGAGAGATATAGTACTCATTGATGCCCTTCTGGAGGGAGAGATAAAACCCACAGCAGACCTTCGCAAGGGAGGGCTAAGTTAGTCTTTGCTTCTATGCTGCCAGAGTCAAAACTGAAACTCCGCGGGACTCTGAAAAGCATTCCACTGGGATAGAATAATAACCACCTGTTACTGAGCAAAGTACAGCCTTTTGGGTCAATTCATTGGCTACCAGCCAATCAATAAAACTGAGTCCTCCTTCATCTCTCTCTTTGGGACAAGTCTGCAGATTCTGTTTGAACAAGCAGAGTCTAGCTAAATGATCTCTCCTGTAACTTCTGGATTCTTCTGCTTGCCTTAAAGAAACATGTTCATTAATCCCGCTTGACTTAAAGATACAGGTCCATTAATCATCCATGGGTTAAAATAATATCAACAAAATAAAAGAAAGGGGAAATAAGGGAATAAACAGGAAGGACCCTTGCGTACCTCCTCCCTAAAATAATTAAACTTCAGAGGAAGTTTCATTGTGAGGTATGCAAGGCAAAAAAACAATTACAACACATGTCCATCCAATCTATCCCCATTATACAAGGTCCTTTCCTCGTCTCTACATTGATAACTAGTCAGCCCGTAAACCAGTGTCAAAACATCTACAATCACGTTACCTTTACAGGTGGGAAAATACTGGAAAATCGCAGCAGGTCTGGCAGCATCTGCAGGGAGAGAAAAGAGTGAACATTTCAAGTCCAGATGACCCTTTGATGCTGCCAGACCTGCTGAGAATTTCCAGCATTTTTTGTTTTGGTTTCAGATTCCAGCATCCGCAGTAATTTGCTTTAACCTTTTCAAAAAATGTGTACAATTTTAACATCAAATTGTTGTAATAACGGAGTTTGCATTCCGGGTTTTAAACTTCTCCATAAACGCAAATGGATTCTGGTCTGTTAAAACTAAGCTTTGCTGATTGTCATGTCGGACATCTAATTCAAAGTGCTGAAGGATTAGTAGCCAGGCTTATTTTTCAATGGTAGCACAGATTTAGCTTTTGAAAAATACTCCACTGACCTCTCCATTCCTGGATCGTCGTCTTGGAGTAACACTGTTCCTGCCCTCAGGTCACTGGTATCTGTGACCATTTTAAATGGTCGGGAAAAATACAGGACAGCCAGCACCTATTCGTTCACTAACATGGCCTTCAGTTTCTAAAACTCTACTTGCCGTTTGGTGGACCACAGAGTATTTGCCTGTTTACGCAACATGCCCAACATGCACTGTATTTTAGTCTCTAACTGAGTCTGTCTCCGTGGTTTTAGTCAAGATGGATGTGGCTTTCGTGGTTCAGAGTTTCCTAAGTTAACATCATGATTAGCTAATGGTGTGCCCGCTGGTGTTTCCCTACAACTCTGTCTATAATCTTTCAGTATCTTTATTATATCTGTCTCTCGTGTAATGCAGTCAGTCTTTTCTGATTGTCCAATGAATGTTGATCCAATTTTTGAGGAACTCCTGCATCCAAACTACAAGTAGTATTGTCAATGCTGAAACAGGGACAGAAACAAAAGGAAGTAAGGGGAAAAGTGCAAGGCAGAGAAGACATAGTCAGAAATCCATAAGGGCGACAGTACAAGGTACAGTGACTGAGGGGAGCACAGTGAATAGGCCCAGTAATAACAAAAGGAATAAAACTGGAGATGTTAAGATTCAAAACAGAGGTAAAAAAAACCAACATAAGTGTACTTTACCTGAATGCTCGTAGTATTCGGAATAAAGTAAATGAGTTGGTGGCACAAATCATCGTAAATGACTATGATTTAGTGGCCATTACTGAAACATGGTTAAAGGATGGTCACGACTGGGAGTTAAATATCCGAGGGTATCAAACTATTCGGAAGGACAGAGTGGATGGTAAGGGAGGTGGTGTTGCTCTGTTATTTAAGGATGACATCCGGGCAATAGTAAGGGATGACATCGGTGCTATGGAGGATAAGGTTGAATCCATTTGGGTGGAAATCAGGAATAGTAAGGCGAAAAAGTCACTGATAGGAGTAGTCTATCGGCCACCAAATAGTAACGAGATGGTGGGGCAGGCAATAAACAAAGAAATAACTGATGCATGTAGAAATGGTACAGCAGTTATCATGGGGGATTTTAATCTACATGTCGATTGGTTTAACCAGGTCGGTCAAGGCAACCGTGAGGAGGAGTTTATAGAATGTATCCGCGATAGTTTCCTAGAACAGTATGTAATGGAACCTACGAGGGAACAAGCGGTCCTAGATCTTGTCCTGTGTAATGAGACAGCATTGATTCATGATCTCATAGTTAGGGATCCTCTCGGAAGGAGCGATCACAATATGGTGGAATTTAAAATACAGATGGAGGGTGAGAAAGTAAAATCAAATACTAGTGTTTTGTGTTTAAACAAAGGAGATTACAAGGGGATGAGAGAAGAACTAGCTAAGGTAGACTGGGAGCTAAGACTTTATGGTGGAACAGTTGAGGAACAGTGGAGAACCTTCCAAGCGATTTTTCACAGTGCTCAGCAAAGGTTTATACCAACAAAAAGGAAGGACGGAAGAAAGAGGGAAAATCGACCGTGGATATCTAAGAAAATAAGGGACTGAAGGAAAAAGCATATAAAGTGGCAAAGATTGCTGGGAGATTAGAGGACTGGGAAATCTTTAGGGGGCAACAGAAAGCTACTAAAAAAGCTATAAAGAAGAGTAAGATAGAGTATGAGAGCAAACTTGCTCAGAATATAAAAACAGACAGTAAAAGTTTTTACAAATATATAAGACAAAAAAGAGTGGCTAAGGTAAATATTGGTCCTTTAGAGGATGAGAAGGGAGTTTTAATAATGGGAAATGAGGAAATGGCTGAGGAACTGAACAGGTTTTTTGGGTCGGTCTTCACAGTGGAAGACACAAATAACATGCCAGCAACTGATAGAAATGAGGCTATGACAGGTGAGGACCTTGAGAGGATTGTTATCACTAAGGAGGGAGTGATGGGCAAGCTAATGGGGCTAAAGGTAGACAAGTCTCCTGGCCCTGATGGAATGCATCCCAGAGTGCTAAAAGAGATGGCTAGGGAAATTGCAGATGCACTAGTGATAATTTACCGAAATTCACTAGACTCTGGGGTGGTCCCGGTGGATTGGAAATTAGCAAACGTGACGCCACTGTTTAAAAAAAGGAGGTAGGCAGAAAGCAGGAAATTATAGGCCAGTGAGTTTAACTTCGGTAATAGGGAAGATGCTGGAATCTATCATCAAGGAAGAAATTGCGAGGCATCTGGATAGAAATTGTCCCATTGGGCAGACGCAGCATGGGTTCGTAAAAGGCAGGTCGTGCCTAACTAATTTAGTGGAATTTTTTGAGGACATTACCAGTGCAGTAGATAACGGGGAGACGATGGATGTGGTATATCTGGATTTCCAGAAAGCCTTTGACAAGGTGCCACACAAAAGGTTGCAGCATAAGATAAAGATGCATGGCATTAAGGTAAAGTAGTAGCATGGATAGAGGATTGGTTAATTAATAGAAAGCAAAGAGTTGGGATAAATGGGTGTTTCTCTGGTTGGCAATCAATAGCTAGTGGTGTCCCTCAGGGATCCGTGTTGGGCCCACAATTGTTCACAATTTACATTGATGATTTGGAGTTGGGGACCAAGGGCAATGTGTCCAAGTTTGCAGATGACACTAAGATGAGTGGTAAAGCGAAAAGTGCAGAGGATACTGGAAGTCTGCAGAGGGATTTGGATAGGTTAAGTGAATGGGCTCGGGTCTGGCAGATGGAATACAATGTTGACAAATGTGAGGTTATCCATTTTGGTAGGAATAACAGCAAACGGGATTATTATTTAAACGATAAAATATTAAAGCATGCCGCTGTTCAGAGAGACTTGGGTGTGCTAGTGCATGAGTCACAGAAAGTTGGTTTACAAGTGCAACAGGTGATTAAGAAGGCAAATGGAATTTTGTCCTTCATTGCTAGAGGGATGGAGTTTAAGACTAGGGAGGTTATGTTGCAATTGTATAAGGTGTTAGTGCGGCCACACCTGGAGTATTGTGTTCAGTTTTGGTCTCCTTACTTGAGAAAGGACGTACTGGTGCTGGAGGGTGTGCAGAGGAGATTCACTAGGTTAATCCCAGAGCTGAAGGGGTTGGATTATGAGGAGAGGTTGAGTAGACTGGGACTGTACTCGTTGGAATTTAGAAGGATGAGGGGGGATCTTATAGAAACATTTAAAATTATGAAGGGAATAGATAGGATAGATGCGGGCAGGTTGTTTCCACTGGCGGGTGACAGCAGAACTAGGGGGCATAGCCTCAAAATAAGGGGAAGTAGATTTAGGACTGAGTTTAGGAGGAACTTCTTCACCCAAAGGGTTGTGAATCTATGGAATTCCTTGCCCAGTGAAGCAGTTGAGGCTCCTTCATTACATGTTTTTAAGGTAAAGATAGATAGTTTTTTGAAGAATAAAGGGATTAAGGGTTATGGTGTTCGGGCCGGAAAGTGGAGCTGAGTCCACAAAAGATCAGCCATGATCTCATTGAATGGCGGAGCAGGCTCGAGGGGCCAGATGGCCTACTCCTGCTCCTAGTTCTTATGTTCTTATGTTTATATTTATAACCATTAAACACTCTTCAACCCCTCAAACTTTACATTCTCTCTTTTCCTGCACATGGTTTCTTTCAGCGACAAGTACCACTCTTTATTTTACAGCTCCTATCTCCTCATCAGAGCCTTCGTAATCACAGCCTTTGACTCCATTTAGTAATAAGGACTTACACAATTTTTTCTTTCCATATTTCAACTTTTCTTCTTTACTTTCGGAATCAGATATAACACAATATTTGCTCCATGAGCTTTCTGTTTGTTAACTCTTGCAGTGGCAGCACTACTTAGTTCTCCCCTTTTTAAAAAGGAAATGGTTACTGATTATTGAATCTCCTTTGCCATTTGCTTCCTTTACCTTGAAGAGGCACTTTTGACTTTTAAACGGATGTGGGTTTGTTAGCTGTTCGCCTGGTGTCACTTCACAATCCTTGTCCTGCCCTCGTCCTGAATATTGTGTATATTGTAAGGGTGTTTCCTGTTTATTCCCTTATTTCCCCATTCTTTTATTTTGCTGTTACATTTTTGATCCATTACATTTTGCCGTATGATTATTGTACATGTCATTTTAAAGCAAAATGCCTGTATCTTTAATTAAATCCGGAAGGCTGTGCAAGCTTAGACTGGTGATTCCGGATTGGCCGCTATCAGTGAGGACTCTGTTTTATTGATTTGCTAGTGTCCAATGAATTGACCCAAAAGGTCATGCTTTGCCCGGTAACGTGGTGATTTTTCAGAGTCTCAGGGCTTGAGTTTGGTTTCAGTTTTTATTCCGATCTTATTCTGGCATTCCGATGAACAGATCTAACTAACTCTCTCAAAAAGGATCCAGCTAATTCTCTCCAGAAGGCCACTGTGAGGGCTGACTCTTGTTACGTTCTGGTGCTTGGCCGGTAGGAATCATGCACAAGAGAACGCCTAGTTCTTCACTTGTTAAATGTTGATTATTAAATAAATACATGGGTTAGATAATTATGAGAAATATATCAAAAAACTAACTATAATAAATTATCCAAGAGCTACTACAAATATGACTATCCGCTATGACGACTATCTCCAGTCTCCTCGAAGTAACAGTCACGTGGCTGTTCTCTACTGCCACCTGTTTGTTGGAGGTTGTATTCAAGGTTGGAGGCTATTTACATTATTGCTTATGCATATTATCACATCCCCTTTCCTTTGGAAATGTAAACTATTTACATACATTATTTCAGTTTGCTATACAATACACATGATATGCATAATGCTTTTGATTATTCACATGTTTACAGTCCATCACAAATCCGATCTCCGGCTTTCTTCTATGTCTTGTCGACCTTCTAAGCATTGGTTGAACTTATGAATTTGCTTGATTTTCATTTGTTGTTGAAGGTGATTCTTTTGTGCTTTTTTTGGGTTTTGGGCATTTTCACCTTGTTCCAGCTCTGTTGCTGAGGTATTTCCTGCTCAACTGTCCTTTGATTACTTACAATATCATCTTGTGGTTCCATAACACAGGGTTGTTGAATCTTCAGCAAAGCTCTCCTGTTTCTCCTTCGAACCGTCCCGCCATCGGTTATGACGATAGATGACCAAGGACCTGACTGTTGCAGTACCTTAGCACACTAACTATCCATTTCCATCAGGATCTTCCACCCTGACTGTGCAATCTTTTAGTAATGGTTGTAGCCTTCTTATGGATTTGTCATAATACCTCCTCTGCTCCTTTTTTAAAAAATGTCAGTTTCCTCACAAGTTTTTGATTATCTGGTTCCTTTTGAATGTATGGCAAGGTTGTTCTGAGGTGGCAATTCATCAACAACTGTGACAGTGAAAGTCCATTAATTAATGGTGCTGCTCTATAATTAAGTAATCCAAAATATGGAACTTCCCGGCTATCCATAGATTTTCTAAGTAGCTGCTTTACATTGTGACCATCTTTTTCAACCTTCCTGTTGGATTGCGGATACAGGGGAGCACGGTAGCATGGTGGTTAGCATAAATGCTTCACAGCTCCAGGGTCCCAGGTTCAATTCCCGGCTGGGTCACTGTCTGTGTGGAGTCTGCACGTCCTCCCCCTGTGTGCGTGGGTTTCCTCCGGGTGCTCCGGTTTCCTCCCACAGTCCAAAGATGTGCGGGTTAGGTGGATTGGCCATGCTAAATTGCCCGTAGTGTCCTAAAAAGTAAGGTTAAGGGGGGGGGGGGGGGTTGTTGGGTTACGGGTATAGAGTGGATACGTGGGTTTGAGTAGGGTGATCATGGCTCGGCACAACATCGAGGGTTGAAGGGCCTGTTCTGTGCTGTACGGTTCTATGTTCTACAGTGGATTGAAGTAATATGTTGGTAATCATACGAACTCCGTCCATTCATGACTGCTAAAACATGGGCCATTGTCACTCATGACAATTTGAGGTATTCAATGGCAAGCATAAATATCCTTGGTATTTTTGATTACACACCTAGCAGATGAGTTTGCTAGTTGTACCATTTCTGGAAAGTTGGAGAAATAGTCGATCACTAACGGGTATTCCTTTCCTGCCAGGTAGAGCAGATCCATTCCCACTTTCTGCCATGGAGTCGTAATTATTTTGCCCATTTGCATTGGTTATTTCCATTGTACTGAAACAAGTTGCACAGTTTTCAATCATGACTTGAATGTCTTTTTTGATGCCTGGCCAATATACTGTTTCCTAGGCTCTTCGCTTACACTTTTCTATGCCTAAGGGTACTTCATGAATCTTTTTTAGAATCATTGACCGTAAAGATTGCGGTATTACAATCCTATTTTGCCTAAACAAATAATCCATTGGCATCACTTAATCCCTACTTTATTTTTATTTTTTATTTTTTTATAAATTTAGTGTACCCAATTCATTTTTCCAATTAAGGGGCAATTTAGCATGGCCAATCCACCTAGCTTGCACATTTTGGGTTGTGGGGGCGAAACCTACGCAAACACGGGGAGAATGTGCAAACTCCACACGGACAGTGACCCAGAGCCGGGATCGAACCTGGAACCTCGGCGACGTGAGGCCGCAGTGCTAATCCACTGCGCCACCGTGCTGCCCCTTAATCCCTACTTTAATGTTATAATATTTGGAACAGAATCCTTTTGGTCATCCCTCGTTGTGATATTTTATTATCTTCTATAAGATTTCATCTCAGATTAGTTTTGACTCGTCATCAGATACTGGAAGGGATTCTTTTACAAGATTCACGTGGACATGCACATCTTCATCCATCTGGTGTACTTTCATGTCTGCAGCATGAGACAGTGTATCACCTACTACAATGGAAAACTTCACTGTATGAACCTTGTTCTTTATGCTGACTTCTAGCTTGTATACTCCCAGAGTATTAACTCTTTTGCTGATGTAATCCTTCAGCAATACTGTTTTATTTAAAACGTGTGGTTGAATTTCATTCCTTTCAGATCTGACAAACTGATAAGATTGGCCTTCGCTCCTGTGTTGAGTTTGACGTTAATTAATGTGTTATTAATTATCAGAGGAAGTGCCCAGTTATCTCTTTGAACACTTGCATTCGCATCACTGTTATTGCAAATTTGCTTTAAAGCTTTGTCTGCTTACATGCCGTGATTATTCTTATCTGTACCAGAAATCATGTGCTGGATTCTCCGTTCCTGAGGCTAAGTGCTGGTGCCAGTGGAGGATCCGTGGTGTTTCATGATGGGAGAATTGGTGCAGAACCCATACCGATTCCAGTACCAGTGAGGGGCTAGCACCCATGCCGCATGAAACAGCTGCGGGTCGCATGGAGAATGGCCAGAGAATTGCCGGGTCCCAGGCCGCGCATGCAGAGGGCTGACGAGCTGCAGGCATGCATGCCTGCCCCCCCCCCCCCCCCCCCCCCCCCCACATCAACCGGTCGGGCCGTAAAACATGGTGCTGGACCGCAAACACGCCCACCCCTACCACAAAACCTACTTCCCCTAGCCCTAGTCTTCCGGTCAGTGACACGAATCCTGGCTGAGTGTGGCAGCGCTGGACACTGTCCACATGCCGACAGGCCAGGCTCACGACCGCTGCGACCACACATGGCCCGCGCTGCGGGAACTCAGCCTATCGGAGGTGCAGTATCGCGGGTGGGTCGGCTGATGACGCGGCAATGATGTTGCGACTGCATGCAGCGCACATCCCGATGTTGCCAATTTGGCATGGGCGAAGCATCCCGAACTGGAGTCAGAAGCAGAAGCCATTCTCAACCCGATCACCATTCCAGATTTCAACGTCAGGCTACGGAGAATTCTGCCCCATATCTATGAAAATTTGTCTTCGAGATTTATCCCATCAACCATGTTGATTGGTTTTGGTAGTTCCGATTTTTTTTTTATTGGTGAAGCAGTGTTTAGCAACGCAATTTTTGCCTTTGCATTTAGAGCAGATTTTTCCAAATGCTGGATATTGCATTTGCAAATGCTTGTTGCCACATCGTTTGCATAAAATGGTGGTTTCGCTCGGTCGCTTAAAATGGCCACCGCTGCTGGGACCACGTTTTGCCTTAATGTGCGTCATAACACTAATGGCGTCGGCTGCCTCTCTGATCTTCGCACCAAAATGCTTTAGGTTTAGAGTGCTAATCTGCTGCGCAGCTAGCGCGCTGGCATGGCAATCATTCTCCCTCAATAATCTCTCCCGAACCTTAACGTTACAAATCCCGAACATGATTTGATTTGATCGCGGATCATCGCACTTTGCGACATCAAGGTCATAGAACGATACAGCGCAGTACAGGCCCTTCGGCCCACGATGTTGCACCGACATGGGAAGTCAAAAACTAAAGGCCATCTAACCTATACTATGCCATTATTATCCATATGCTTATCCAATAAACTTTTAAATGCCCTCAATGTTGGCGAGGTCACTACTGTTGCAGGTAGGGCATTCCATGGCCTCACCACTCTTTGCGTAAAAAAACCTACCTCTGACGTCTGTCCTATATCTATTACCCCTCAATTTAAGGCTATGTCCCCTCGTGCTAGCCACCTCCATCCGCGGGGGAAGGCTCTCACTGTCCACCCTATCTAACCCTCTGATCATTTTGTATGCCTCTATTAAGTCACCTCTTAACCTTCTTCTCTCTAACGAGAACAACCTCAAGTCCATCAGCCTTTCCTCATAAGATTTTCCCTCCATACCAGGCAACATCCTGGTAAATCTCCTCTGCACCCGTTCCAAAGCTTCCACGTCCTTCCTATAATGAGGCGACCAGAACTGTACGCAATACTCCAGATGCGGCCGTACCAGAGTTTTGTACAGCTGCAACATGACCTCATGGCTCCGGAACTCAATCCCTCTACCAATAAAGGCCAACACACCATAGGCCTTCTTCACAACCCTATCAACCTGGGTGGCAACTTTCAGGGATCTATGTACATGGACACCGAGATCCCTCTGCTCATCCACACTGCCAAGAATTTTACCATTAGCCAAATATTCCGCATTCCTGTTTTTCTTTCCAAAGTGATTCACCTCACACTTCTCTACATTAAACTCCATTTCCCACCTCTCAGCCCAGCTCTGCAGCTCTGTTCATAAAATTACATATCTGAGTCTTCAATAGCAAGTTGGTTAAGAAACTGTTGAACCATTCACCTGCCTGCTGTGTACGTGTCAAAAAATGTAGCACTCGATCGTTTCATTTTTTTTTTCGGTGTGCACTGCCGATTCAATTGCTTCACGACTTCATCAAAATTGTTTTTATGTGCTTCATTATCGAAAATGAAGGTGTTGAAGACTTCTATTGCCTGTGGACCTACTGCAATGAGCAGCAATGCTATTCTTTGTTCATCAGGCTGTGACTGCAGACCTAGAGCTGCTACGTAGAGTGAATTGCTGTTTAAAAACGCATCAATTCGCATCTACATTACCAGTGATTAAAACTGGTGTGGTGCCTTCAGACCTTTCATCCTGGACTTCGATGCCTAGTAGTGCGTTGAGTGAGATTTGCTAGTACTTTTATGTGGTTAATAGAAATTTTTATTTTTCTTCTCGGTTATCTGTCTTTTTGGATCTTCACAACCAATCCTGGTATCTTGTTAGATCTTCAATCCTGGTACCACATTACGTTTTGGTGCTTCGCCGGTAGGAATCATGCACAAGAGAACGTCTAGTTCTTGACTAGTTAAATGTTTATTATTAAATAAGTGTGTGGGTTAGATAACTACGAGAAATATATCAAAAAACTACTAACTATAATAAATTATCCAAAAACTACTACAGATATGACTATCCTCTCTGACGACTATCTCCAGACTCCTCACGTGGCTGTGCTCTACTGCCACCTGCTGATTGGAGGTCATATACATTATTAGTTACATGATCGCTAATGCATATCACCACAACTTTCTCCAGCAAGTCTGTGTGCCAGTCTCTTGATACTGCAGAGGCCTGAAGTCACACTATGAGCTGAAAGCAAGGTTTGATGTGAAATAAAGTGTCTCTACAGAAAGATAGAGTGCAGGTTAGGTGGATTAGCCATGATAAATTGCCCTTCGTGTCCAAAAACAAAAGGTTAGGTGGGGATAGGGTGGAGGTATGGGCTTACACTTTCCAAGGACCAGTGCAGACTCGATTGGCCGAAGGACCTCCTTCTGCACTGTAGATTCTATGATTCTATGAATGTGAACCTTGAGCTGAAGACCTAGTTTGATGAGAATTAAAGGACGGGATACTGCGCCGGCGGGATGCTTCGCTTTGCCGGCGCTCGGAGTTTCCCGATGGCATGGGGCTGCCCCACAATGGGAAACCCCATTGACCGGCCGGCGTAACGGAGAATCCCGCCAGCGTGGTGAGGCAGAAATGCGGCGGGGCGGAGAATCTCGCCCAAAGTCTCTCCAGAAAGCCTGCTGCCTGTGAGTACTACACTTTCTCAACTACAAGGATGCTGAATGAATGAAGACCATTACTGGCTGCAAAGCAAACGCTTTGATCAGCAAGCGTGCTGCGAAGGAAGTGTGCTAAAGATCCACCATCTGAAGCAAAGACTTATCTTTTGCTTTTCATCCTTGTTATTTTTTACCCCATTTCACCTCTGTGCTTGTCTGTTTTGTGTGTGTGTGGGTACATGTGCAACAGTTAAAGTGGATAGTAGGTATTAGCTTGGCATTCACCATTTGTATTTACTGCATATTTCATGATAGTCATTGTTATAACAGTAATTGTGTATACACTTACAAACCTGGTGACGGTATTTATTGGACAGCCAAGAACCAAAGAATTATTGGTTAATTCACTTGTGTTGTGACTCTGGGGCACGTGGGGTTGAATTGATCATGCAGTGTCCTAGGATGCCGTAACAATCTTTCCCTTCAAAGCAGGCATGCTCTGGGAAGCATTTGCACCTGGCGTAAATGGCAGTGGCTTTACTGCAAGAGGCTGTGACAAATTACTTCTGGAAAAATCCACGTCACTTTCCTCTTCAGATTTTTTTTGTCTTCTTTCCTAGCTTTGGAAGAATTACTTGCCATTTGTTCAAGATCAGTTAGTGACAGGTCTATTTGGTAACAGCTTTTTATTCATTACCTCATCATCAGAACCAAAACTGGATTCAGAATTCTCATCTTGACTTCATCACTGGCATTACTATTTAGATTTGGAATCCTCTTTCTTATGGTCGCCTTCGGTCTTGGGAGTTTTCAGAATCTGGTTCTCTACTAGATTCTATCTTTGACAACTTTCTCTAAGAAATCATTCTCATAGAGATAATTTCAGCAGAATCAGATTCACTATCATTGTCATTTGATATGTGATCAACGTTTGTCAATATTTCTTTTTAGTCATTTGATACCCAAATGAGTTTTTCTAACTCTCCCATGCCCTACCATTGGCATTTCATGTGCTACCTGCAGTACTTCCCTCGGACTCTCTGTAATCGTGGATGAAGCTACAACCTTCACTCTTCCAAATCAGTCCATAGAAGTCTACTCCATCCACTGTGAATTTTTAAATCACTCCCAACAACTACTGGACCTGACACTAAATCACAATCCAATTGTACTTTATGCAGTGGAATTGGGATATAATCTCTACTTGTCCCATTCACTACTTCCTCAGTTTTCATTGAACTCGCTGAATGGAAAACCAAATGCTTCTCCAGTAAGAAGAGTTTAAATAGCCCCTGTGTCCCTTAAAATAGTTATAAGTTTGGCTCATCAGTCGAGGAAAATGGGGTGATATTCCCTGTAGACAAAAACCCTGCATATATTTCCTCTACCTCATTCCTCACACCTCTCACTGCAGTGTTTACCTCAGGTCTCATATCCAGATAAAGCCACAGTCTGCCCACTAGTACTCTCCACTTGTTCCCTTTTCAGAATCCTCCTCATGAAGCCCCACAAATTCGATCGGCTTTCCTTGAAACTTCCAACATGCTAAACGAACGTATCCCAACTTGTTACAATGGTAACACCTCGGCTTCCGAGTCTCTTTTCACCCTCCGTACCTTCCTTCCTGGTCTGAGGAGATCTTTGATCATTTCCAGATATCTATTCTTTACATTAACTACCTGACTTCCTTTCACTCTCCCACTTCCTATCCTTTTCAAAATTATGGGGGTGATGGAACAAAGGTTTAAATTTATGGCTTCACACATAATCGGCAGCCATAATTGGTGCTTGCCAAGAAGTCTTCAACCTCAGGTCTTCAACTTGGCTTCTCATTAAACAAGATAGCAAATTCTTAAATTCCTCATGAGAATTACCCCTCTCAGAGCCTCATAGGCAGTTGCAGCTCCCAATGCTCGTACCCACCTATTAAAATTGTTCTTAACTCTTTTGAATTCGGCATAAGTCTGTGCTGGCTTAAATTCCTAAACTTTTGCCTATATGCTTCAGGAACCAATTCATTTGCACCCAGAAAAGCCCTTTTCACCTCGTCATAATTCTTGGACACCCGCTCTGACAGGAAAGTCGAAACTTCCACCCCGTCAATTTACTCTGCATTGGCAAGGCCCACATTTCTCTTGGCCACTCAATTTGATTTGCTGTTTTCTCAAAAGGTTTCTACCTGCTTCTCTTTGCATTTTGGAAGTGCTTGTATAAATTTACAGTGCAGATGGAGGCAAACATATCGTCACTGGGTTCTGTTCTAAGGTTAGGCTCCCCTCTAATTTCTAGCAGTTCCCTTCTAATTTCCAGTGCCTTAGGCTGAAAGTCTCTCTCTTTTGCTTTTTCCTCTCTCTCTCTTTTGCTATTTCTTTTCTCTAATTCCACCCTCCTCGTTTCCATCTCCAGTTCTTTTAGATTCATCCCGATTTCTCTTTTCTACATCTCCCTTTGATGTTTGAACTGTAGCCGCAATCTCTCCAGCTTAATTTCCCCACCAGAAAATATCCTTGATGCTACACTACTTTATGGGCTCTCCTCTGCTTCTAGCATCTCTTTACAACTTAAATGCTGAACAATCTTGTCAAATTCTCTACCAGCTCTAGCTGGTACCTCTATTTCTAATTCCACTGCCAATGTGCCTAGCTTGTCTTTTCAAAGCTCCTGTAAATAATCCAGAGACAAGTTACCCACCTGAAGCAACCCCCTATCATTCACCATAGCCATCCTGTTACATCATTACAAAGCTGGTGTATCTTTTTAGTTTATACTGTCACCCAAACCTGGCAGTCTACACTTCCAAAGATCCTGGCCGAGCCCCCAAATTATGTTATGACACCCTGGGCTAGTGTGTGGTAAAGGTCCAGCCCCACCTGCCCTGGGCAATTTAACATGGCCAATTCACCTAACCTGCTCATCTTTGGGTTGGGGGAAGAAACCAGAGCACCTGGAGGAAACCCACACAGACACAGGGAGAAAGGGCAAACCCCACACAGACAGTTACCCAATGCCCTAGTTTAACCCGGGTCCCTGGCACTGTGAGGCAGGAGTGCAAACCACTATGTCACCATGCTTGCCGTAAAGAAACATATCCTTTAATCCTGATTAACTTAAAGATACAGGTCCATTAATCATCCATGGATCAAAATATTAACGGCAAAATAAAAGTATGGGGTTATAAGGGAATTAAGGGGAAGAACCCTCGCACTGTGGGCAGGCCAGTACCGAAGGAGCTCTGTACTGTGAGAGTGCTGCACTGAGGATGGGAGATTATTGAGGGAGCACCGCACTGGGTGGGACAGTACTGATGGAAGCGCCGCATTGTCGGTGGGTCAGTACTGTGGAAGCACTGCACTGTCAGTGGTTCAGTACTGTGGGCGCTCCCCACTGTCGACAGGCAGTGTGTGGGAGCTCTGCACTGGCAGAGGGTCAGTACAGTGGGAGCGCCTCGCTGTCAGTGGTTCAGTACTGTGGGTCAGTATTGTGGGAGCACAACAGTTTTTTAAAAATATATTTTTATTCTCCTTTTTCACAATTTTTCTCCTGAATTTACACCCAACAACAATCAATAACCAACAACAAATATCTCAAACCCCATAACAGTAACAACAATCCCATCCTCCCACCATGCCCAGACATCAGCCCGCATGTTAACATAAATGACAAAGAAAAAAAAAGGAATCGGGGATTACCCATAGCCATCTTCAACATACACAGCCCCCCCCCCCCACCCCCAACTAATGTTTGATGTTATCCAGTTCTTGAAAGTGCGTAATAAATAGTGCCCATGACTTATAGAACCCCTCCGAGTTTTCCCTCAGTTCGAACTTAACCTTCTCAAGGGTCAAGTATTCCAACAGGTCCCCTCGCACTCCAGGGCACAGGGTGGAGAGGCCGCTCTCCATCCCAGCAGGATCCGCCTTCGGGCGATCAACGAGGCGAAGGCTATGATATCTGCCTCCGCACCCGTTTCCAACCCTGGCTGATCCGACACCCCGAATATGGCCTCCCTGGGACCCGGGTCCAGCACCACCTTGGAAATTACCCTAAACACCTCCTTCCAGTATTCCCCAAGCTTTGGACAGGACCAAAACATATGAACGTGATTAGCGGGGCCCCCCCGCAACGTTCACACACATCTTCTACCCCTTCAAAGAATCGTCTCATCCTTGCCCACGTGAGGGTGTGCCCTGTACACCACCTTCAGCTGTATCAGCCCCAACCTCTCACACGAGGTGGAGGCATTCACTCTCCGGAGCACCTCACACCAGACCCCCTCCTCTATAACCTCTCCCAATTCTTCCTCCCACTTCGCTTTGATCCCCTCCAGTGGTGCCTTATCCTTTTCCAACATAGCTCCGTATACCGCTGACACTGTCCCCTTCTCCAGTCCACTTGCCGGCAGCACCTCCTCCAACAACGTGGAGGGCGGTTCCTCCGAGAAACTCTGTATCTCCTTCCGGGCAAAGTCCCGAACCTGCATATACCTAAACACTTCTCCCTGCTCCAGCCCATACTTCGCTTCCAGCTCCCTTAATCCTGCAAATCGACCCCGAGGAAACAAATCTTTTAGAGTCTTAATCCCCTTCTCTTCCCATTTCCGAAAGCTTCCGTCCCACCTCCCTGGCTCAAATCTGTGGTTCTCCCGGATCGGCATTTCCCTCGACCTTGCCCCCAACCTGAAGTGTTGGCGAAACTGCCCCAGATTTGTGGGAGCCCAACACTGTCACTGTGGGTGCTCCCCACTGTCGACGGGCAGTAGCGTGGGAGCTCCGCACTGTCAGTGGTTCAGTACTGTGAGAGTGCTGCCCTGTCGCCGAACAGTACTGCAGGAATGCCACACTGGTGGGAGAGTCAGAATCGTGGGTGCACCTGACTGCCAGTGGTTCAGTATTGTGGGAGTGCTGCACTGTCAATGGAAAGTACTGTGAGAGCTCTGCACTGTCGCTGTACAGTACCGTGGGAGCATCCCACTTCCATTATTGTGGGAGTGCCGCATTGTCGGTTGATCACTATCATGTGAGCGCAGCTTTGCCGGTGGGTCAGTTCGGTGGGCCCACTGCATTGTCGGTGGGTCACTATTGTGCAAGTGCCGCCGCGCTGTCGGTGGGTCAGTACTGTGGGAATGCCAGTGGGTCAGTACTGAAGGTGCACTGCACCGCTGGTAGGTCAGTACCGTGAGAGCGCTGCACTGCCGGTGGGTCAGTACCGTGAGGATGCCGCACTACCGGTGGGTCAGTACTGTGGGAGTGCCGCACCGTCGGTTGGTCAGTATTGTAGGAGCGCCACATTGTCGGTGGGTTAGTACTGCGAGAACGCCACACTGTCGGTGGGTCACTATTGTGGGAGCACCTCACTGTCAGTGGGTCAGTACTGAGGGAGTGCCGCACAGTCCGTGGGTCAATACTGAGGGAGTGCTGCACTGTCAGAGGGTCAGTGTTGTGGGAATGCTGCACTGTTGGTGGGTCAGTACTGTGGGAGTGCCGCACTGTCAGCGGGTCAATACTGAGGGAGCGCTGCACTTTGGTGGGTCAGTACTGTGGGGGAGCCGAACTGTCAGTGGGTCTGTAGTGTGGGTGCGCAGCACTATCAGGTCAGTACTGGGGGAGTACCACACTCCGTGGTTCAGTAATATGGTAGCGCTGCACTGTCGGTGGTTCAGTACTGTGGGAGCGCCGTACTGCTAATAGGGCAGTACATTTTGAAAAAAAGATCCACATTGTCAGATCAGTACTGTGGGAGTGCCGCATTGATGGTTGATCATTATTGTGTGGGCGCAGCTTTGTCAGTGGGTCAGTACTGTGAGAGCACCGCACTGTTGGTGGGTCAGTACTGTGGGAGTGCCACACAGTCGGCAGGTCAATACGGTGGGGGCATCGGATTATTGGTGGGTCAATACTGTGGGAGCGTCGTTCTGCTCGTGGGGCAGTACTTTTTTTTATAAAATATTTTTATTGGTTTTTGCAATTCGTTGTGACAACATTGCAAAAAACAGAAGAATAAAAAATACAGGAAAATAAAACGATGAAAGGGAAAACAAAGTAATCAGCTATGAATACACAGGAAACCTATATACACTGCCACAGGGCATATTAACATTGGGTCCCCAGTAATCGGTTACCACAACTGCATTGTTTGACTATTTACATGTGGCCCCACGGTGTTACAAACTACCAGGGGCGCGTTTGTAGCCACCAAGGCATACTCTGTTGTAGCCACACCCATGGGCTCTCCTTCGGTGCCCTTTGGTTCCTCTGCCCTGCTTCCCCTGTACCCTGGGTGTGTCTTCCTTTCTCCTAACCCCCTCCCCACCTCGCCCTTCTCTTCCTTTGTTTGTTTTGGTCCTCCCTCCTTGCTTCCATTTGCCCCCACTTCCTCCCTTATTGGTTGCTGTTGAGGAACAGGTGATCAGTGAGGGAAAGGTTAGGGGGTCTGCCCCTCTCCCTATGAAGAACTCTGGCTGTTCCGATACCCTGAAGACTGCTACTATTGGGCATGGCTCCATCCTCACTTCCACAACGTTAGACATGGCCTCGAAAAAGGCAATCCAGCGCCTGACAAGTCTGAGACAGGCCCAGAATATGAGGGGATGGTTGATGAGACCCCCCTGGTACCATTCACAATTGTCCTCCACCTCCGGGAAGAACCCACTCATGCATGTTCTGGTCAAGTGTGCCCTGTACACTACCTTTAGCTGTGTTAGGCTCTGCTCTGCGCATGAGTAGGTGGAATTTGCCCTCATGAATGTTTTGATCTAGATCTTTCCCCATATCTCCATATCTAGCTCTTTCTCCCACCTTTTCTGTATCTTGTCTAGCAGTGCCCTTACTTGCTCTAGCAGTTGTCCGTACATGTCGGCACAGCTACCGCCCCTAGTTCATCCGATGTTAGAAATCTGTCTAATAGGGTGTGTCTGGGTCGCTGTGGGGAATGTTGCTCTCTCCTTGTGGAGGAGATTCTTTAGTTGTATGTAGCAGAGCTCGTTCCATTTCGGGAGCTTGTCTGTTAGTTTCCCCCAGAGTCGCCACTCTGCTGTCTACATATAGGTCCCCTACTGTCAGTACCCTTCGCCCTGTCTGAAATCTTTTAAAGGAGGTGGTTATTGTTGCAGGGTTGAATTTATGGATTTTGCAGATGGTGGCCATAGTAAACATTGCACCCAGATGGAAATAGTGCCTGAGTTGATTCCACATCCTCCAAGTGGCCACCACTAGCTTCTTGAGTACTTGTCTAGGGGAAATGGGGATGGGGCTGTGGCAAGTGCTCGGAGGGATGTCCCTGTGCAGGATGTTTTATATATAATTTTTTTTATAACAGTACAGCACAGAACAGGCCCTTCGGCCCTCGATGTTGTGCCGAGCAATGATCACCCTACTTAAACCCACGTAACCCGTATACCCGGTAAACCAACAATCCCCCCATTAACCTTACATTACGGGCAATTTATCATGGCCAATCCACCTAACCCGCACATCTTTGGACTGTGGGAGGAAACCGGAGCACCCGGAGGAAACCCACGCACAAACGGGGAGGACGTGCAGACTCCACACAGACAGTGACCCAGCCGGGAATCGAACCTGGGACCACTGGAGCTGTGAAGCATTGATGCTAACCACCATGCTACCGTGAGGCCCCGAGGATGTCTCCTCGTTCTCACCCATTGTGCCTCCAACTTTATATCCATCCCTGTATCCTTTCTGAGTTGGCCACCCAATGGTAGAATAGGAGGTTCAGAAGGGCCAAGCCCTCCCATATTTGCCCTTCTTTAAAGGACACTTTTACATAAATCAGGGCTCTCTCTCTCTCTCTCTCTCTCTCTCTCTCTCTCTCTCTCTCTCTCTCTCCCCCTCCCCCACACACACACACACATGATTAGTTTGTCTACTTTGATGAAGAAGGCCTTGGGGATGAAGATTGGGAGTGCTCTGAACAGGAATAGAAATCTTGACAACACGTTCATTTTGATTGTCTGCACTCTCCCGGCCAGGGAGAGTGGAAGTGGGTCCCACCTCTGCAAGTCCCTCTTAACTTCTTCCACTAGATTCGATAGGTTCCACTTGTGGATCCATGTCCAGTCGTGGGCTATCTGGACCCCCTAGTATCAGAATTTCGCCAGTTTGAACGGCAGCTTTCCCAATCCCCGCCCTGCAGGTTCAACAGGGAAGATTTCGCTCTTGCTCAAGTTGAGTTTGTAACCTGAGAAGGCTCCAAACTCTCTTCGAGTTCCATTATCTCTTCCATGCTAGCTGAGCTGTTTGTGATGTAGTGGAGCAGGTCAGCTGCATGTAGTCAGACTCTGCTTCCTGAATACGCTCTGGATGCCTCTCCACCCTTTTTCTGCTCAAAGGGCAATAGCCAGTGGCTTGACTTCCAGGGAAATAGCAGCGGGGATAATGGGCATCCTTGCCTCATGCCTCTGTGCAGCCAAAGTTATTCAGAACTGGTAGCGTTTGTCCGTAGGCTCGCCATGAGAACGCTGTACAGTAATTTCATCCATGAGGTGAACCCTGGCCCAAACCCAAACCTTCCAGTACCTCCATGCAGTACCTCCATTAGCATCTGTCAAAAGGCCTTCTCTGCGTCTAGGGAGATGATCAATACTGGAGCGCCATGCTGTCGGACATGCTGCAGTGTTGGAGGGTCTGGACTGTTGGGGAAGGTGGTACTGAGGACAAGCCTCACCATCTAGGAGCGATTGATGTGCTGTTGTGTGGCTAGCAGTATCGAGGGAGCACCATCCTGCTGGACGGTTCATCTTTGAGGCTTGTGGAATCCGTGACTCCTGGTTTTTATGAAGCACTACGTGCAGAAAAACAGGGAAGTTTAATATTTATTCCCCAGCACCATCACTGAAGTATCTGTTTCACATTTGTCTGTAGAATTAAGAGAAATGAGCAGCAATTTCCTTAAAATATGCAGATTTTGTTAGGATGCCAGACCAGAGGTCAAACAATTTACAATTTGTTAATCTGTTGAGGAAAGAATACTTCATTTCAGGAGTGATGACTCTGACCAATAGGTCTCTTTTATGATAAAACCAATTTTAATTTAAACACAGAATTAACTACATTAATGTCAAAGAAATAGCTTTAGAATTAACCGTTAAAAAGGAAAGAACTTTACCTCTATCTACAACTAACATTATATATTTCCCAACAAAGCAACCCAATTCAGTTCAAAATAGACTCAGAAATAAAGTTAGCAATCAGGGTTACTTCCTGTTCTCCGTACAGACCTTTGAAGAGAGACCCTTGAATATCCATCTGTCTCAAATTATCTGCACCCCAGTGAACTTTGTTTCTATAAACAATATTCCATTAGCCATCTACGGTCAGAATCAATGATTATCATTCGTTTTATGACCCCTTAATCACAGCTTTAGCAGACATTCTGCCTGTATGTATTTTAACTCTTGGTGGGGGAGGGGGGGGGGGGGGGGTTTAATAACATTCCTGCAACAAATATAGAACAAATATACCAATTTCTACATTCATCACTATTTAATAAGGGTCTTAATGGTCAGCTGCTGGGCTTTCCCTGGCTGGAGAGTCCAGAACTAGAGGGTAACAGCCCAATGATGGTTTGGCCAGTTAGGATTGAGTTGTGCAGACATATATTCACGCAAAGGTTTGTGGATGTTGTACAATTTTCTTGCCCGGTAAACTCAAGACTGAGGTTATAGATTTTGGACATATGCCATTTGGGGATAGTTTGGGAAGGTGGGTCAAATGGTTGAGCAGGCTTGAATGCTGCCTCCCTTCTGTACTTTTTAATTTTCTTACGTTGTTTGAAGGACTTTGCTGTGCACAATTTGACTACCACATTTCCTATATAACAACACGTTTTTCAATTGGTCATGTATGTCTTGAAGTCCCTATGGATCTTTAATTTTAATATTCTTTAGACAGCAACTTCCAAACCCACAGCCGCTACCATCTAGGAGGACAAGGGCAGCAGATACACGGGAATACTACCACCCGAAAGTTCCCCTCCATGTCACTCCCCATCCTGAAGTGGAAATACATCGCTGTTCCTTCACTGTTACTAGGTCAAATTCCTACAACTCCCTAACGGCACTGTGGATATATCAGCACCAAATGGACAGCAGCAGTACATGAAAATACCTCATCACGGGCAATTAGGAGTGGGCAATCAATGCTGGCCCCGTCAGCAAAGCCCACATCCCATGAATAAATAAAAATAACCCACCAGGTTGTCCATCCCTGCTACAGCACCACATGGCTGTTATCGATGTCCTATGTGAATGTGAGAAAGGTAAACTATCCTCATTCTTTTTCACCTGTCTGCAACTTTCAACAGAGTTAACACCATCTTCTAACACCTCTCTACTGTCATTCCGCAAAGTGAGACTGTACTTGCGTCTTTCCATTCTTATATAGCCAGAGAATTGTCTGCAATGTCTTTTTTCCCACTCTGTTCTGTTATCTCTGGTGTCTCTCAACTTCTCCACTGTGTCTAAATTGTCAAACTGCTTGCCTGGCATCTAGTGCTGGGTGAGCAGAAATTTAGCCCAATTAAATATTGGGAAGACTGAAACCATTCTCTGCAGTCCCTGCCGCAATCAATTTATTTAGTCACTAGGGGTGGCATGGTAGCACATTGGTTAGCACTGTTGCTTCACAACTCCAGGGTCCCAGGTTCGATTCCCGGCTTGGGTGACTGTGCGGAGTCTGCACATTCTCCCAGTGACTGCGTGAGTTTCCTCTGGGTGATCCGGTTTACTCCCACAGTATCAAAAGGGGCCGATTAGGTGGACTGGCCATGCTAAATTGCCCTTAAGTGTCCAAAAAGGTTAGATTTACTGGGTTGCGGGGATGGGGTGAAAGTGTGGGGTTAAATAGGGTGCTCTTTCCAAGGACCGGTGCAGACCCGATGGGCCGAATGGGCTTCTGCACTGTAAATTCTAGGATTCTATGACTCCATCTGCCACACTGACTAAACCTGGCTGTTCACAATCTTGTAGCCGTACTTTGCCCTGACATGAGCTTCTAACCGTGTCTCCACTATCAATAAGACCATCTATTTCCACTTTGAAACATAGCAAACAGGTGCACGAGTAGACCATTCAGCTCTTTGAGCCTGCTCTGCCGTTCAGTATGGTCATGGCTGATCAATCAATCAGTAACCTCTTGCCATTTTCTTCCCAAATTCTTTGATATCTTTCATCTCACGAGCTATTTCTTTTTTTAAATTTTTCCAATTAAGGGGCATGGTCAATCCACTTATCCTGCACGTCTTTAGGTTGTGGGTGTGACACCCACGCAGATACGGGGAGAATGTGCAAACTCCACACGATAGTGACCCGGGGCCAGGTTGAACCCAGGTCCTCGGTGGCGTGAGGCAGCAGGGCTAACCACTGCACTACCTTGCCACCCTCCAAGAGCTATTCCTAACTCCTTGAAAACATACGGTGTGTGATTCTCCGTTGCCCAACCCTGCAACTCGGGAACAGCGATCGAGCGGAGAATAGTTCCCAACGCCGAAATCTCAGCAGGCGCCGGTTTGACACCGAATCGTGATGCTCGGCCCCCTCCAAATCGACGTTATTACGACTGTGTTTACATCTCATTATCGCGTCCTCCCATAATGCTGCGCCTCCGATGGCGAGGTCCCAACGGCGAGGGCCATGTGTGGTCTTAATGGTCATGAGCCTGGCGTAGTGGCCGCGGGGAAATAGTGAGGACATACAGACAGTATCCAGCATCGCCATACGTCGCCGACAGTCATGCCACTGACCGGGCTGCTTCTGGCAGGCGAGGGGAGTAGTAGGGGGTGGTTGGGAGGTGGGCTGTGGGGTCAGGGTGGACGGGTATACGGTCCAGCACAACCGGCGCCATCTGTTTGATTGGTGCGTGTGTGGGGAGTGTAGGTGTCAGCCCTGCGTGTTTCCAGCACGTACCCGGCGTTTCTCCCACTGTTTTTTGCGTGATCCATGGGTGTTTCACATGGCTCCGGTGCTAGCCCCTAACTGATACAGGAATCGGTGCGAGTGTGGTGCTGATTTTTCCATCGTGGAACTCCGCGGATCTTCCATTGGTGTCAGCACTTAGCCACAGGAACAGAGAATCCAGCCCACAATGTTTTGGCCTCAACTGTTTTCTGTGATAGTGAATTCCACAGGTCACCACTCTCTCTAGGTGAAAGGATTTATCCTCATCTCAGTCCTAAATGGTCTACCCCATACCCTTAGACTGTGACCCCTGGTTCTGGACTTCCCTGTCATCAGGCACATCCTTCCTGCATCTACCCTGTCTAGTCCTGTTAGAATTTTAGAGGTTTCTATAAAATCACCCCCCCCTCATTCTTTTAAACTCCAATGCTAACCGACTTAATCTCTCCATGTACATCAGTCCCACCATCCCAGAAAACAGTCGGGTAAACTTTCACTGCACTCCTTCTATAGCAGGAACATTTTTCCTCAGATAAGAAGACCAAAATTTCACATACTATTCCAGGTGTGGCCTCACCAAGGCCCTGTATAATTGCAGCCAGACATTCCTGTTGCTGTATTCAAATCATGTCTTCTGAAGCTTTATCTGACTGCACCTGTCTCAGTTCACTTGCAGAAAGCTTCATCCATATCTTACGAACATATGAATTAGGAGCAGGAGGAGGCCATTCGGCCCCGTGAGCCTGCTCCCCCTTCAATTAAATCATGGCTGATTCGATTGTAACCCCAAACCCACATTCCTGCCTCAATAATCTTTCACCCCCTTGTTGATCAAGAATCAATCAGGCTCTGTCTTAAAAATAGTTAAAGACTCTGTTTCCACTGCGTTTTGAGGAAGAGAGTTCCAGAGAATCACCACCCTCTGGGAGAAAAATATTCTCATCTTTGTCTTAAATAAGTTAATTTATTTTTTAAAGCATGAGCCCCCCCTCCCCCACACCAGTTCTAGATTCTCTGACAAGAGGAAATGTCCTCTCCACATCCTCCCTGTCAATACCCCTCAGGATCTTAAAGGTTTTGATCACGTTGCCTCTGACTCTTCTAAACTCTAGTGGAAATAAACCTAACCTCCAACCTTTCCTCATAAGACATCCCAGCCATTCCTGGTATTAGTCCAAGAGACCTCTGAATTGCTTCTAACATATTTACATTGTTCCTTAAATAAGGAGATCAATACATATAGAATGCTCCAGATGTGGTCTCACCAATGCCCTGTACAATTGAAACATAACCTCTCTACTTTTGTAATCAATTCCTCTCAAAATAAATTATAACATTCTATTATTAGCTTTCCTAATTGCTTGCTGTATTTGTACAATAGCCTTTTGTGATTCATACACAAGGACACCCTCTGCACCTCCGAGCTCTGTAATCAATATTTAGATAATAAGCTTTTTAATTCTTCCTGCTAAATTGGACAATTTCAAATTTGCCCACATTATAATACATTTACCAGATTTTTGCGCACTCACTTAACCTATCTATGTCTCTTTGTAGCCTCCTTATGTCTTCACAAATTACTTTCCTACCTATCTTTGTGTCATCAGCAAATTTAGGAACCATTCACGCAAGTAATTTATATAAATTGTAAAAAGTTGAGGCCCCAGCATTGATCCCTGTGGCACACCACTCCTCACATTCTGTCAACCAGAAAAAGTGCCACTTATGCCAACTCTGTTTCCTGTTCCCATGCCAATATGTTATGCCAACATATATAACATGAGCTTTTATTTTCTGCAATAACCTTTGATATGACACCTTACCAAATGTCTTCTAGAAATCTAAGTATGGTACATCCACCGGTTTCCCTTTATCCACAACACGTGTGACTCTTTCAAATAACTCCAATAAATTGGGCAGCATGGTAGCACAGTGGTTAGCACTGTTGCTTCACAGTGCCAGAGTCCCAGGTTCAATTCCCGGCTTGGGTCACTGTCTGCGGAGTCTGCACATTCCCCCTGCATCTGTGTGGGTTTTCTCCGTGTGCTCCGGTTTCCTCCCACAAGTCCCGAAAGACGTGCTTGTTAGGTGAATTGGACATTCTGAATCTTCCCTCGTGTACCCGAACACGTGCCGGAATGTGGCGACTAGAGGATTTTCGCAGTAACTTCACTGCAGTGTTAATGTAAACCCACTTGTGACATTAATAAAGATTATTATTATAAACCTGATTTACCTTGCACAAAACCATATTAACTCTGATTGCTTTGAATTTTTCTAAGTGCCCTGATATAACATCTTTTAATGGCTTCTAACAATTTCCCTGTGACAGATATTAGGCCAACTAACCTGTAATTACCTGCTTTCCTCTCCCTCCCTTTTTGAATAAAAGAGTTTAATTTGCTATCTTCCAATCTAATGGAACCTTCCCAAAATCTTGGGAAATTTGGAAAATTAAAACCACTACATCAACTATCTCATGGACTACGTCTTTCAACCCTGATTTGCAGCTATTTCTGTGATGTTACTTGCATCCTGAATAGTGAAGACTGATGCAAAATACCTGTTTAATTCATCCACCATAGTCCTACTTTCCATTATCAATTCCCCAGATGCTTTCTCTTGGAGCATCGCTCACTTTGTTAACTCTTATTTAATTATTGAGGACCCGACTCACATACGCCCCTTAGACATATGTTCGTAAATATAGAAACTCTTACTATCTTTGAGACCTCTAAGCTTGACCATTCCAAAACTCTCCTTGTGAGCATCCCACGTTCTACTCAGTAAACTTCAGGCCATCGAAACCTTTGCTACCTATATCCTTACTTTCACCCAGTCCTATTCACCATCAGTCCTGTGATTTGCCTTGTTTTCAAATCCTTCCATAGTCGTCCCCGTTTTCCCCCCCCCCATCCTATATATCTGTGATCTCTTGCAGCCCCACAATCCTGTGGTCATCCAATTCTGACTATTGAAAATTCCTGGTTTTAATCACTCCACCACTGGTAAACTGTGACTTCCAAGGCCCTAATCTCTGGAATTCCCTCTCTCAATCTCACTGTATCTCTTCTCTTGCTACTAAGATTCTCCTTAAAACCTGCCTCTTTCATTCGAGGCAATTCAGAGAAGGGTTCGCTAGGCTGATTCCAGGGATAACTGGGTTGTCTTGTGGGAAAAGATTGAGTAGATTGGGCCTGCACCCATCGGAGGTTAGAAGAATGAGAGGTGAGTGGTGTGCAGGGAAGATGCTGAGTGGACTTTTCCCCAGATATGGAATTTTGGGTCATAGTTTCAGGAAAAAGACTGCCCATTTAATGCGAAATGATAGAGGAATTTCTCTCAGGAAATCATTTAAAAAAAAAATGTATTTTATTCCAAACCGGTGTATAAAAACAGCAACATATACAAAAACACCCCCACAATCTTAGATAGCGTCCCAAACACCGCTTCCCAGTATCTCCACCCTCTCGCAACCCCAGAACATGTGCACATGATTCGCCGGCCCCCATTCACACTCCTCGCATTCATCGGCCACCCCCTGGAAGAACCCACTCATTCTTCCCGGGTCATACTTTTAGAAGATCGTTAATCTTTGTAATTCTCTACTGCAGTGAGTTACGGAGGCTGCGATTTTGTTTATTAATGGGTGTCATAGTTTCTAGGGAACTGGCAGGAAAGTGGAGCTGAGGCCAGGTGGGGTTGTATGGTCTACATCTGCTCCTATTTTTCCCAGTGCTTTTGTTTATGTTCCCATTGAACAAGCTTTTGGTCGTATGCCCTAAAGCCTCCTTATGTGGTTCAGTGTCAGATTATGCTTCATGATGTTTCTCTAAAGTGCCTTTGGATATTTTATTATGTTAAATTTGCTGTATAAATACGTCTTCAGATTTGAATTGGTTATCAGGGAGGTGCAGTTGTACTGTTTTTCTGCCTGAGGTTTTACTGTCATTGGTCCAGAAATTTGTGAAATAGCAGAACAACATCCAGAATCCTATAACACAGGAGACCATTGTTCCTGTGCTATCTGTTTGAAGGGCCTATTCAATTTGGCCCCACTCACCTTTACACCATACTGCTGCAATGTTTTTATTTTTCAACTGTATGAACTACCCAGTATCTCGTTGAAATTTCCTATTCCTAATCTTCTATTGCTTATACCAGCAGTGTGTTCCAGATCACAATTTGCTGCATTTAAAACAAAAAATAAATCTTATCTTCCCTCTGGCTTTTTGCCCATTATGTGTCTACTATTTACTGATTTTTATGCCATTGCAAACCATTCTCCCTACCTACTCTATCAAAATACCACTTCAGTCTCCTTTTCAAGTGCACCAAAGAGAACAATCCCAGCTTCACATCTTACCACACAATTGTGCGTTCGGATGAACCTGTACCTGAGATCACCGTTGCAGACGTCAGAGCAGCGTTCTCGAAGGTCAACCCATGGAAAGCCACTGGCCCGGATTGGGTACCCGGACGGGTTCTCAGGTCTTGCGCGGATCAGCTGGCGGGGGTATTCGCAGACACCTTCAACCTCTCTTTACAACAATCTGAGGTCCCTATCTGCTTCTAGAAGACGACCATCATCCCTGCACCAAAAAAAGCCAAGCAGCGTGCCTTAATGACTACCATCCAGTGGCTCTGACATCCGTCATCATGAAATGCTTCGAAAGGTTAGTCGTGGCACGAATCAATCCAGCCTCCCAGACTGCCTTGATCCACTACAGTTTGCCCACCGCTGCAACAGGCCCACAGCAGACGCCATCTCCATGGTCCTGCACTCTACCCTGGAACACCAAGATAACAAAGACACCAATGTCAGATTCCTATTTATCGAGTACAGCTCAGCCTTCAGCACCACCATTCCTACGAAACTCATTTCCAAACTCCGTGGCCTCGGCCTCGGCTCCTCCCTCTGCGACTGGATCGTGAACTTTCTAACCCACAGGCCACAGTCAGTAACGATAGGCAACAACGCCTCCTCCACGATCATCCTCAACAAGGCTGTGTCCTCGTCCCCCTACTATACTCCTTATGCACCAATGACTGTGCGGCCAAATTCACTCCAACACGATTTTCAAATTTGCTGATGACACCACCGTATCGTGGGTCGGATTTCAAACAATGACGAGACAGAGTATAGGAATGAGATAGCGAATCCGGTGATAAGGTTCCCCATGGTAGGCTTATGCAGAAAGTAAGGAGGCATGGGATAGTGGGAAATTTGGCCAGTTGGATAACAAACTGGCTAACCGATAGAAGACAGAGAGTTGTGGTGGATGGCAAATATTCAGCCTGGAGCCCAGTTATCAATGGCGTACCGCAGGGATCAGTTCTGGGTCCTCTGCTGTTTGTGATTTTCATTAACGACTTGGATGAGGGAGTTGAAGGGTGGGTCAGTAAATTTGCAGATGATACGAAGATTGGTGGAGTTGTGGATAGTGAGGAGGGCTGTTGTCGGCTTCAAAGAGACAGATAGAATGCAGAGCTGGGCTGAGAAGTGGCAGATGGAGTTTAACCCTGACAAGTGTGAGGTTGTCCATTTTGGAAGGACAAATCTGAATGCGGAATACAGGGTTAATGGTAGGGTTCTTGGCAATGTGGAGGAGCAGAGAGATCTTGGGGTCTATGTTCATTGTTCTTTGAAAGTTGCCACTCAAGTGGATAGAGCTGTGAAGAAGGCCTATGGTGTGCTAGCGTTCATTAGCAGAGGGATTGAATTTAAGAGCCGTGAGGTGATGATGCAGCTGTACAAAACCTTGGTCAGGCCACATTTGGAGTACTGTGTGCAGTTCTGGTCACCTCATTTTAGGAAGGATGTGGAAGCTTTGGAAAAGGGTGCAAAGGAGATTTACCAGGATGTTGCCTGGAATGGAGAGTAGGTCATACGAGGAAAGATTGAGGGTGCTAGGCCTTTTCTCATTAGAACGGAGAAGGATGAGGGGCGACTTGATAGAGGTTTATAAGATGATCAGGGGAATAGATAGAGTAGACAGTCAGAGACTTTTTCCCCGGGTGGAACACACCATTACAAGGGGACATAAATTTAAGATAAATGGTGGAAGATATAGAGGGGATGTCAGAGGTAGGTTCTTTACCCAGAGAGTAGTGGGGGCATGGAATGCACTGCCTGTGGTAGTAGTTGAGTCGGAAAATTTATGGACCTTCAAGCGGCTATTGGATAGGTACTTGGATTAGGGTAGAATAAGGGAATGTAGGTTAACTTCTTAAGGGCAGCACGGTAGCATTGTGGATAGCACAATTGCTTCACAGCTCCAGGGTCCCAAGTTCGATTTCGACTTGGGTCACTGTCTGTGTGGAGTCTGCACATCCTCCCCGTGACTGCGTGGGTTTCCTCCGGGTACTCCGGTTTCCTCCCACAGTCCAAAGATGTGCAGGTTGGGTGGATTGGCCATGACAAATTGTCCATAATTCTATGATTAACCTAGGACAAAAGTTCGGCGCAACATCGTGGGCCGAAGGGCCTGTTCTGTGCTGTATTTCTCTATCTCTATCTATCTCTAACTGGTGCAACAACAATAATCTCTCCCTCAATGTCAACAAAACGAAGGAGATTGTCATCGACTTCAGGAAGCGTGGTGGAGAACTCTGCCCCTGTCTACATCAATGGGAACGAAGTAGAAAGGGACGAGAACGTCAAGTTTTTAGGTGTACTGATCAACAATAACCTGTCCTGGTCCCCCCATGCCGACACTATAGTTAAGAAAGCCCACTAACGACTCTTACTTTCTCAGACAACTAAGGAAATTTGGCATGTCAGCTACGACTCTCACAAAGAACAAAGAAAAGTACAGCTCAGGAACAGGCCCTTCGGCCCTTCAAGCCTGCGCCGACCATTCTTCCCGCCCAAACTAAAATCTTCTACACTTCCGGGGTCCGTATCCCTCTATTCCCATCCTATCTATGTATTTGTCAAGATGCCCCTTAAACATCATTATCGTCCCTGCGTCCACCACCTCCTCCGGCAGCATGTTCCAGGCACCCACTACCCTCTGTGTAAAAAAACATACCTCGTACATCTCCTCTAAACCTTGCCCCTCTCTCCTTAAACCTATGCCCCCGAGTAATTGACCCCTCTACCCTGGGAAAAAGTCTCTGACTATCCACTCTGTCTATGCCCCTCTATCAGGTCGCCCCTCAACCTCCATCGTTCCAGTGAGACTTCTACACATGCACCATAGAAAGCATTCTTTCTGGTTGTATCACAGCTTGGTATGGAGCCTGCTCTGCCCAAGACCGCAGGAAACTACAAAAAGTCGTGAATGTAGCTCAATCCATCACGCAAACCAGCCTCCCATCCATTGACTCTATCTACGATTCCCGTTGCCTCGGAAAGGCAGCCAGCATAATTCAGGACTCCATGCACCCCGGACATACACTCTTCCACCTTCTTCTGTCAGGAAAAAGATACCAAAGTTTGAGGTCACGTACCAACCGACTAAAGAACAGCTTCTTCCCGGCTGCCACCAGACTTTTGAATGGACCTACCTCATATTACGTTAATCTTTTCTCTACACCTTGCTATAACTATAACATTATGTACTGCAGTCTCTCCTTCCTTTCTTATGTTTGGTATGCGTTGTTTGTACAGCATGCAAGAAACAATACTTTTGACTGTATACTAAAAGATGTGACAATAAATCAAATCAAAAATCAAATCAAAACAATTGAGATCCCCTGTCTTTTATATTGATCTAACAACAATAAAAAGACAACATCTCAAAGCATCTCACTCGTGGGGAGGCGGTGGCGTCATCTCAATCTCTCAGTCTGTCAGCATTGAGGATAATTTGCTTCCACTCCGGGGAGGTGGGTTCTGCTGTGGCTGGAAATTCTAATCCTGGACTCTCACAGGTTTGGCAGGTGATGCTAAATGAGCTGGATGGGTGGGACCCTCTAGATCAGGGGTGGGCAAACTACGGCCCGCGGGCCGAAGGTCTTTATGCGGCCCACCAAGATCAAGTCATTAAAAAAAAAAAAAAAAATTATTTTTATTTTTTTAATTTTTTTAAAAATTAAGGTTAATGGGGGGGCTGTTGGGTTACTGGTATAGGGTGGATACGTTGACTTGAGTAGGGTGATCATTGCTCGGCACAACATGTGTTTCCTGTGAAGTTTCTACTTTAAAATATTAATTAATAAAAATTAATTGCTTTTTTTTCTTTAAACTGAGTTACTTTGTTTTTCAAATAAATCAAATCAAATGTTTTTCAAATAAAGGGCAGCAGGGTAGCATGGTGGTTAGCATAAATGCTTCACAGCTCCAGGGTCCCAGGTTCGATTCCGGCTGGGTCACTGTCTGTGTGGAGTCTGCACGTCCTCCCCCTGTGTGCATGGGTTTCCTCCGGGTGCTCCGGTTTCCTCCCACAGTCCAAAGATTGTGCGGGTTAGGTGGATTGGCCATGCTAAATTGCCCGTAGTGTCCTAATAAAAGTAAGGTTAAGGGGGGGGGGGGGTTGTTGGGTATAGGGTGGATACGTGGGTTTGAGTAGGGTGATCATGGCTCGGCACAACATTGAGGGCCGAAGGACCTGTTCTGTGCTGTACTGTTCTATGTTCTAAATAAATGTGTTTCATGTAAAGTTTCTACTTTAAAATATTAATTATAAAAATTAATTGCTTTTTTTTCTTTAAAAACCTTTTATTTTGGCTATTTTAAATATTAATTATTTTACTTAATATACTATTTAAAATTGTGAATTTCTGAATGTGGCCCTTGCACAGAAAAGTTTGCCCACCCCTGCTCTAGATTCTGTGCTCTCATTCCGCTGTTTACACATGGCCTCCAGTTGGTTCACTCTATGACACTCGAGGTGATTGGCACCTTTGTGGATGCTTTTTCTCCAGCCTGTGCGTTCTAAGGCAAGCAATTCCCACGTGTCGGTGGGATGTTGCATTTGTTTAGGTAGGCTTTCAGAGTGTCCTTGTAGCGTCTCCTCTGGCCTCCTAGTGATCATGTGCCATTGCGGAGTTCGGAGTAGAGCATTTGTTTTGGGAGTCTTGTGTCAGGCATGCGGGCAATATAAGAACATAAGAACTAGGAGCAGGAGTAGGCTATCTGGCCCCTCGAGCCTGCTCCGCCATTCAATTAGATCATGGCTGATCTTTTGTGGACTCAGCTCCACTTTCCGGCCCGAACACCATAACCCTTAATCCCTTTATTCTTCAAAAAAACTATCTATCTTTACCTTAACAACATGTAATGAAGGAGCCTCAACTGCTTCACTGGGCAAGGAATTCCATAGATTCACAACCCTTTGGGTGAAGAAGTTCCTCCTAAACTCAGTCCTAAATCTACTTCCCCTTATTTTGAGGCTATGTCCCCTAGTTCTGCTGTCACCCGCCAGTGGAAACAACCTGCCCGCATCTATCCTATCTATTCCCTTCATAATTTTAAATGTTTCTATAAGATCCCCCCTCATCCTTCTAAATTCCAACGAGTACAGTCCCAGTCTACTCAACCTCTCCTCATAATACAACCCCTTCAGCTCTGGGATTAACCTAGTGAATCTCCTCTGCACACCCTCCAGCGCCAGTATGTCCTTTCTCAAGTAAGGAGACCAAAACTGAACACAATACTCCAGGTGTGGCCTCACTAACACCTTATACAATTGCAACATAACCTCCCTAGTCTTAAACTCCATCCCTCTAGCAATGAAGGACAAAATTCCATTTGCCTTCTTAATCACCTGTTGCACTTGTAAACCAATATGGCCCACCTAACACAGCTGATCAAGTGTGACCAATGCCTCGATACTGGGGATATTGGACTGGGAAAGGACAGACAGTGACCCAGCCAGGAATCGAACCTGGGACCCTGGAGCTGTGAAGCAATAGTCCTACCGCGCTGCTCATGGTATCCCAGTATCATGAGCTTTAATTTTGCTCACTATTTGGGAAGCACGGTAGCACAAGTGGACAGCACTGTGGCTTCACAGTGGCAGGGTCCCAGGTTTGATTCCCCGCTGGGTCACTATGCGGAGTTTGCACGTTCTCTCCGTGTGTGCGTGGGTTTCCTCCGGTGCTCCGGTTTCCTCCCACAGTTCAAAGACGTGCAGGTTAGGTGGATTGGCCATGATAAATTGCCCTTGGTGACCAAGAAGGTTGGGAGGGATTCTTGGGTTGTGGGGATGGGGTGGAAGTTGGGACTTAAGTGGGTCGGTGCAGACTCAATGGGCCGATAGGCCTCCTTCTGCACTGAATGTTCAATGTTCTATTCATAAGTGGGTGGAACCATCCATTGGTTCACCCTTTTTAAAAAAAATGTATTTTATTACAAAAATGTATCAAAACAGGTTACAGCAAATAAACACTCCAGGAAAAATAATTCACAGCAATCAACTATACAGTCTGTATAAATTTCTTCCCTTTTTCACCCCCTCCCGCGACTAAAAGCTTCTCAAACACAGTCACAAACATCCCGCCCAACTTTTCTCAAACCCCCCTGCGGAGCCCTTTTTTAGTTCACTGGGCTAAATCGCTGGCTTTTAAAGCAGGCCAGCAGCACGGTTCAATTCCCGTATCAGCCTCCCTGGACAGGTGCCGGAATGTGGCGACTAGGGGCTTTTTACAGTAACTTCATTGAAGCCTACTCGTGACAATAAAGCGATTTTCATTTTCATACATTAACGTATCCAAACGCAGGATATCGTACAGGAAACCCGACCAAGCCGCAACCCCCGGTGGCGATGCCGACCCCCATTCCAGTAAAAGTCGCTTCTGTGCAATCAGACAGGCAAATGCGCCACAAAATCGGCCTTCCTCCTTTCCATGAGCTCCGGCTTCTCTGAAACCCCAAATATCGCCACCATCTCCACTATCCTGGCTAAGACCGCGAACACCCCCGCCCAGAATCTTCCCAATTTTTCACAACCCCAAAACATATGCGTGTGATTTGCTGGCCTCCGTCCACACCTCTCGCTCTCATCTGCTATCTCCTGAAAGAACCCACTCATTCTCGCCCGAGTCATATGCAACCTGTGCACCACCTTAAACTGTATCAGGCTCATCCTTGCACAAGAGGGGGTCCCGTTTTCACCCTACGCAGTGCCTCACTCCATACTCCCCAGTTGATCTCCGCTCCCCATTTCTCCTTGATCTTCACCACCCGCTCGCTTCCCTGCACTGGTTCACCCTTGTCCACTCTACTGGTCACATCCTTAAAAAATTTCAGATTTGTCAAGCTTGATTTCCCTTTAGTGAATCCACACTGACTTGGACCGATCTTGTCCCTGCTTTCTAAATGCTCAGTTATTTCGATCTTAATAATTGACTCCGGCATTTTCTCACCACTGATGTCAGGCTAACCAGTCTATAATTTCCCGTTTTCTCTCTCTCCTTTTTTAAAAAGTAGGGTTACATTAGCTACCCTTCAATCCGTTGGAACTCTTCCAGAGTCTATAGAATGCCGGAAAATTATCACTAATGCGTCCATTAAAGGGTGAGCAGCGGGCAGCACTACTACCTCATGACGGCGAGGTCCCAGGTTTGATCCCGTCTCTGGGTCACTGTCCGTATGGAGTTTGCACATTCTCCCCGTGTTTGCGTGGGTTTTGTCCCCACAACCCAAAGATATGCTGGTTAGGTGGATTGGTCACACTAAAATTGCCCCTTAATTGGAAAAAATGAATTGGATACTCTAAATTTATTTTTAAAAAACTAATGCGTCCATTATTTCTAGTGCCACTTCCTTAAGTACTCTGGGATGCAGAGAGCAGGCCCTGGGGATTTATCGGGTTTTAATCCTATCAATTTTCCCAATATAATATCCTGACTAATAAGGATTTCCTTCAGTTCCTCCTTCATGCTAGAGACCCTCTGTCCCCAAGTATTTGTCTCCTCCTTGGTGAAGACAGATCCAAACTATTTGTTCAACTGGTCTGACACCTCCTTGTTGCTCATTATGAATTCACCTGATTCTAACTGTAAGTGACCTACATTTGTCTTCAACAGTCTTTTTCGCTTCACATATGTATAGATGCTTTTGCAGTCAGTTTTTATGTTTTCTGCAAGCTTACTTTCGAAAGTACAGCAGGCAGTAAAGAAGGCAAATGATACGTTGGCCTTCATAGCGAGAGGATTTGACTACAGGGATGTTTTACTATAATTGTGTAGGGCATTGGGGAGGCCGCATCTGGAGTATTGTGTGCAGTTTTGGGGTCCTTATCTGAGGAAGGATGTTCTTGCTGTGGAGGGAGTGCAGCAAAGATTTACCAGGCTGATTCCTGGGATCCAGGACTGTCATATGAGGAGAGACTATATAGACTAAATCGGTTATATAGAAACTTATGAAATTCTAACAGGATTAGACAGTGTAGATTTATGAAATAACAGGATTAGACAGTGTAGATTCAGAAAGAATGTTCCTGTTGGTGAGGGTGTCCAGAACTCGGGATCATTGTGTGAAGATAAGGAGTAAACTTTTATGACTGAGGTGAGGAGAAATTTCTTCACCCAGTGAGTGGTGAATCTGGAATTCGCTACCACAGAAAGTAGTTGAGGTGAAAATGTGTAATGTGAAGAAGGGATTAGATGTAGCTCTTGGGGCTAAAGGGATATAGGGCAAGGCACGAGATCAGGGTACTGAACTTGATGATCAGCCATGAACAGAACGAAAGGCAGAGAAGGCTCCAAGGGTAGAATGGCTTCCTCCTGCTTCTATTTTCTATGTATGTTTATATGTAAACCGGTGTGACTTCCACCTGAGAGGGGTGGAGCATCCCGGAGGCCTGGAACACAGTCAGTCAAATGTGCTAATCATATTTAAACGCATGTAAATGCTGGTTTTGCATGCTGCAGCCGACAGGGGCACAAATCTAATTTGCGGCATTGCGAGATATAGAATTTTGCCCATTGACTTGATCTTCTTACCAAAATTAATCACTTCACATTTCTCTGAATTAAATTTGATATGCCATGTGTTGGTTCATTCATTCCACCAACCTGTTCATGTGTCTTGGAATCTCTCAGTATCTTCCAGTTCACAATGCTTCCAAATTCTGTCACCTGCGAATTTTGTTGTGCCTGCACACATTAATATATATCAAGAAAAAGCAGCCCTACTGTATACCTCCCTCTTGAGTGGAAAACAACCGTTCATCACCACTCTTGTTTCCTGTCACTCAGACAACTTTGTATCCATGCTACCATTGCTGTTTATATTCCAGGGCTTCCACTTTGCTAGTACCTTATCAAACACTTTTCAGAAATTCCACATATTAACAAAGCTTTGTAAAATTTGTTGAAATAAAATTTCCTTTAACAAGTCTATGCTGGCTTTCCTCAGTTAATCCACATTTGACTAAATTGCTGGTTCATTTTGTCCCAGATTATTGTTTCCAAAAATCTTCCCATAACCAAATGATCTACTTGCTGGGCTTATCCTCACCCTTTTTGAACAAAGATGTAACATTTGCAATTTTCCAGTGCTCTGGCACCACTACCCCTGTATCTAAGGAGGATTGAAAGATTTCCCCCTGAATCCTGTGATTCATCCCGCCTAATCCTGGCATCTTCTCAGCTTTTAAGTACTTCAAAGAACAAAGAAAAGTACAGCACAGGAACAGGTCCTTCGGCCCTCCAAGCCTGTGCCGATAACGCTGCCCGTCTAAACTAAAATCTTCTACACTTCCTGTGTCCGTATCCCTCTAAAGATCCCTCTTCAACCCTTTCAAATACTGCCTCTTTATCAATTTTAACCCATGCATACCTTCTCTCACTGATATTGATGGGAAAGGGAGATTGCTTCCATCTCTGACCCCCTTTTCAGATTAGGGGCCCCTCCAAAGGTTTTCTCCACCTCACGTGCTCCCTCCCTGCCTGGCCTTGCCATCACAACCTCCACCCACCCCACTCTCACTCCCTGGCCTGCCAACTTTTTCGGGTGTTGTGATGGGAATCCTCGCTATCTGAAAATCCTGCCCTATGTATTTTGTCAAATTGGCTTACTTAAGTTTTTATACTAAATATTGATCTAGCTTGCTTATATCTGTTCATTAAATTAAATGTTTACCGATTAGATTACCCCCACTATGTGACTGTGATGTCGTTGTGATTTTTTTTTCTCCCCGATGGGCTAACTGACTCTCAGCCTGTCTTTCTCTGATTGTATTGCTCATTAGGAACATTGAGTAGGAGTTGGCTATCTAGTTGCTCAAACCTGCCCCATCGTCATTCAACTAAGTCATGGCTGATCCTCTACCTCAATACCATCTTCCTGTACTATCCCCCATATCCTTTGATATCTTTAATATCTAGAAATCTATCAATCTCTGTCTTGAACATGCTCAATTACAGCCTCCACAGCTCTCTGGGGTAGAGAACCTCAAAGATTCATCACCCTCGTGATATTATTCCACCTCTCTCTTTCTCTGACCTCTCTGTCCTTACTGATCATTCCTTGTATTGTTCCGTTTTGTTCTCTCTGACTGCTCTGTTCCCAGACGCTTCCTTATATTGCTGCATCTGGCTCTCTCTAACTACTCTACTCATGGTCACACCCCTTATACATCCCTGCCTTCCTCTCTCATTGCTCTGCTCCAGGGTCTTCACTCTTCGTAGCTTTAATGAGAAATTATGCCATGAGATGTAACTAGTAACAGACCAATTATGTTATTTGGAAATTTCAACTCGTCAGATATTTACTGGGACAACCTTGCCTCCATTGGTCAGACAGAAAAGTATTTCTAGAGTTAATAAAAGATGTTTTATGACCCTGTTAATAAAAGGCCAACAAGGGAAGAAAATGTTATGGATTTGATTGAGGAATGGAGATGATCAAACCGCTAATATGAATGAGGTTTTAAGTATCCAGGATTATAATGAGTCACAGTGTCTCGTTAAGGTTAGCAGGTCTCTGACGGCACATTCTCGCTTTGGGAGAGGAGTTTGTCAGGGCTGCCCCTTGTCTGTTCAGCTGTATTCTATCTGCATGGAGCCTTTTCTGTGCCTCTTGCTGAGGAGGTAGTTGGGATTGGTTCTGCGAGAGCTAGGCATCAGGGTGGTCCTTTCGGCCTACGCTGATGACGTGCTCCTCATGTTTACAGACCCCGCTGATCTGCGGAGGATGTGCCAGGCTGTGTATCCTGCCACATCCTCTGCCAGGATCAACTGGGTAAATGTTTCTGACTGCTGGTTGGTCTGTGGCGGATAGACCCCCTCCAAGAGGAGCTTAGGCCCTTTAACCTGGAGCATGACCTCCCTCCTGTACTGGGGAGTCCATTTTGCCCAGCTGAGGAATCCTGGTGAATTGGCAGGAGCTGGAGGCCAATGTCACCACTCAGCTGCTCCGCGTGCTGTCTTACAGGCACCGCGTGCTGTCTTACAGGCACCGAGTTCTGGTCATAAGTCAGCTGTGGTACTGGCTGGTCACTTTGACCCTTCCCCTGACTTAGTCACAAAATCCAGAGAATAATCATACAGTTCTTATGGGGAAAAAGACTGCACTGGATCGCTTCTTAGGTTCGGAGTCTCCCACTTAGGGAGGATAGTCAGACGCTGGTGTGCCTTGACACCTAGGTAGTGACCTTCCACCTTCAGACCCAACAGGATTGTTTCAAACAACGTTAACCGTGTAATACAAGATTGGCTTTTGGAGCGCTTCTCCTTCCTTCCAATGGTATAGGTAGACCTCAGCAGCGCTCCAAAAGGTAGTGTTTGAAACAATCCTGTTTGAATTTAACCTGGTGTTGTAAGACTTCTTACTGCGCTCACCCCAGTCCAATGCCGACATCTCTACATCATGACCTTCAGACCCTACAGCGATACCGCTATGTCAATCTCCCTCCCAGATGGTGTTCCCTGGCGATGTATTTCTTCCGGCAGATGCGCGGCCTAAACACCCTTTGGGAGCTTGAGCCCCACAGCCTGAGCCATCTCGTGGGAATGCCCTTTGTGCCCTTTCACACTGCACGGAGGGGTTTCCTGCATGGGCTGCTGCTGCTGCACACCCTTCACTTCCTTGCCCTCGCTCATCGCCCGGACACATCTTGGCATGTCTTGTTGCCATCCAGTGGTTGAGGTCCTTGACGGAGGAATCCTCCCCCTTAACATTGGGGATCTGCGGTGGGGAGGGTGTTACATGCAGCTGTCCCGTAAAACCATCGGATGCATTGGTCAGGAACTCGAAGACGCCTGCCCTTTTTGTGGCCTTGTGGATCATGCTTATCTAGATTCTTTTAAACTGCACCCCCTTTTCAGTTATTTAAAAAACCTTTGTTATGGTTTTGTTTGCACATCAGCCCCATACTCCTGTCGTCTGGTGTGAAGAGTGGCGGGGAAGGAGGAGGACCTCCTCATGAATCTGCTCCTGGGCTTTGCCAGACATGCCATCAACAGGTTCAGGCAGCGAGCAATCGATAGGGTTGTCCGACCCGACTGTCTTCCCCTCTACCGCACGGCTACATTCGCGGCCAGATGTCCCTGGAGAGGGAGCATGCCGTATCCATAGGCACCCTCGGAGCGTTCCGTGCCCGTTGGGCATTGCAGTGGCTGGAGTGCCTTATTGATCCTTTTATTCACATTTTGGTTTGATGTTTTACGTTTCATTTGTGATTTGTTTTTTGTTTAAGGCAGTTTCTCCCTTTAAAGAACTGTCCCTTTAATTTGTTCCTCAGTTTATTTGATTTAATTTACTTAGTTATTTGTGTTAATCAAAATAATAATCTTTATTATTGTCACAAGTAGGCTCACATTAACACTGCAATGGAGTTACTGTGAAAATCCCCTAGTCGCCACATTCTGGCGCCTGTTTGGGTACACTGAGGGAGAATTCCAATTCACCTAACTGGGTCTCTCAGAGGAACCCCACGCAGACACGGGGAGAACACGGAGATCAAAGCCAGGAATTGAACCCGGGTCCTTGGTGCTAACCTCTGTCGTGCTGCCCATCGCATTGTGCACAGGTCATCCAGACAGGATACTGAAGTGTGATACAATTTAGTGACAAGATAGTGCTGAGATCAAAAAAGGATTTCGGTAACTGCTTTTCAGGTTTTGAAATAAAGTTAAGACATTTGAACTGTCTAGGCAGCAAAAATATTTATTGCACTATCTCGCAGACCTTTCACAGGTGTTGCTGTAACTTATCAAAAATATTTTTAAATCCACACACTTAAGAAAAGTATCTTGAATTAAAGGTAACAAACTAAAAGAAAATGCTGAGCAGATTTATGGTCCATGGACTCTCAAGGCTAATAATGGCTCGTCAATAACGTTAACCGTGTAATACAGGATGTAAAAACAGAATATTGTGAAGCAGCTATGACTGATGAATGGATGAGAGAACCAGCAAATCACTGTTCTCGGGTAATGCCTGAATTGCTTTAGGTTTTTAAAGATTAACTTCAAGATTCCTACACAACTGAAAACTACCACAAAAATTATGAGCTCCTTTTGCTGTTATTTTGTACATATTTTAAAGGTAGTTAGAAGGGTTATTAAAATCGAAACAAGATTGAAACCCAGAGATTGTTTCAGAGGTAAGTTGTGATGCTATTCACATTATTACCAGCATGATTTTTAATAACTACAAATTTAAGCTGGATAAAATCTTGAGCTGGATAAAATCCATTTTTGGATCATTAAGGAGGTGAGGGAAATTGCAGAAACTCTGGTACAAATATTCCAGAAATTATTGAATATTGGCAAGTTACCTGGCACTGGGCAAAAATAGTAAAGTGTCTTGGGAAAGTACAAGACCAAAAAGTTTGATGTCCATTGTGCGTAAAATTAAGATATGAAAACACTTATTAAAAATAAAATCATAGAGCATCTGAATAGAAATAAAACCATAAAAGATGTGTTCATGAGGGCTGGCCTTGTCAATCATTATTTTTAAGGGTGTCACAAAGGAGGGTAAGGCTGTGGACACATCTGGTTTTCACTGAGAGCTTCAATACAGTATCTTTGGAAGGAGTGGCATTGAAAATAAAGAACGCAGAAATCAGTGGAAATATTTTGTAATTAATATATAATTTGTTGGCTAATAGAATCCAGATGGTAGTGCTACAGCAATTATCCTGACTCTTGGAAACTCTTACGAGTGGAGTCCCACTGGGACCTGTTCTTGGACCAATTTTACTTACTATCTTATATATGCTCTGGAGCTCAAAGACACAAACACAATGGCTAAATTTGTAAATGATGCAAAGCTAATGAAGGTGATGGACTAGAAAGCTGAACTGGATCAGCTGCGAAAGGTGAAATTTAATGTAAATGAAAGTGTTTCACATAGGGACAAAATTGCTGAAGTCCTGATTGACAAATTGAAGTTACCACAACAGTGAAGGTAAATAAAACAAATCAGATCTTGAGATATATTAAAAGTTCTGTTTTGTGGTGGAGACATTTGTTCTCGGAGGGTAGTGAGTCTTTGACACTCTCTTCCCCAGAGAGCAGTGGAGGCAGGGTCAAGTTGTATTTTTAAGGCAGAGGTAGATAGATTCTTGACTAACAAGGAAGTCAAAGGTTATTGAAGGGTAGGTGGAATGTGGAGTTGAGGCCACAATCAGATCAGCCATCATATTGAATGGCGGAGTAGACTCAAGGGGTCAAATGGCGTACTCCTGTTCCTAATTCATATGTTTGTATGTAATAGTGAGAAAATATTGCACCTAAGATACTTTGTAAAGTCCTTCAGTCGCTGCAGCATCAACAGTATATTGCAGTAATTGAAAGGGACAGAAGAGAACAAGTATAATTCTTGAGGGGGTGAAGGGATTGGATACAAGGAGCAATTATGTAAATTATGCATGATCTCATTGGAAGAGGTTGAAAGGATTGCTGTTTCTCTGATTCTAAAGTGAGATAATGGAGAGCATGACGAGATATTCGCCTTGTAGAGAGCTAGAGGTAAAAACGGAAAGAGCTAGACGGAAAGAGTTATGGAGACAGAAACAGAGTTAAACTTGAGTCTAATTTGATTTCTTTGGAGCAAAGTAGATCCAGAGGACATGGCTCAAATACAAGCCACTCAGTTGTATCAAACTACTAGAAAGAATAACAAGCATTTACTGCTCACCCCTCATTGCCTTTGAGAAGGTGATAAGCTGCCGCCTTGTACTATTGCAATGATATAGGTAGACCCACGGTGCTGTTAGTGAGGGAAACATTCTTGAGTGTTGTAGCTGTACTCACACAGGTCGGTGGAGATATTTACAACATACCTAACTTGTACCTTGTAGGTTGTGGATCAGTTTTGCGGAATCAGAAGCTGAGGCACTCACGCAGAATACCAAGCCTTTGACCTGCTACGTGGCTCGACCAGTTGGGTTTCTGGTTAAAAGTACTAGTCCCCAGGATGTCGATGATGGGGATAGAAATCTCATGGAGAGATAACTTAGACTCTCTTGTTGGAGATGGTTTTTGCCTGGTGCAAATATTACTTTGCCACTTAGCATTCCAAGCTTGGACATTTGCTCAGGTCATGCTGCATGTAGAAACAGACTGCCTTAGTATCTGAGCAATTGCATTTGGGAATGAACACTGTGCAATCATAATTTCTGACCCTGATGATGGTCATTAATGAGCATCTGAAGATAGTGGACCAAGGATGCTGCCCTCAGGAACTCGTGCAGTGATGCCCTGGAGCTGAAATGATCGGCCTTCAACAAACCACAGCTATCTTTCATAATGGTAAATATGACTGCAGCCACTGGAGGATGCTCCACAGTCCTCTTAAATTCGGCTCTTCTGTCCATGGTTATAATGAGGTCTAGAGCTGAGGAGTGGTCCAGATAAACAGTAAACTGAACATCAGCAAGCATGTTATTGTTGAGTAAGTGAGACTATCCAATGTGTGTTGTTATCCAAATATGAAGAATTTTTATTTAATTAGTTCAAGAGGGTGTGAAAAGTTAACCACATTAAAGGAGCCAAAGTGCTCCAGGGATCTGAGATGAGTGTATCCACAAATAATGATAGGTTGGTGCATACTCAATAGAGCTAGTCCTCTTAAATATGCTTAACTGATTTACATATGTTATATTGACTTTATACTCTTTTTAGTTCTGGGAAGTTATCAGTGATGAGCATGGCATCGATCCTACCGGAACCTACCATGGAGACAGTGATCTCCAGCTGGAAGAGAATTATGTCTATATAACTGATGGCTACAGGTATTAATTGCATATTTTACATATTTTAGGTTGAATAATATGGATAAGAATTAGTGATTTATCCCAACATGCCATCCTGTTATCAATACCCCTTTTAAAAATGTCAGCATTTTAGGGAATGTCTATGTAAATTCTGTTGCAACGAGCAAAAAATGCTACTCAAATTGTGTCCAATGGAAACAGGATGGTTGGTGTTGGCTGGAGGGCTGTACAGTACTGAACTGTATCAGCTGAAGTTTAGCGCACAGATGCTGCAGAATAGTACTCCAGGTGCACTGCAAGTTTAAGTGCTTTGAAAGGAGGTTGACGGGTGTTACCTCTTTCCTTATAACCACTCAAACCAAAGAGCTGTTTGAAAGTAGTGTAAACAAGGAATTACTGGTTTGATTTTTGCCTAAGAAGAGGTCTGCTGTATGTCTGAGGCCTCCATTACAAGATTAGTTTGCTCTTAGCCTTTGCCTTCTGCGCCAGTAAATCCAGATCGTGGGACCACCTGCTACCAAAAAGATGTATTTCTGAAATTGACTTACATGAATGTGGAGCTAGGAGGAACAGGAGTGTACTTCCTAAATCCGCATTTAAGGAACCTGGGCTTCTACTCCCTTAGCCCAATTCTCCTTCTTGGCTACTGTTTCCTCTCGCTGGCCGCAGATCTCGTGACTCGAGCGTTATTAACCCAAGTCCTAATTTTTGCTGCCTGGCTGTTTGCACCACATTAGCTTGATGTGAATGAAGCACAAGCCTCCCTATATGGGACACTTTGGTTTTCCTTGTTCAGGAATAAGGATTTACTTTGCACACACCCATTCCCTGCAATCCAAATATGCAAAACCGTGACCCTTTGTTTGACCAGTAGCTCTACTTCTATTTCATGCATGAGTTTCTTCAGATGAGGCTCAGGCTACCTTTAAACTCCAACCCTCTGCAGGGATATACATTCCACAATACAGGCATCCAATTGATACATGTTTGCTAACCAGAGATTTGGGAACTTTAGATATCCTGCGATTTATCCTTCCTTTCACTCCTCTGACAGACATTTGAACATATTTTGTGAACCGATTGCTTTGTATGCTGCATTAAAAAATCTGAATATTCCAATTGGACAAAAACGAAACCAGAAGTGGGTTGTATCATGTGATTACCAGGGTAGTGGGAATTGAACAAGAAGGGTCTTGGTCTGGTGATTCCTATGATCACCGTCTGTGGAGACTCAATATCATAAGCACAGTGCTTTGCAAAGTACCAGTTGTCAGAAACATCTCCAATTGGGAATCTATGTCAGTCGGACTTGAGCTTAAAATGACATACACCAATAATGTTTTTACTAAAGTAAGGCTCTAGCAGGAGGACAGGGAATCGCCAAGTTTGCAAAGTTAGCATTACAAGAGCAGGAGCAGAAAATGAGAGAGGAGGGCGATCCATTTCACACACAGCTGCAGGAAGAACTACCCTAGCTGAGCTAGCCAGTGCAGTGAGTGGCAACTTAATTACCTAGTGCAAAAGCAAGCTCTTCAGAAAGGTGTTTAATTACCTCTCCTTGACTTGGATAAAGGACTGGCTAACCGGCAGAAGGGAGAGAGTCGGGATAAATGGCCTTTTCTGGTTGGCAAGATGAATGTAGTGGCGTGCCACAGGTTCAGTCCTCGGGGCCCAACTATTTACAATCTATATTAATTACTTGGATGTAGGGATAGAAGGTTGGAAGGGCACCCTCCTGGCAATTGCTGGGTCTTTAAAATCTCTAAGTCCCATCTCTTCAAACAAGGAATCTTCTGCTTGGTGGTTAACGCAAAATAGTGTCCCTATTTGCTTCGTACAACAGAAGCTGTTTTTCAGTCTTCCCCTCAACTCTGTCTAACCTGACTGAGAGTCTGCATCCAGCTGCCCTTTTATGTCAAGGAGTGAAAACTGGCACTTGTGTTTTTATGAACTATGCGCAACACGGTGGCACAGTGGTTAGCACTGCTGCCTCACGGCGGCAAGGTCCCAGGTTCGATCCCGGCCCTGGGTCACTGTCCGTGTGGAGTTTGCACATTCTCCTCGTGTTTGCGTAGATTTCGCCCCCCACAACCCAAAGATGTGCAGGCTAGGTGGATTGGCCACGCTAAATTGCCCCTTAATTGGAAAAAATGAATTGGGTCCTCTAAATTTATTTTAAAATACAAAAAGTGTTTTGATGAACTTCAACCTGAGCCTCTGTCTCCATGACAACCATACCACATGGACTTTTCTCTGGGAAGATTTTGGCATGATTGCCATCCCCCATTCCAGACCATTCTGATTTACCTAAAATTAAAAGAGACAGTTTAAAACAGAACCATCTTATAAAGTCTCACATTCATAATAATTCATCATAATATTAAGAAACAATCAAAGACACGAGAATACATCGGAGGCTATGGACCTGAGAGCAATTTTGACTGTAGTACCGAAGACTTGTGTCCCTGGAACTCGCCATGTTCTTGGCCAAGCTGTTCCAGTACAACTACAACATCTGTGGAAAATTGACCAGTTATATCCTGTCTACACAAAACAGGACAAATCCATACTCTCGATCACAAAGTGATGGAAGGTGTCATTGACAGTGTTATCAAGTGGCATTTACTTGAAAAACAACTTGCTCACTGACGCTCAGTTTGGATTCCTTCTGCAGGACCACTCAGACCCTGACCTCATTGGGCCAAAAATAGACAGAAGAGCAAAATTCCAGTGGTGAGGTGGAACGCAACATTTGACTGAGGGTGGCATCACATGGTCCTAGAAAAATTGTCAATGCGAATCAGGAAAAAGCTCTGCTGGTGGAGTCATACACAGTACAAAGGAAGGTGGCTGTGGATGTAGGAGGCTAATCACTTCAACCCCAAGACACTGCTGAAGGAGTTCTTCTCAAGGTAGTGCCCTAGGCCCAGCCATATTTAGTTCGTTCATCAACGACACTCCCTCCATCATAAGGTCAGAAGTGTGGATATTCACAGTGTTCAGTTCTATTCAGATAATGGAGAAGGCCATGTCCACGTGAAGCAAAGCTGAACAAACATTCACTGATAAGTGGCAAGTAATATTCGTGCCACACAAGGGGCAAGAAATGACCATCTCCATCCAAGAAGAGAGAATCTAACCATATCCTCTTGACATTGAATGGCATAACCATCACTGGATCCCCCACTATCATCATCCAAGGGTTACCATTAACCAGAAACGTAACTGGGCCAACCATATAAATACTGTGGCTACTAAAACAGGTCAGAGACTAGGATTACTGTGGTGAGCAACTTGCCTCCTGGCTCCCCAAATCCTGTCCACCATCTTCTTTCTTCGTGTTTCATAGGATGTAGGTGTCTCTGGCAGGTCAGCATTTGTTGTCCATCCCTAATTGCCCTTGGCATGCTTGGCCATTTCAGAGGGTGGTTAGACCCTGAAGTCACATAGAGGCTAGACCACGTAAGGAGGGCAGATTTCTTTCCCTTCAGCGGCATTAGTGAATCAGATGGGGTTTTACGACAATCAATGATAGTTTCATTGTCCCCATTATTAGGATTAACTTTCAATTCCAGAGTTATTAATTTGGTTTAAATTCCACCAGCGTCCATGGTGGAATTTGAACCCGTATCATCAGAGCATCAGCCCGGACCCTCTGGGTCACTGGTACACGCGACATTACCGCTACACCACCATCTCATCCATGAGGCCCAATGCAGGGCTGTAATGGAATATTCTCCACTTACAGGTTCTAACAACACTCAAAAATCTTAACATCATCCAGGACAAAACAGCCTCACTTGATTGTGTTACCCCAGGTGAGGTTCTCCAAATTGTTTACCCAGATGTGATGCTCCAGGTGAGGGGGAATGAACTAGCTCCCTTTCTTTAATACCCTTCTGTTGGTCTCACAGATTGATCTAAAAAAATCCCTTCCTTTGCAGATGCCTTTCCAGTCCCCCATATTTATGTTTTAAAAGATGCCAATTTAATCAGGCTTCTTGAGTTAAAGAGTGAGTTTGTTAACGATCAAACGCAAGAAAATGATAAAGCACATGCATAGCCATTCAACAAAGAATAGAAGTGAAAATTGAGTCCAAAGTAAGTCAATTTTTAAAAAAGTATACAAAATGGTCCTTGACTCGTGAGGACAGATGATTGAGTGTTACGCTGTGACATCTCCAGCACTATAGTTCACACACACCAACACAATCCAGAAACCTGTCTGGGACATTACACAGGACATATCTTGTTGAGAGGATATTCATCTCCCATTGTCTCCACCGGAGATGGCAAATAGTTTTTGTAAGTTTTTGAAGTATCCTTGACTGGAAATGGGTAGAGTTCCATACTATCTGAGTAGCACTCAGCCAGAGACTGACTTTACATTTTCCACAAATCTTTGGCTTGTATGTCCATGGAAATTCCCGTACCAGCCTCCCCGGACAGGCGCCAGAATGTGGCGACTAGGGGCTTTTCACAGTAACTTCATTGAAGCCTACTCGTGACAATAAGCGATTTCATTTCAAAGAAACTCTCAGGTCTTATTTACAGTTTAATGTTCCTGGACGTAATTTGATGTTTTTTCTCCATGATTTAAGACAGTTAGCACTCATCCACCACCTTAAACATTCACTCTCACCGCCACAGCTGTACAGTGGCAGTACAATCTACAACAGGATTTTTCAAAGTGCAGATCGCACCCATTCGGCAGGTGTCAGAAGGTTGCGGAGTGGTGTTCCCATCAGCTGCAAAGACAATTCCCATTGGTAGCATTTTGAAGCCTGCAGGGGAAATCCTGCCTACAATGTCAATTTAGTATATATCTGACACTGGGAGTACACTGCATTTGAATGACATATTTGCACGTTATGAGACAAGCTGAGAGCTGCAGATCTGTCTGCTTTTCCACATGCAGTTAAGAGGAGTTTTCAGAACCCTCCCAGACACTTATTGTGTGATCCTCTGCTGATGTGGGATCTGAGAGGCTGCAGACCCGCAGTGTTCGCAAGGTGGACAGCTTTGGACAGAGCTGTTGTGGAGGAAAAGGATGAGAGCAAGTTAAGAGCTTGCCTTCATCAAAATGTTACTTAGGAATAAATAAAAAGGAGTTGGAAATCGGAAAGAAACGATAGGTGAGTAATATGCTGCTTCCCATAGTATCTGAAAGTATCCTGTGTGCGCGTCTGGAGAACTAAACATTGGGAGAGGCAGTGTGTGTTATTTTTCCAGTTTGTCCACCCATCTTGAGCAAATCTAAGACCTGAGTCAGCAATTCGATTGATATTTTAAAATGCAGTGTTAGTCCGGTAACTTTTTTTCTTGCTTTCACACGAGTACAACTTCGAGCAAAAGTTAGCAGCTGATGTATAAATGCAAGTTGCTGAGTATTATGAATGGGGGAGCTCCTGCAAACATTCACCCTCCCCCAGCATGTGAGAGACATTGGGGGAATTATGATTGGAGAGAATTTGCAGGACAATCAGTGCGGAGTAACCAAACTAACTGGCATGGGAATTAACAGATGCAGAAATGAAATTGGCATGTAAATATCATTGAGATCTCCACTGAGTCTGCCCCCAGATTATTCGAACCATCTTAATTTTAATTCTGCGGCTGCGATGGGGCGGGCGGTCGACTTGCCCGTTATAGGGTTGGGGGCTGATTATGAATCATAGAATTTACAGTCCAGAAGGACGCTATTCGGCCCATCGAGTCTGCACTGGCCCTTGGAAAGAGCACCTACTAAGAACCTCGCCTCCACCCTATCCCCGTAACCCACCTAACCTTTTGGACACTAAGGGGCAATTTATCATGGCCAATCCACCTAACCTGCACACTCTTGGATTGTGGAGAAGAAACTAGAGCACCCGGAGGAAACCCACGCACACATAGGGAGAAAGTGCAAACTCCACACAGACTGTCACCCGAGACGGGAATTGAACCCGCTCCCTGGAGCTGTGATGCAGCAGTGCTAACCACTGTGCCATAGTGCTGCCTCATTATCGGCAGCAGGTATCGAGACCAATCAGGCAGGAGTTGGAGAGCAGCTGTTCAGAAATACAGGGCTTTGGTGCTCTGGCCTGAAGCAGTTCAGATGTTGGTAGGAAATCATGAAGTGACTGCAATGGCTTGCCTTCTAGTTGGGGAAACATGAGCACGTCACGATGCCACAATGGAATATTTGGGAAAATAATTAATATCTGAGAAAACTTTGTTCATGTCTATTCTGTTTGATTAATGACAACCGGAATAGTAAGTGGCCGGTGGCTGTGGGGCAGTTTTAGTGCTGTCAGCATTCATCAATATAAGAACTAGGAGCAGGAATAGGCCATCTGGCCCCTCGAGCCTGCTCCGCCATTCAATTAGATCATGGCTGATCTTTTGTGGACTCAGCTCCACTTTCCGGCCCGAACACCATGACCCTTAATCCCTTTATTCTTCAAAAAACTATCTATCTTTACCTTAAAAACATGTAATGAAGGAGCCTCAACTGCTTCACTGGGCAAGAAATTCCATAGATTCACAACCCTTTGGGTGAAGAAGTTCCTCCTAAACTCAGTCCTAAATCTACTTCCGCTTATTTTGAGGCTATGTCCCCTAGTTCTGCTGTCACCCCGCCAGTGGAAACAACCTGCCCGCATCTATCCTATCTATTCCCTTCATAATTTTAAATGTTTCTATAAGATCCCCCTCATCCTTCTAAATTCCAACGAGTACAGTCCCAGTCTACTCAACCTCTCCTCATAATCCAACCCCTTCAGCTCTGGGATTAATATTGATGAACTTGCTTCTAATAGTGTACTTTGAAGTTGAATAAACTTGAAACAAGTAATTGAAATGCATTTAAGTCAACTATAAATCAAGATTTTAATGTCACTATCTTCAGATTTATGGGCTGTGATATTTACAAGAACCACATATGGCTCTCTCCCAGCGATATCTGTTCTTCGTTCTTGTCTCGTCAGGCTTCTTCCTTCGCTTCTTTGTTTCTTCAAAAGTGTCCAATGGTGATTGCAGTATCACAATTGTTGGCAGCCCTCCAGTAACTCTCACAAATAACTCTTCTTAATGGGAGTCCCTGGACAGTGAATTGTCATAGAAAGGATGCATATCTGATCCTGTCCTCATTCAATGCTGGCAAAAATTAAATTCCTACTGGCTAGTGATTAAGAACGGGAATATTAGATAATTGTTCTTTCCCTCCCCTGCTTGGGGCAAGAAAAATTTAGTATCCCAAACACTGCCTTGACTCAAAATAGACAGGGTAAGTGAACGTGACTTGGGTCCTGAAGGTTGGCAGGTGTGGGTCCCGAAGGTTGGACAGTTGGGAAAAAAGTTTAATAAACACTGATCTACAAGATGCACTGTAACAGCACATCAAGGTAGCAGGGTAGCATGGTGGTTAGCATAAATGCTTCACAGCTCCAGGGTCCCAGGTTCGATTCCCGGCTGGGTCACTGTCTGTGTGGAGTCTGCACGTCCTCCCCCTGTGTGCGTGGGTTTCCTCCGGGTGCTCCGGTTTCCTCCCACAGTCCAAAGATGTGCGGGTTAGGTGGATGGCCATGATAAATTGCCCGTAGTGTCCTAATAAAAGTAAGGTTAAGGGGGGGTTGTTGGGTTACGGGTATAGGGTGGATACGTGGGTTTGAGTAGGGTGATCATGGCTCGGCACAACATTGAGGGCCGAAGGGCCTGTTCTGTGCTGTACTGTTCTATGTTCTAAGGTTCCTTCAAAAGCATCTTGCAAATCTGTGTCCTCTACCCTAGAAGGACAAGGATGGCAGAGACATGGGAACCACCACCAACTGCAAATTCCCCTCCCAAGTCTTCACCATCCTGACTAGGAAATATATCACCGTTCCTTCACTAGGTGAGTCAAAATACTGGAACCTGCTCCCTAACAACACTGTGGGTATACGTACAGCACATGGACTGCAGTGGTTTAAGACATCTAACAGCCCAGCTGATACCATCAAAAGCAGATGGACCATTCCAGTGATGTTAAAAAATACGCTGGTAAAGTGCAAACTTGACACAGGATGAAGAAACCTCCTCAGTTGGGTGATCTGCACGGTTTGTGGGTGACGCCGAAAGTCGTAGCCCGACCAAGGACACTGGTCGACGACAGTGGGGGAATGTGTCCTAGAAGATTGGGTGCACAATAAAAGACATAGCATGCCGTTCTCCATCGTGAGTCCATCATAGGAGCAGATGTGTGTGAGGCACTGACCTTAGTTGAGCGACTGTGTGTCCCAGAAGGTCCCAGAAGACGGGTGACCATCTGAGTTCTACAAATCCCGACAATATATCAGAGTGTGCACGGTTGATAAAGATTCATAAGAAATCCAGGTGGAGGACGATAAATAAGACAAAGAGATGGAACAGCCAGCGAACATTCTGCAATTCTGGTTAAAAGTCTTCAAGAGCGTGCATGTGTTCAGTGGCATGTGTTATGGGAGCGACAGTTTCAGAACCCCAAAATGTATCATGGAGTTCAACCAACTTCTCCCTTTAATGCATTGTTGCTTTTGAAGCACAATAAAAGACATAGCATGCCATTCTCCATCGTGAGTCCATCATAGGAGCAGATGTGTATGAGGCACTGAACTTAGTTGAGCGACTGTGTGTCCCAGAAGATGGGTCTCCAGGTGTGATATTACAATTATGGACACATGGGTTTTTAAACACAAAACAATGTTTATTCCATGAATTCAACTTAACCTTTTTAAATAAACATTGGATCACTTACCACCCCTTACTTGAAAGATAACCCCCAAAATAATACAACACTAAATAATCCCTCAAAATGATCCTTCAAAGCTCCAAAAGACTTAACACCTTTAAACAGAAACACATCAGGTTAAAGACATTACTATTATGAGTTTAAATCACCCAAATAATTCAGAGATAGTCTTTCCTGCCAGAGATCACCGCAGAATCCAGCACTCTGCAAACACAGACACACCCAAGCTCTTTTTCTTCATGCAGCTCACAGCAAACCAGCCAGGCACTTTTCAGCTGCTCTCTCTCAAACTGAAACTAAAAGCAGAAGTGAGCTCAACTCAGCTACCCCCACCCTCTGACATCACTTCAGTAATATGAGCTGCTCCATTTCTTAAAGGTGCATTGCTTAAACATCCATTTCTTAAAGGTACTCTCACACGACACATGATACGGGAGCATGATTAAAGTATTAAAGCATCTACAAGATGTGAATGTTAAACGGTCAGAGCACGAGAAGTTGAGGAGCTTCATTCTGGAGTTTAAGTTTGAGCCCAATGAGTATTTCACAAACGAGGTGATCACGTAAGTATGTCAGATGGATTTGAGGCTGCTTGAATCATTCTTTGATGAACCAGAAATCATGGGATGCAATGGCTGTAAGATCGAGGGAGGGCAAAAATATCACATTGAAGACAATTAAAACTAAACCGAAACGCAAAGGTCGAAGCACCCGCAGATCAGTTATGAAAACTACCAAATGAATCGTTCTTTAATTTCTTCAGTCCTCCTGAAGTTGCACAGCATGGAATGTTTAGCAAAGGTTCGGCAGCCAAACTCCATGCTGACTTCGAATTTGGCAGCCTCCTGTGTGAACACGTAATTCCGTGTGCAATGTTGTATTTTACAGGAGAAATCATTTGAGACTATGCTGAATCCGATGTGCTGATGAGTACCACAAATATATATATATGATGACTTTGAAGATGATGCGGAAAGTAATGGCATGGAAGGTGAGACAGATGAACGCCAGTATGAACTGCTCATAGATTTTTTTGCAAGAGCAAGGACGGGCTTAATGACAAGGCCAAAGAAGCACTACTCTGGTGGTTTGGAAGGAATCACAAGGTGGTCACGGGGGAGGCCCAGTTCGTGCTGGATATGGAGAAGGCCGGGAGCTCTGAGATGGCGCACTCCAAATTAAATGGAGATCGCAGTTGCTCATACCTCGGAGGACCAGCCACTGAACCAGCTAGAAACAGACAACATCGTGCCAATCTTAGAGACGCTTGCTCCAGAGGTACTTGGTGAATCTTTTCAGGTCTGTTTCTAGCTGGTTCAGTGGCTAGTCGACTTCCTGATCCTCGACACTGAGGATGAATAGGAAGACATTGATGATGCATACAATGATAGAAACTCTGATGTTGAAGTGATTGACGACTCCGAGGGTGAAACAGCGGAGGAGCTGATGAAAATCACGCTATGCAGCTCAATGGATCACTCATATTCTCGATAAAGACCATGGATAGTCACAACCAGAGAGTGTCAGCATAATTATTTCCAGCCTTGAGCAATGATCCAGTGAGCCAAGAAGGGGCAACACCTGTTGCCGTAGATCTAACGTCCACCCAGGCACCAGAACGCTAGGTGCTCCAACATTCAATTCAGGCCACAGGACGTGGGTGTGGTCACACAACCCTGTAATGACATGTCGGCGCCTCAGGATCCACCTGAGAATCAGCAGACTCCGAGCACAGGGTGCAGACCAGCATCGAACCAGAGGCAGCCCAGCCTCATCATAACACGAAAGAATTCGTAAACCAATTGTCAGAACAAGAAGGAGGAAGAGTAGAAGACTGGGAGCTAGCGCATCCCACTGACAAAAGTAAAAAAAGGTGAAGTCATGACTGACAACCAGAGATAAAAATAAAAGCAAACACTTTTTTGAAGCAGCAAACAGCGTTGTGGCAAGAAGCGAAAAAGAAGCTGGTGATGCACGTGTAGCAATCACGGATGCAAGGTACAGAGTAAAGAGGAGACGAAGCAAGAGGCTGGCATGTAAACCAGTCTTCGAAAAGGCTGGCAATAGCCCAAGTGACAATATGTGTATTGTAAGAATAATCATAGAATCAACAGTGCAGAAGGAGGCCATTCGGCCCATCGAGTCTGCACCGGCCCATGGAAAGAGCATCCCACCTAAGCCCACACCACCCCATCCCAGTAACCAAGTAACCCCACCTAACCCCCTTGGACACTAAGGGAAATTTAGCATGGCCAATACACGTAACCTGCACATCTTTGGACTGTGGGAGGAAACCGGAGCACCTGGAGGAAACCCACGCAGACACGGGGAGAACATGCAGACTCCACACAGACAGTGACCCAAGCCAGAAATCTAACCTGGGACCCTGGAGCTGTAGAGCAACTGTACTAACCACTGTGCTCCCCCCTCCCCAATAATGAGGGGTTAACAATTTACTGTAACTATATCCAACCACTAGATGGCGATCAAGGGCATTCACGTGGATCATGTGATACTCTTGATTCTGGGGTAGGTTGTTAGGGGAAATGGTGAATAGTCGTGTTATCAGGAGCTCTGTAGTTAGAATTATAGTTTTAGTTAATCTGTATTTTTTATACCTTAGCAAGCAAGTTGAATCTATTTAGTTGTAGTGTAAATAAATTAGCTTTGTTCAAAACATAGCTTGATGTTCTTGGTGAGACACTACACTTCAAAGCCATCCTCATTCAGAAATCAAAGAACATCACAGACGGCACAATGACCTGTGAGAAAGGGACGGACACTGACCAGGCATATCATGTTTATGGACAGCCTAGTTAAACCTATTCACATTGGTTAAACATATCACAAATGTATAAAGTTAAAATAGTAATAATGCTTGTAAACAAACATTAATGTTTTCTGAGGAAGGGGGATGTGGTGATATGCCTGTAAGCAATATTGCAGATAGTTGGTGTTGCGACCTCCAACCAGCAAGTGGCATTACAGATCCACCATGTAATCTCGAGACAGTGGCCATGTGACAAGGCACTAAGATATAAGTGCGGGGACATCTAGTGATCCCAAGATGGTTATAAGACATACATGAGGACAGTCGTGCATAGAGGTAGTTCCAGGGGAGTATAAAGAAACTCCATGATAACTTGCTCTGAATCAAATCACTATCTTATCACGTGTGATTTAATAAAGAACCTGGTTTTGACATGTCACAAGTAGTTTGGTAGATTCCTTGCTAAACAACTAACACCGAACACAACATCCCTCTCTGACTCCCTGAGGAAGAACCCATTATATATAGCCGTTGCAACCCTTCACAATCATTCACATTAAATTTTTTCCCAAGGACCACCTCAGAGATGTGCATTTTGGCAGCTTCACAAATGGAAAGTGAACCAAAGGGGAGAATATGTTGATGTATATAGGAAGAAAGGAACTATAGTGGCTTTGGAGAATGAAATGTTGTTGATCAGAAATTGCGTACTCCCTTGGCAGCTATAGGAACATAACAGATGAAGGCCATTTAGCGGCTCCAACCTTATTTTGACACTCAATGAGATCATGGCTGATCTTTGACATAACTCCACGGGCCTTTAATATCTTTGGGTTAACAATCTCAGTTTTAAGTTCAATAATTGCTCTAGCATCACTTGCAGAAGAGTGTTCCAAACATCTGCTATCTTCTTTATATAGAAGTGTTTCCTAATTTTAGTAATCATCTAATTCTTAAATTTTACCCCTTGCTTTAAACTCCCCAACCAAAAGAAATAGTTTCTATCTAGCCTATTTGTTTTTCTTAAACACTGACTAAATTACCTCAGAATGTGCTCCCTCCCAGCCAATGGTTCGATTTAATGCACAAAAATCAGAGTCCCCATTTTGAATGTGTATAGCGAGGCTGTTTCTGGTGGGACTGTTGGTTTTTCTGTCCACGTTTGGGAATTCCCCACTGAGACCTCACTATCTGCAGGATGAAATCGGAGTGCCATTTTTAAATGCTGCCCTGATCTCTCAGCGCTCCTTGGAATTCCCATCACATGCTAATTTACCTCTTAGGGGATCCTCGATCCCCCACCAAGCTCACCCCACCTCTTAAGGGCAGGGCACCCCGGGCCTGATCCCTGGCATGGGCAGCCTGGCAGTGCCACCTGAGCACCCATTGCCAAGGTGCCAGGCTAGCAGTGCCCAGAGCCCCCCCCCCCCCCCCCCCCCCCGGGCCTCCAAAAGCCTCGGAGACCCCACCCCCCCAGGGCACATTTATGCAGCCCAGTGCTAAACGGCGTCCTGACAATGTCTTGCAGGTGTTCATTCCTGGGCCTCGGGAGAATCAGGTGTAGATATATTTAAATGAGCCTATATCCAGATCATGATGTCTCGCGATATCTTGTTAGATCTTGCGATGTCGTCCTTGAGCCACTAATCTCACGCTTCTTGCGAGAGTTAACAGCCTCAATGCATCGAGATGAGCGCGACAAGGCCGTGGTGCTTGCAGTAACTCCAGGTGCGGTTTAACCAGGGCTTTGAACAGTTAAAGTATGACTTCTATCCCCTTGTATTCCAATCTTCTGGATGTAAAGGCTAGCATTCCATTAGCCTTTATAATTATTTTGTTTACCTATTCAGGATATTTTAATGGTCTATGCACCTGGACTCCTTAACCTCTTTGAACCTTCACTCTTTCAAGATTTCTCACTATGGGTGGCACGGTGGCGCAGTGGTCAGCACTACTGCCTCACAGCTCCAGGGACTCGTGTTCAATTCCGGTCTGGGGTGACAGTGTGGAGCTTCGACTTCCTCCCCGGGTCTGCATGGGTTTCCACCGGGTGCACCGGTTTCCTCCCACAGTACAAAGATGTGCAGATCAGGTGGATTGCCCATGTTAAATTGCCCATTAGTGCCCAAAAGGCTAGGTGGGGTTACGGGGATAGGGTGGAGGCGTGGGCTTAAGTAGGGTGCTCTTTCCAAGGGCCGGTGCAGACTCGATGGGCCAAATAGCCTCCTACACTGTAAATTTTATGATTCTAAACTCTTGTATCATCAAGTTTATGACCTCACATTTGCTCACAGATCTATTTATCAGTTTTGTCCATTCACTTAATCCATCAATATTTCTTCATAACTTCACATTCCATTTACATTGCTTACAGTACTGCTTATTTTTATGTCAGTGGCACATTTGGATATGTGGCTTTCTATTTTGTTATCTGAGCTTAAAGCACAGTGGTTAGCACTGTTGCTTCACAGCACCAGGGACCCGGGTTAGATTCCCGGCTTGGATCACTGTCTGTTTGGAGTCTGCATGTTCTCCCTGTGTCTGCGTGGGGTTTCCTCCGGTGCTCCGGTTTCCCCCCCACAAGTCCCGAAAGATGTGCTTGTTAGCTGAATTGGACATTCTGAATTCTCCCTCAGTGTACCCGAATAGGCAAGTAGGGGATTTTCACAGTAACTTCATGTAAGCCTACTTGTGACACTAATCAAAATTATTATTATTACTTGAGGTCCCAACACAGGTCTTTGAGGGACACCAACATTGGTTGCTACTCAGATACCCGCTTGTAACTGTCAGGCAGTTCCTGTTAATTAACTTGGTTTCTTTTACAATTTTTAAAGTTCTAATTCAGATGTTAAACTAAATTTCAGTTTGAGATATATATTCAGCAATTATGACCATAAGACATAGGACAGAATTAGGCCATTTGGCCTATCAAGACAGCTCCGCCACTCAATCATGGCTGATATTTTTCTCACCCCCATTCTCCTGCTTTTTCCCCATAGCCCCTGATCCCCTTATTAATCAAGAACCTATCTATCTCTGTTCTTAAAGACACTCAGTGATTTGGCCTCCACAGCCTTCTGCGGCAAAGAGTTCCACAGATTCACCACCCTCTGGCTGAAGAAATTCTTCTTCATCTCAGTTTTAAAGGATCTTCCCTGAAGTCTGAGGCTATGCGCTCTGGTTCTCGTTTTTCCTACTAGTGGAAACATCCTCTCCACATCCACTCTATCTAGGACTCTTAGTATCCTGTAAGTTTCAATAAGATCCCCCCTCGTCCTTCTAAACTCCATGAGTATCGACCCAGAGTCCTCAACCGCTCCTCACATGGCAAGTTCCTCATTCCAGGGATCATTCTTATGAACCTCCTCTGGACCCTTTCCAAGGCCAGCACATCCTTCCTTAAGATACGGGACCCAAAACTGCTCATACTACTCCAAATGGGGTCTGACCTGAGCCTTATACAGCCTCAGAAGTACATCCCTGCTCTTGTATTCTAGCTCTCTCGACATGAATGCTAACATTGCATTTGCCTTCTGTTATAACCTGCTCACTGGCTGAGAACTAATGGCAATCTTACAATTCTCAGGGAATATGAGCTTCCCGTATGAGGGGGGTGGAGAAATCATTAGCAGACTCCCTGCATAAATAGAGCTGGCCAATATGGAACCAGCTAGAGAGGGGTGAGCAGCAAGGGAGTACTGCTGCTGTTGTATATACGAAATTGTAAATAAAGTTATTTCTTTCTATTCTACAAACTCGTGCTGGATTCTTCGTGGCCCTCACAAAACTATCTACGCTGCTGAAGCCTCCTCCCTGGATTTTTGTTGGATGCAGGTTGGAAGTTTTTTTTCTGTTACATCAGGCCTCTTTATGGAAGTTTGGATGTTTTTGATGCTGCGCTGGAAAGTTGGAACGAGTACGCACAACGGATGCGTTACTATTTCCGGGCAAGCAACATCACCGAAAACGAGCGCCCGGTGGTCATTTTGCTCACCGCCTGTGTCCCGCATACGTTTGGGGTGATTAGGAGCCTTATGTACCCAGCTGCGCCGGACACCGAGACGTTTGATGAACTTGTGACCTTAGTGGGCCACCATTTTAACCCAACCCCGTCCACGGTAGTGCAGCATTACCGGTTTAATACCGCTGAGAGGACCCCAGGAGAATCCCTTGCAGAGTTTCTGTCCAGGCTACGCAGGATTGCGGACTACTGTGACTATGGTGAGACTTTGTTACAAATGTTACACGACAGTTTGGTTTGCAGTATTAACAACGCGGCCACCCAGAGAAAGTTGTTAACCGAGCCAACATTGACTTTTCAACAGGCCATTCAGATAATATTGTCCCGAAAGAGCGCAGAACGGGGAGTGCAGGAACTACACGGTATGGAGGTGCACACCTTCTGTCCAAAAGCGTCTCCCCGCACCCCCGCCATACCTTGGGCGGGGCGGTATCCAGATTGACGCCAGTGCCCGCCGGACGTTCCTCCCTGAAGGGAGCCTTGTCCAGAACTGATGGATGAAGAGCCATGTCAGTGTCAGACTTGTGGATACCGGCCCTGGGGGTGTCGTTCCGACAGAAACTGGGGCCAGCCCAGGGGTCATACCTTCCATTTGGATGAACCTGTGGGGACTACCCCCGAGGACGTGAAGATGGAAGGCGACTGCCTGTGGCTGCATTGTGTGGCAGCACCCTGTGTGGCCCCCATTAAGATGATTAAGATGACAGTATGGGTCAATGGTCACTAAATTAGATATGAGTCACACCTAACTACAGTTGGAGCTGGACCCTGCCTCCTGGCCATATGTATCTTTTTGTTTTGTTTTTTTAAAATAAATTTAGTGTACCCAATTCACTTTTTTTCCAATTAAGGGGCAATTTAGCATTTTCAATCCACCTACCTTGCACATCTTTGGGTTGTGGGGGCGAAACCCACGCAAACACCGTGAGAACGTGTAAACTCCACACAGACAGTGACCCAGAGCCGGGATCGCACCTGAGACCTCGGCGCCGTGAGACCTGTGCCACCTTGCTGCCCTGTATGTAACTCTTAATACACACAGGGGCTGTATAAATATACATTGTTGCCTTTTGGGGTATCCTCTACCTGTGCTATCTTTCAGCACGTCATGGAGGGCATCTTGAGAGGTTTACCACGTGTTGCTGTCTACTTAGACGACGTTTTGATTACGGGGATGTCGGAGCAGGAACATTTTGAAAATTTGGAGGCTGTCCTTAGATGCTTCTCAGAGGCTGGAGTCCATTTACAGCATACAAAGTGCATCTTTCAGGCGAAGGAAGTGGTCTACCTGGGTTATCGGGTGGACCGCGAAGGTTTGCACCCTGTCGCAGAGAAGATGCGCGCAATTCAACAAGGCCCTGCCCCGACTGAACTTTGCACCTTCATTCGTTTCTCAGCCTTGTAAACTATTACAGAAGTTCCTCCCCAATCTGGCAACTACCCTGGCCCCGTTGCACCTTCTGCTGAAGAAAAATGACACCTGGGTTTCGTGGTTAGCCGCAAGAAACCGCTTTCCGGCAGGGTAAAACAGCAATTGTCGTTGTCTGGGTTACTAATCCACTATGATCCTGGAAAACCTTTGCTCATCACGTGTGATGCGTCCCCATATGGTATTTAGGCCGTCCTGTCTGAGAAGATGGAGAATGGAGCCGAGCGGCCGATAGCTTTCGCCTCCCGCACATTGACAGCAGCAGAAAGAAGAACGTGCAGATCGAGAAGGAGAGCCTGCCAGTGGTCTTTGAGGTGAAACACTTTCACCAGTATGTGTATGGCCGCCACTTCACTATCGTGACTGATCATGCCTCTGCTGGGACTTTTCCGAGAGGATAAGCCAATACTGCCCATTGCTTCTGCAAGGATCCAGCGCTGGGCTTTGTTGCTCGCTGCCTACGAGTATTCTCTGGAGCATAAACCAGGGACCCAGATAATGCGAGGGATAAGAACCCATATTTGACATGTTAATGACAAAGGAAAGCATAATGGACAGAAACATAAACACATTATCTGATTTCTAATTAAAATTGTGCTTGCTCTAGTTTTGTGTACAAAGGTACTATCCTTGTACAAATTTGGAAGCTACTTTCATCTGATGCCATAAACAGGAGTTGTATAGGTTGTTGCACAAAGAAAATGGTCTGAATTTGATGGCCACTTTGGTACAGCTGGGGAAGATATAAACAGAACTATTAATCCAGTGACCAGGATTTGGAAGTCAAGAGTCTTCTGTCTGACAGTTCGATTGGCACATTTGCATTAAGGTGTCTTCCACATCCTCCTCAGGTTCTCCTCTTGCCGTTCGCGTTACAGAGCATTTTTCCTCCACCGTCTCAATGATAAGGCCTATTTATACGGTTATTTACAGGGATGTGTAGAGTGTAGCCTCCAGCCACCATCCTTGACACCCTTTCCAGATGTACTGTAGGTTGTTCAAGATTAAACCAGGCACCTGAATCATGACTTCACCATGTCAGTGGTGTGCTCAACTAATACTCTAATGCAGTACTGGACTTTGTTATCTCAGAAATTAGCTCATGCACTGGATACGAGGCAGGTATCAAGAGCCATGAACACAAAGATAACCCTGATCTCTGCCACATTGAGGATTATCTTCAAAACTATAAACTGCTTGCATAGTACATTCCCTTAAAATGAAAACATCATTGCTGCTTCAGGGAAGAGTGAGGATTAACTTGCAGAACAGTGAAATCCTTTCCTACGGTAGGCAAGACCATAGACAAGGGAGAACATTGGTTCACATGTATGCAAACAATGACTGCTTGGACTGTTGTTTATCTTGAAATTCTAAAATTGCAGTACCTTGTTGCTGACTGTCAATGGGAAAGCAGGTGAGATTGCTTGCTGGATTTTGTAGTTCATCCATGATTTGTTTAATGCACTTTTGCACGGCCAATTGGCTAACGTTAGTGGTCTCCTCAACAACAACCTGGAATGACTTTGTGAATAAAGGTTATGAGTGGATGGGACCTGGTAATGAGGTACTTGTGGAGGTGAGCTGTAGTAGCACTACAGCAATAGCTTTTCTTAGTAAATTGAAACCCTTTCAAGACAATGAACTGGATTTTCAAATGATTTGGGGCCAAGATTTCAAGTGGGCCATTTTGAACTGCCTGCCTCCATGCTGGTTCTGTGTTGCATCCAGACACTGAGACATTTTTAATGAGAGAGGCTTGGGACGGGACCAGTGGGCAGCCAATTCTGGCCAACTGATGTTAATTACAGGTCCCATTCCCATGGCGAGTGAAAGTTTTACTTGGCAATGTGGGTGGCCCTTGTTGGCCTGGACCAATCTCACCTTTTCCATTGATAATCAGCAACAAGGTGAGAGTTTTAGTCCTGTAATTTTAGTTACAGGATAACCAACAGTCCAAGCAGTTATAGTTTGCATGCACATGAATCAATGTCTTTCTAGCCTTACCTACCACAACAGGAAAGGATTCCATTCTTATGTCCAAGCCAGCATGGTGGTCTCGTGGTGGGAGGCGGTGACGTAATGGTATTGTCACTGGACTAGTAATCCAGAGACCCAGGGTAATGATCTAGGGACCCGGGTTTGAATCCCACCACGGCAGACAGTGGAATTTAAACTCAATAAAATTTCTGGAATCAAAAGTCGAATGATGACTGTGAAACCATTGTTGATTGTCGGAAAAATCCATCTGGTTCACTTTAGGGAAGGAAATCTGTCATCCTTACCTGGCCTATATGACTGTCATCCTTACCTGGCCTTACCAGACCCACAGAAATGTGGTTGACTCTTAAATGCCCTCTGAAATGGCCTAGCAAGCCACTCAGTTGTATTCAACCGCTATAAAAACACAATAAAGAAATGAAACCGGACTACCCGACATCCTACCAGGCACCGGAAACGACAACGGCAAACCCTGTTGACCCTGCAAAGTTCTTCTTACTAACATCTGGGCACTTGTGCCAAAGTTGGGAGAACTGTCTCACGGACTAGTTAAGCAACAGCCTGACATAGTCATACTCATAGAATCGTTCCTTATAGACAATATCCCAGACACCTCCATCATCATCCCTGGGTATGCCCTGTTTCACCGGCAGGACAGACCAAGCAGAGGGCAGCACGGTAGCATGGTGGTTAGCATAAATGCTTCACAGCTCCAGGGTCCCAGGTTCGATTCCCGGCTGGGTCACTGTCTGTGTGGAATCTGCACGTCCTCCCCGTGTGTGCGTGGGTTTCCTCCGGGCGTTCCGGTGTCCTCCCACAGTCCAAAGATGTGTGGGTTAGGTGGATTGGCCGTGCTAAATTGCCCGTAGTGTCCTAAAAAGTAAGGTTAAGGGGGGGTTGTTGGGTTACGGGTATAGGGTGGATACGTGGGTTTGAGTAGGGTGAGCATTGCTCGGCACAACATCGAGGGCCGAAGGGCCTGTTCTGTGCTGTACTGTTCTATGTTCTAGGTGGTGGCACAGTGATGTACAGTCGGGAGGGAGTTGCCCTGGGAGTTCACAACATCAACTCTGGATCCCATGAAGTCTCATGGCTTCAGGTTAAACATGGGAAAGGAAACATCCTGCTGATTACCATGTACTGGACACCAGCAGCTGATTAAAACTCCTGGGTCCGCCTCATAAATCTTTGTTTCAAAATTTCGACGTTCTAGGGATTTTGAAATATCTGTTTGTAGTCAGCAAAACCCTTAGAAAATTTCTGTCAAATATACCTAAACTCCCATAAAGTTGTAGCATGATCTGCATGCCATGTTCTAGTTCCATCTGATGCGGTTTAATACTCAGACTGACGCAGTATTATGTCATGACCGACACGGTACGAAGCCATGACCAACAAGTTTCAATGCTCAGACTAATGTGGCTTGATACTTTGACTTATACATCAGGCTGATGCTATGACAGATGTGGTATGATGCTGAGATTAATATGATACTAATGGACATTAATGGTATGAGTGACATGGTATACAAGGTTTGACAAGTTACTTACGTTTAGCCTTTTGATCTAGGTGGCAAGTATGTGCCTCGTGCTGTCCTCATGGATTTGGAGCCTGGTACTATGGATTCGGTTCGCTCTGGCCCCTTTGGGCAGATTTTCAGACCAGATAACTTTGTGTTTGGTAAGTAAAGTTGATAAGTTACAAAAGAGCTTGCACTTACATGTGCTTCTCAGCCACTGAAGTATTGTTCAGGAAAACTCTGCTGTCAAAAACAATACAATCTGTTTTATTGTTCAACCAATATCATTAACACAAGAACACAACATAAGAAATGGGCCACTCGACCCTTCAAGTTGCTCTGCCAGTCTATAAGACTATGGCTGATCTGTTGTGGCCTTAATTCCATTTTTGCTGCTAAGGAAACCACTACCGGCTGTAAATCAGCCAGTATGCTGTGAGGAAAGAGTGCTATAGAACCACCATTTGAAGCAAAGACTCTTAACTTCTAACCCTCATCCTTATTGTTTTTAACTTTATGCCCCCCCCCCGTGTTTGTCTGCCTTATGTGTGTGGGTACAGGGTGAAAAAAGAACAAAGAAAATTACAGCACAGGAACAGGCCCTTCGGCCCTCCCAGCCTGCGCCGATCCAGATCCTTTATCTAAACCTGTTGCCTATTTTCCAAGGTCTACTTCTCTCTGTTCCCCACCCATTCATATATCTGTCCAGATACATCTTAAATGATGCTATCGTGCCCGTCTCTACCACCTCCGCTGGCAAAGCATTCCAGGCACCCACCACCCTCTGCGTAAAAAACTTTCCACACACATCTCCCTTAAACTTTTCCCCTCTCACCTTGAAATCGTGACCCCTTGTAATTGACACCCCCACTCTTGGAAAAAGCCTGTTGCTATCCACCCTGTCCATACCTCTCATAATTTTGTAGACCTCAATCAGGTCTCCCCTCAACCTCCGTCTTTCCAATGAAAACAATCCTAATCTACTCAACCTTTCTTCATAGCTAGCACCCTCCATACTAGGCAACATCCTGGTGAACCTCCTTTGCACCCTCTCTAAAGCATCCACATCCTTCTGGTAATGTGGCGACCAGAACTGCACGCAGTATTCCAAATGTGGCCTAACCAAAGTCCAATACAACTGTAACATGACCTGCCGACTCTTGTACTCAATACCCCGTCCGATGAAGGCAAGCATGCTGTATGCCTTCTTGACCACTCTATCGATCTGCATTGCCACCTTCAGGGTATAATGGACCTGAACTCCCAGATCTCTCTGTACATCAATTTTCCCCAGGACTCTTCCATTGACCATATAGTCTGCTCTTGAGTTAGATCTTCCAAAATGCATCACCTCGCATTTGCCTGGATTGAACTCCATCTGCCATTTCTCTGCCCAACTCTCCAATCTATCTATATTTTGCTGTATTCTCTGACAGTCCGCCTCCCTATCTGCAACTCCACCAATCTTAGTATCATCTGCAAACTTGCTCATCAGACCACTTATACCTTTGTCCAGATCATTTATGTATATCACAAACAACAGTGGTCCGAGCACGGATCCCTGTGGAACACCACTCGTCGCCTTTCTCCATTTTGAGACACTCCCTTCAACCACTACTCTCTGTCTCCTGTTGCCCAGCCAGTTCTTTATCCATCTAGCTAGTACAGCCTGAACCCCATACGACTTCACTTATTCCATCAACCTGCCATGGGAAACTTTATCAAATGCTTTACTGAAGTCCATGTATATGACATCTACAGCCCTTTCCTCATCAATTAACTTTGTCACTTCCTCAAAGAATTCTATTAGGTTTGTAAGACATGACCTTCCCTGCACAAAACCATGCTGCCTATCACTGATAAGTCTATTTTCTTCCAAATGTGAATAGATCCTATCCCTCAGTATCTTCTCCAACAGTTTGCCTACCACTGACCACAAGCTCACAGGCCTATAATTCCCTGGATTATCTCTGCTACCCTTCTTAAACAAAGGGACAACATTAGCAATTCTCCAGTCCTCCGGGACCTCAACCGTGGTCAAGGATGCTGCAAAGATATCTGTTAAGGCCCCAGCCATTTCGTCCCTCACTTCCCTCAGTAACCTGGGATAGTGGGACAGTTAAAGGGGGTAGTAAGTATTAACTTGTGTTATCCAGTTGTATTTACTGCATATTTCATGATGATTCATGGCATAAACAGTAATTGCATTTCAATTTACAAACTTGGTGACTGTAATTATTGGGCAGCCAAGGGCCAGCAGAAATTAACATAGAACGATACAGCGCAGTACAGGCCCTTCGGCCCTCGATGTTGCACCGACATGGCAAAAAACTAAAGGCCATCTAACCTACACTATGCCCTTATCATCCATATGCTTATCCAATAAACTTTTAAATGCCCTCAATGTTGGCGAGTTCACTACTGTTGCAGGTAGGGCATTCCACGGCCTCGCCACTCTTTGCGTAAAAAACCCACCTCTGACCTCTGTCCTATATCTATTACCCCTCAATTTAAGGCTATGTCCCCTCGTGCTAGCCACCTCCATCCGCGGGAGAAGGCTCTCGCTGTCCACCCTATCTAACCCTCTGATCATTTTGTATGCCTCTATTAAGTCACCTCGTAACCTTCTCTCTAACGAAAACAACCTCAAGTCCATCAGCCTTTCCTCATAAGATTTTCCCTCCATACCAGGCAACATCCTGGTAAATCTCCTCTGCACCCGTTCCAAGGCTTCCACGTCCTTCCTATAATGAGGCGACCAGAACTGTACGCAATACCAAATGCGGCCGTACTAGAGTTTTGTACAACTGCAACATGACCTCATGGCTCCGGAACTCAATCCCCCTACCAATAAAGGCCAACACACCATAGGCCTTCTTCACAACCCTATCAACCTGGGTGGCAACTTTCAGGGATCTATGTACATGGACACCGAGATCCCTCTGCTCATCCACACTACCAAGAATTTTACCATTAGCCAAATATTCCGCATTCCTGTTATTCTTTCCAAAGTGAATCACCTCACACTTCTCCACATTAAACTCCATTTGCCACCTCTCAGCCCAGCTCTGCAGCTTATCTATGTCCCTCTGTAACCTGCAACATCCTTCCGCACTGTCTACAACTCCACCGACTTTAGTGTCGTCTGCAAGTTTACTCACCCATCCTTCTGCGCCCTCCTCTAGGTCATTTATAAAAATGACAAACAGCAACGGCCCCAGAACAGATCCTTGTGGTACGCCACTCGTAACTGAACTCCATTCTGAACATTTCCCATCAACTACCACTCTGTCTTCTTTCAACTAGCCAATTTCTGATCCACATCTCTAAATCACCCTCAATCCCCAGCCTCCGTATTTTCTGCAATAGCCGACCGTGGGGAACCTTATCAAACGCTTTACTGAAATCCATATACACCACATCAACTGCTCTACCCTCGTCTACCTGTTCAGTCACCTTCTCAAAGAACTCGATAAGGTTTGTGAGGCATGACCTACCCTTCACAAAACCATGCTGACTATCCCTAATCATATTATTCCTATCTAGATGATTATAAATCGTATCTTTTATAATCCTCTCCAAGACTTTACCCACCACAGACGTTAGGCTCACCGGCCTATAGTTACCGGGGTTATCTCTACTCCCCTTCTTGAACAAAGGGACCACATTTGCTATCCTCCAGTCCTCTGGCACTATTCCTGTAGCCAATGATGACCTAAAAATCAAAGCCAAAGGCTCAGCAATCTCTTCCCTGGCTTCCCAGAGAATCCTAGGATAAATCCCATCAGGCCCCGGGGACTTATCTATTTTCACCTTGTCCAGAATTGCCAACACTTCTTCCCTACGCACCTCAATGCCATCTATTCTAATAGCCTGAGTCTCAGCATTCTCCTCCACAATATTATCTTTTTCTTGATACTGACGAAAAGTATTCATTTAGTATCTCGCTTATCTCCTCAGCCTCCACACACAACTTCCCACCACTGTCCTTGACTGGCCCTACTCTTACCCTAGTCATTCTTTTATTCCTGACATACCTATAGAAAGCTTTTGGGTTTTCCTTGATCCTACCTGCCAAAGACTTCTCATGTCCCCTCCTTGCTCGTCTCAGCTCTCTTTAGATCCTTCCTCGCTTCCTTGTAACTATCAAGCGCCCCAACTGAAACTTCACGCCTCATCTTCACATAGGCCTCCTTCTTCCTCTTAACAAGAGATTCCACTTCTTTGGTAAACCACGGTTCCCTCGCTCGACCCCTTCCTCCCTGCCTGACTGGTACGTACTTATCAAGAACATGCAATAGCTGTTCCTTGAACAAGCTCCACATATCCAGTGTGCCCAACCCTTGCAGCCTACTTCTCCAACCTACACACCCTAAGTCATGTCTAATGGCATCATAATTGCCCTTCCCCCAGCTATAACTCTTGCCCTGCGGGGTATACTTCTCCCTTTCCATCACTAATGTAAAGGTCACCGAATTGTGGTCACTGTTTCCAAAGTGCTCACCTACCTCCAGATCTAACACCTGGCCTGGTTCATTACCCAAAACCAAATCCAATGTGGCCTCGCCTCTTGTTGGCCTGTCAACATATTGTGTCAGGAAACCCTCCTGCACACATTGTACAAAGAACGACCCATCTAATGTACTCGAACTATATATTTTCCAGTCAATATTTGGAAAGTTAAAGTCTCCCATAACAACTACCCTGTTACTTTCGCTCTTTTCCAGAATCATCTTCGCCATCCTTTCCTCTACATCCCTAGAACTATTAGATGGCCTATAGAAAACTCCCAACAGGGTGACCTCCTTTCCTGTTTCTAACCTCAGCCCATACTACCTCAGAAGAAGAGTCCCCATCTAGCATCCTTTCCGCCACCGTAATACTGTCCTTGACTAGCAGCGCCACACCTCCCCCTCTTTTGCCCCCTTCTCTGAGCTTACTAAAACACCTAAACCCCGGAATCTGCAACAACCATTCCTGTCCCTGCTCTATCCATGTCTCTGAAATGGCCACAACATCGAAGTCCCAGGTACCAACCCATGCTGCCAGTTCCCCTACCTTATTTCGTATACTCCTGGCATTGAAGTAGACACACTTCAAACCACCTACCTGAACACTGGCACCCTCCTGCGAAGTCAAATCTGTGCTCCTGACCTCTATACTCTCAATCTCCCGTACCCCAAAACTACAATCCAGGTTCCCATGCCCCCCCAAAGAGCACTAACAAATCTCCCCCCTAGGATATTGGTGCCCCTCAGGTTCAGATGTAGACCATCCTGTCTATAGAGGTCCCACCTTCCCCAGAAAGAGCCCCAGTTATCCAGAAATCTGAATCCCTCCCGCCTGCACCATCCCTGTAGCCACGTGTTTAATTGCTCTCTCTCCCTATTCCTCATCTCACTATCACGTGGCACGGGCAACAACCCAGAGATAACAACTCTGTTTGTTCTCGCTCTGAGCTTCCATCCTAACTCCCTAAAGGCCTGCCTGACATCCTTGTCCCCTTTCCTACCTATGTCGTTAGTGCCAATGTGGACTACGACTTGGGGCTGCTCCCCCTCCCCCTTAAGGACCCGGAAAACACGATCCGAGACATCACGTACCCTTGCACCTGGGAGGCAACATACCAAACGTGAGTCTCTCTCGCTCCCACAAAATCTCCTATCTGTGCCCCTGACTATTGAGTCCCCAATTACTAATGTTCTACTCCTTTCCCCCCTTCCCTTCTGAGCAACAGGGACAGACTCCGTGCCAGAGGCCCGTACCCCATGGCTTACCCCTGGTAAGTCGTCCCCCCCACAAGTATCCAAAACGGTATACTTGTTACTCAGGGGAACGACCGTAGGGGGTCCCTGCACTGACTGCTTCTTTCCAGTCCCTCTTACAGTTACCCATCTATCTCCAGTCTTTGGTGTAACTACTTCCCTGAAGCTCCTATCTATGACCCCCTCTGCCTCCCGAATGATCCGAAGTTCATCCAGCTCAAGCTCCAGGTCCCTAACACGGTTTTTGAGGAGCTGGAGTTGAGTGCATTTCCCACAGATGAAATCAGCAGGGACACTGACGGCGTCCCTCACCTCAAACATTCTGCAGGAGGAGCATTGTACTGCCTTCCCTGACATCACCTCTAGATTTAAAAAAAAACAAGAAAAAGAAAGGAAGAGCTTACCTGATATTACCTCAAGCCCTGCTCCCGCTGAAAGGTAAGCAAATTTAAAGGCACTCACTCACCTTCACGACAGGCCCCTGCTCCCGCTTCCCAACCACCGTGGGGTGGGGCGTTTGGTTAGAGGAGGAGGTAGGGTGGGAAACACTCATGAAGTGTTTCGGGTTTAACTGTCACTTGACAACAGCCCCTCCACAAACCACCTTCAACTTAGGCTGACCGCACTGCACGTATGCAAATTTCCCCAAAACAGCTGATCAGGAGCTCTGCTCTGCTGCCCTCTGCTGGATGCTTGCCTTCACTCAAACTCCTTGGGTCTCCTTCGCAGGTTCACCTTCAACTTAGGCTGACCGCACTGCACGTATGCAAATTTCCCCAGAACAGCTGATCAGGAGCTCTGCTCTGCTGCCCTCTGCTGGATGTTTACAATTATTGGTTAATTCACTTGAGTTGTGACTCTGGGGCACATGGGACTGAAATTGACTGCACACTTGCCAAGATGGTACAACACTTGTGGGAAAATTTACAGCAGAGCAGTGGCTGGATTGGGGGGTGTTCAAAAAGGAAATGAGGAGAGTACAATCCAAATGTTTCTTTCAGGTGAAATGTAAGAGCAACAAGCCCAGAGAACCCTGGATGTCTAGGTATATTCAGGACTGGATAAGAAAGTAGCTTTTAGCAGGTACAAAGGGAGTAAATCAATTTGGGGACAGGGACTGTGAGCTTCTTGAACAGTTTGACATAAGGGCCGGGATTCACCATTAACCTCTGCTCTGATTGGCAATCCTGGATGGGTAGAGAATGGAGCTTTCCCGCTGCTGTGAAAAAGAGATAGTGAAATCACTTAACTTCTTTTGATGTGGTGAGGAGCTGTCAGTCATAACAAGAATGTTTATAAACATTGTGGTTATCATTAAAGGAGGGTAATGGAGATGCATTCAGGTGTGAAGGGAAAAATAAATAAACAATCCACCAAGCACCTGTGTCTGGGCCAATCACTGGTTAATAAAATGCATTGATCTGTGAAATTGAATGGAAAGTTTGCATTTCAAAGGCTGTCGAGGCATTTGAAGTCCTTTCAAGTGTACCTGTTCAAAATGGCAGCCTGATACCCGATTCCAGTGGAATCTGGTGAGCCCTCACCATGCATATATTATCATGGCTAAGGAGAGAATCTTCAGAGAATCATAGAAAAGTTATAACACAGAAGACCATTCGGCCCATCCTGTCCATGCCATCCTGACAACACCCAGCTGTCATTTCTAATCCCACTAAAGTGCAGATCCAGGTACTTTTTAAAAGAGTTTAGCGAAATCCAGACTGTCACTACCCTCTGCACAAAAAAGTTCTTCCTCATGTCTCCTCCTACATCTTCTGCCACTTATCTTCAATCTATGTCCCTTGGTTTTAGAATTCTCCACCAAGGAAAACAATTTTATCCTGTCCACCCTATCTCTTCCCTTCATAATGTTGTACACCTCAATTAAGTCACCCCTCAGCCTTCTTTATTCCAAGGAGAATAACCCCAACCTATCCAATCTCACCTTGTAGCTACACTTTTCTAGCCTTGGCAACATTCTTGTAAACCTCCTTTGCACTCTGTCTGGAGCATTTATGTCCTTTCTGGAATGTGGTTACTAGAACTGCACGCAATATTCCAGTTGTGGCCTCACCAGTGTTTTATAAATTCCAATATTATATCCTTACTTTTATATTGTCATGAGAATGTCACTTCAAAAAATGTTTATCTGCTCATGTTACTGCAGTGATGTCAGAGTGTGGGTTCTGTCTCTGCTTTTTAGTTTCACTTTGAGAAAAGCTTGGGTGTGTGTGTTTTGTTTGGTTTTGTTTCAGTGTTGGAGCTCAAGCCAGATAAAGCAGGTGTACTGTTCTCTCTGCCACGAAAAGACTATTTCATGATCATTTGGTGAATTCAGAATTATAAATGTTCTCAGTAGTGAATTTAAACCTGATGTGCTTCTGTTAAAAGGTATTTCTGGATGTTGTTTGGAAATGTATTAAGGATTACTTAGTGTTGTATTCTTTGGGGGTTGTATTTGAAATAATGGTTGCTAAGATGTTCACTGGATGTTTTAAAAAGGTTAACTTGAGTTCATAGAATAAACATTGTTTGCTTCAAAAAATACTTTTCGATTTCTGCTGTACCACACCTGTTGAGTGGGCTGTGTGCTCCCCATACCACAATCTATTAAAAGTTGTGGGTCAGATGAACTCCATGATACACTTTGGGGTTCTCTAAACTCTGGCCCATAACAAATTGGGGGCTCGAGGGGGATAACTTCTATCTATTGGATTGGCTTATTGAACTTAAAGACAGTGAGGGGTGAGCATATTGTGGTTGCTTATCAGGTGTGGTATTTCAGTTTAAGTGGGGAGTGTGTGGTGGACAATGGCCCTTTCAGAGGCTCTGAAGTTTTTGGGGGTGGAGACAGTCACACGCAGTACCTTACGGACAGAGACTAAAAGTACACTGTTAGATTTGGTAAAAACATTGCAGTTAACATTGCCTAACAAAATGCGAAAAGATGAGGTCATTATGGCAGTGGCTAAGCATTTAAAGTTGCCTGAGATAGAGTCTGACTCATTGGAAATGGCAAAAATTCAGTTACAAATTAAACAAATGGAACACTAGAAAGAATTAAAGCAGCTTGAACACGAAAGAGATAGAGAGGAAAAAGAAAAGGAGAGAGAATAAAGGAGAAAAGAAAGAATAGCCCTAGCAGAACAAAAAGAAATAGAAAGGGAGATAAAGATCAGGGGAAAAGATAAAGAGAGAGAGTTTGAACTTCAGAAAATGGCCATGAAACATGACAGTCAGTTAAAATTGGTGGACGTAAAGAGAAACGTACAATTGAATGATAGTGATGAGGATAGCGAGACAGAGTGTCATAGTCGAAGGCTTGGTGGGGATCTATTTAAATATGTCCAAGCATTGCCAAGGTTTGATGAGAAGGAGGTAGAAGCCTTTTTCATTTCATTTGGGAAGGTAGCTAAACAAATGAAATGGCCACAGGACATGTGGTTATTACTGATTCAAACAAAGCTGGAAGGTAGGGCTAGTGAAGTGTTTGCATCAATACCGGAGGAGGTATCTGGGATGTATGAGGAGGTGAAAAAATCCATCTTAGGTACATATGAACTAGTGCCTGAAGCATACAGACAAAGGTTTAGAAATTTAAGGAAAGAATTTGGTCAAACATACATGGAGTTTGAAAGGCTCAAACAGAGTAATTTTGATTGGTGGATAAGGGCTTTGAAAATAGACCATGAAGCTCTCAGAGAAATTATACTTTTGGAGGAGTTTAAAAATGCAATTCCTGATGTAGTGAGAACTCATGTGGAAGAGCAGAGGGTTAAAGCTGCGAGATTAGCAGCAGAAATGGCAGATGATTATGAATTAGTTCATAAATCAAAGCTTGGTTTCCAACATCAGTTTCAGCCAGTGAAGGATAGAAACTGGGGACATGAGAAATTCTCAAGTGGTAGAGGCAAAGGTGATCTGATGGTAGATAATAAGGAGAGTGTACCACAGATTAAAAAAGAAATCCAGAAGGGTGGAAAAGAAATGAAAAGTTTCAAATGTTTTCATTGTAATAAACTAGGCCATGTAAAGTCACAGTGTTGGTGGTTGAAGAAAAGCACTGGGAAGGCTGATGTCATAAAACAGGATAAGACAATGGGGTTTGTTGAAGTGGTAAAGGGTGATGCCCACTGTGGTTGATAAGCCAGTGGAAAATCAGACAACTGAAGTGTTGAAGGACGAGTATCCTAGGATTTTTACGGATTATGTAGTAACAAGGTCGCAAAGTCACAGGTTAAGACAAGAGGAGAAGTCAAAGAGAGAAGATGAAGTTGAAGTGCAATTATTAGAAACGATTTTTGATCAGATGGTTGAAAAAGAACAAGAAGAGGTGGAGGATGAGGCGGATATTTTTAGTTCAGGAAAATTGGCGGAGTTATAACAGAAAGATATAGAAATAAAACGGATGTATCAGAAAGCATACACGGAAGATGAATCTGCATGTATACCAGAGTATTATTACCGTAAAAGTGATGTCTTGATGAGAAAATGGAGACCTTTACATATGCAGGCGGATGAAAAGTGGGCAGAAGTTCATCAAGTATCAGCCTCCCCGGACAGGCGCCGGAATGTGGCGACTAGGGGCTTTTCACAGTAACTTCATTGAAGCCTACTCGTGACAATAAGCGATTTTCATTTTTCATTTCAAGTAGTATTTCCGGTAGGGTATAGAAGAGGTGTTGCGAGTTGCACATGAGGTACCAGTGGGAGTTCATTTGGGAAAAAGGAAAACTCAAGCTAAAATCTAAAAACATTTTTATTGGCCTGGACTACATAAAGATGTAGTTCAATTTTGTCAATTTTTCATGTCACACATGTCAAGTGATAGGGAAACCTCAAGCGATGATAAAACCAGCACCCTTAATACCCATTCCAGCATTTGAGGAACCTTTTACAAGAGTCCAAATTGATTGCGTAGGACCACTTACTAAAACTATAAGGGATGTGTCCACTAGGTTTGCAGGCAAAACTACGAACTTTGGATTTCTTGTCCGCTACCCGTTTCATCATATGTCTACCATCCTACTTGTGTACCATCCAGAATCGCAGGGAGCGTTAGAAAGGTGGCATCAGACATTAAAGACAATGTTGAGAGCTTATTGTCACGATTATTCAGAGGATTGTGATAAAGGAATTCCATTCGTACTGTTTGCAATTAGGGATGCACCTAATGAGTCAACCAAATTCAGTCCTTTTGAACTAATTTTTGGTTATGAGGTAAGAGGACCACTTAAATTGATTAAGGAAAAATTGGTGAGTGAGAAATCAGAACTTACATTATTGGATTACGTGTCAAATTTTAGGGAACAATTAAATAGAGCAGGTGAATTGGTTAGACAACATTTAAAAGTTCCACAAAATGTGATGAAACGGGTAGCGGACAAGAAATCCAAAGTTCGTAGTTTTGCCAGTGGAGATAACGTTTTAGTATTGTTACCAGTGGTAGGTGAACCTTTCAAAGCAAGGTTTTATGGACCTTATCAGATTGAAAGGAAATTAAATGAGGTGAATTATGTGGTAAAAACACCAGATAGAAGGAAGGCTCACCGAGTGTGTCATGTGAATATGCTTAAAAGGTACTTTGAAAGGGAAGGAGAGAAAAAGGAGGCCGTTTTAATGATTCTAACTCAAAGTGACGAACCAAATCCAGATGACTTTGAATTTGATATACCACATACCTTTGACATACTTTTCGCAGTAGCTTCATTTGAAGCCTACTTGTGACAATAAGCAATTTTCATTTCATTTCTAATTAAATTGGAAAATAAGGATGTTCTTAAAAATTGGGATAAATTGTTGAGTTACCTTCCAGAGGAAAAACGGACTGACCTGAAAGAGTTATTGATATCACGTGGACAAGTTTGTAGAGATAAATTGGGAAGTACTAACATGGCTATACATGAATGAAATTAAACGAATGAAATGAAAATCGCTTATTGTCACATTAGGCTTCAAATGAAGTTATTGTGAAAAGCCCCCAGTCACCACATTCAGCCGCCTGTTCGGAGAGGATGGTACGGAATTGAACCCGCGCTGGCCTTGGTCTGCTTTACAAGCCAGCTATTTAGCCCACTCTGCTAAGCATGATGTAGATGTGGGAAATGCTGTTCCAATCAAACAATATCCATATAGATTTAACCCTTTAAAATTGGCACAGGTTAACAAAGAGAGTGAGAGTATGCTTAAAAATGGCATAATTGAAGTGGGTTGCAGCCAATGGAGTTCACCCATAGTGATGGTACCTAAACCAGACAGTACCCAACGATTGTTGGGTTAATTCAGTTACAAGAATGGACTCTTATCCTATCCCACGTTTGGAGGATTGCATTGAGAAAGTGGGACAATCAGCTTGTATTTCCAAACTGGATTTACTTAAAGGTTACTGGCAGGTACCTTTATCCGAAAGAGCGAAGGAGATTTCAGCTTTTGTGACTCCAGATGGTATATACCAATTCAAAGTTATGCCGTTTGGCATGAAAAACGCCCCATCCACATTTCAACGGTTTCAGTCGTTTCAGGATTACCCAATTGTGCAGTATACATCGACGATCTGGTAATTTTCAGCCAGACATGGAAAGAACATTGAAAACATCTGATGGAGTTATTCGATCGACTTCAGCAGGCGGGTTTGGTGATAAACCTAGCCAGAAGTGAATTTGGAAAAGCCCAAGTCACTTTTCTTGGCCATATAATTGGACAGGGTCGAATGGTCACACGGGATGTGAAAACAAACGTTATTGAGGAGTTTCCGATACCCTTACGACAAAGGGAAATAATGCGATTTCTTGGCATGAGTGGATTTGGTCGAACATTTGTGCAAAAGTTTTGTAGCATGATTGCTCTACTGATGGACTTGCTGAAGAAACGTCAAGAATTTCAGTGGACAACGGACTTTCAACAGGCATTTGACGGCCTGAATGCTGTGATAACCAATGCTCCTGTGTTGGAGAATTACAAGGGACTCTCTGATCAGATAGAACTAAAGAATCTGACTTTAATGAGACATGCCGAGGCGTAGAGAAATGGATGGATTATGCAGAGACCTTCTTGTTCAAAGAGAAGGTTCAGTTAGAGGAAGAAGAACAAAAAAAAAGGACTATATTATTATACCTGTTTGCGTCTGTTTTTTTCTTGAAGGATAGTGAAAAGGTGAAAAATGAAAACATCTTGAAGTTGGTGGTTTATTTTTTTTCCTTGGGTGGAGGTGTCAGGAGAATGTCACTTTAAGAAATGTTTGTCTGCTCATGTTACTGCAGTGATGTCAGAGTGTGGGTGGAGCTGAGCTCTGTCTCTGCTTTTTAGTTTCACTTTGAGAAAAGCTTGGGTGTGTCTGTTTTTTTGGTTTTGTTTCAGTGTCGGAGCTGAAACCAGACAAAGTAGGTGTACTGTTCTCTCTGCCATGAAAAGACTGTCTCTTGATAATTTGGTGAATTCAGAATTATAAATGTTCTTAGTAGTGAATTTAAACCTGATGTGCTACTATTAATAGGTGTTTCTTTTGTCTTATGGATGTTGTTTGGGACTTTATTAAGGATTACTTAGTGTTGTATTCTTTGGGGGTTGTATTTGAAATAATGGTTGCTAAGATGTTCACTGTATGTTTTAAAAAGGTTAACTTGAGTTCATAGAATAAACATTGTTTTGCTTTAAAAAATACTTTTCAATTTCTGCTGTACACCTGTTCAGTGGGCCGTGTGCTCCCCATACCACAATCTATTGAAAGTTGTGGGTCAGGTGAACTCCATGATACACTTTGGGGTTCTCTAAACCCTGCCCCATAACAATATTCTGTGAAGGAGAACATTCCATATTCTTTCTTTACAATCTTGTCTGCTGCCTTTAGGGACCTGTGCACCTGTACACCAAGATCTCTTACTCTACACCTCTTAGTATGTTCCCATTTATTGTGTACTCCCTGTAACTATTTGACCTCCCTAAATGCATGACTTCACACTTCTCTGTGTTAAATTCCATCTGCCACTTTACCACCCTCTCTACCTACCCATCTATATCATTTGAGATTATAGCTAACCTCTACTGTCCACAACCCGGCCGACGTTTGTGTTATGTGCAAATTTCTCAATCATGCTTCCCATGTGCACATCCAAATCGTTAATATATAACACAAACAGTAAGAGTCCCAACACCGAGCCATGTGAAACACCACTTGAAACCACTTTCCAATTGTTTCCTGCTACTAAGCCAACTTATTATGAATCCCATGGGCTTTCACTTTCATGACCAATCTGCCATGTGGTGCTAAAGCAAATGCTTTGCTAAATCCATGTACACCACATCCATTGCACTACCTTCATCAACCCTTCTTGTCGCTCCCTCAAAGAATTCAATCAATTTTTGAGATAAGACCTCAAGTAAGATGTTGCCTGCAATGGAGAGTAGGTCTTACGAGGAAAGGTTGAGGGTGCTAGGCCTTTTCTCATTAAAACGAAGAAGGATGAGGGGCGTCTTGATGGCGTTTTATAAGATGATCAGGGGAATAGATAGAGTAGACAGTCAGAGACCTTTTTCCCGGGTGGAACAAACCATTACAAGGGGACATAAATTTAAGATGAATGGTGGAAGATATAGGGGGGATGCCAGAGGTAGGTTCTTTAGCCAGAGAGTAGTGGGGGCATGTTTTAAAAAGGTTAAAATGGGGGCATTGCCTGTGGAAGTAGTTGAGTCGGAAACATTAGGGACCTTCAAGTGGCTATTGGATAGGTACTTGAATTACGGTAGAATGATGGGGTTAATTTGTTCTTAATCTAGGACAAAAGTTCGGCACAACATCGTGGGCCGAAGGGCCTGTTCTGTGCTGTATTTTTCTATGTTTAACAATCCATGTTGACTATCCCTGACTAGTCCATGACTTTCTATCTGGTAATCTTATCTTTGAGGATTGATTCAACAAATTTTGCCACCACCAACATAAGACTAACTGGCCTACAATTTTTGGCATTTCCTTCAATCCCTTTTTAAACAATGGAACCACCTTTGATTTCTCCAGTCCTCCGGTATCTCCCCTGTATCTAGTGAGGATTGGAAAGTCATCCTCAGAACATCTGCTATCTCCTCCTTGACCTCCTTTTGCAGCCTTGGAAACAATCCATCTGGCTGTGGCAACTTATCAACTTTCAAGGATTTCAACTGTTTTGAGTACTTCCTTTCTCTTTCTGATTAGCCTATCCAATATCTTTCTGTGTTCCTTCTGGACTACTATATCTTCATGATCCATTTCCTTTGTAAACACGGAGACAAAATATTCATTTAGAACCCTTCCCACGGCCTCTTACATCTAAGCACAAGTTCGCTTCTTCAACTCGGGTAGGTCTCACAGTTTCTTTAACTAATCTTTTGCCATTAATATATTGGTAAAACATCATTGGGTTATCGTTAACTTTACTTGCTAATCTTTTTTCATGCCCTTATTTCCTTTTTGACTTTGTCCCGGCACTTTCCATACTAGTCTAGGCTATTTGCAGTGCTTAGTTCTTTGTGCCTATCATATGCTTTCTTTTTCTGTTTGTTTCCTCTGTATCCCCCTGTATTCCTCTAGACAACCAGGGGATCTAGATTTGGCAGTACCATTGGAGGGGACATGTGTACTTTGTCAATTTAGGATCTTGCTTTTTAGTGCTTCCCACTGGCTTTCCACTGATTTATCCTCTAGCAGTGCTGGCCAGTCCACCTCAGCCAAGTTCCTCCTAATTTCTGCAAAATGTACTTTTCCCAAAATTTTTACTCCTGCTTTATCTCTGTTCTTTTCCATGGTAACACTGAGTCTAACTGAATTGTGATCACTATCCCCAACATGGCCGGCAATCGTTACTTCACCCTTTTTCGTTCCCCAAGATTAGGTCTAAAATTGAATCACCTGTTGTTGGATTTGTCACTAATTGCACAATTTTTTCTCCCTCAGTTATTGTTTGGATCCCAGTTGATATTGGGATAGTTAAAGTCTCCTATTATTTCCCTCTTGTTCTTACAAGCAGACATATTTGATCTTCTATCTCCCTTTCGCAATTATACTCCCAGTAGTGTCACTGCTCCTTTTTTATTTCTAAGCTCAACCCATAAAGCCTTGTTAGGGGCCTCACGGTAGCATGGTGGTTAGCATCAATGCTTCACAGCTCCAGGGTCCCAGGTTCGGTTCCCGGCTGGGTCACTGTCTGTGTGGAGTCTGCACGTCCTCCCCGTGTGTGCGTGGGTTTCCTCCGGGTGCTCCGGTTTCCTCCCACAGTCCAAAGATGTGCGGGTTAGGTGGATTGGCCATCTAAACTGCCCGTAGTGTAAGGTTAATGGGGGGATTGTTGGGTTACGTGGGTTTAAGTGGGGTGATCATTGCTCGGCACAACATCGAGGGCCGAAGGGCCTGTTCTGTGCTGTACTGTTCTATGTTTGTTGACCCGCTTAGTATATCATACCTTCTCTCAACTGGAATTGATTGTTTAACCAGTAGTGCTATTCCCCCTCCTTTTTATCTCCCACTCTTATCCTGTCTGAAAGCTCTGTAACCAGGGATATTGAGCTGCCACTGGAGCAATCAGTGCTAGGCCCCTTATTGTTTTTGATATATATGAGAATATTGGGGGGTGGTATTGATAAGTAATGCTGCACAGTAACACATTTGTTAGCACTGTTGCCTCACAGTACCAGGGTCCCGGGTTCGATTCCCACTTGGGTCACTGTCTGTGCAGAGTCTGCATGTTCTCCCCATGTCTGCGTGGGTATCCTCCAGGTGCTCTGGTTTCCTCCCACAATTCCCAAAAGACATGCTTGTTAGATGGATTGGACATTCTGAATTCTCCCCAGGTGTACCCGAACAGGTGCCGGAGTGTGGCAACCAGGAGATTTTCACAATAACCTCATTGCAGTGTTAATATAAGCCTACTTGTGACACTAATAAAGACTGTTAATAGTGAAGAAGACAGTGGGCAGATTAGTAGCCTTGGAATTTAACCCTGAAAAGTACGGGTTGATGCACTTTGGAAGGAGTAACAAGACAAGGGAGTACTCAATGAATGGCAGGACTCTAGGAAGCTCAGAAGAACAGAGGGTTCTGGGGGTGCTTGTCCACATCCTTGGAGGCGGCAGGACAGGTTAATGGGGTAACTAAGAAGGAACACTTATCTTTATCAGTCATGGCATAGATTATAAAAGCAGGGAGGTGATATTGGAGCTGTACAAAACTGTGGTTAGGCCACAGCTGGAGTACTATGTGCAGTTCTGTTCGCCTCACTATAAGAAGGATATGATTGCAGAGGAGATTCACCAGGATGTTGCCTGGGGTGGAGCATTTGAGCAATAAAGAAAGGATGTTTCGGATTGTTTTCTTTAGAGCAGAGAAGGCTGAGGGAGGACCTGATTGAAGTGTACAGGATTATAATGGGTATGGACAGGGGAAGCAGCTGTTCCCCTTAGTTGAAAGGTCAATAATGAGGGGGCATAATTTTAAGGTGAGGGGCAGGAGGTTTCAAGGGGATTTGAAGAAAAGATTTTTCATCCAGAGAGTGGTGGGGGTCTGGAATGCACTGCCTGGGAGGGTAGTAGAGGCGGGAAACCTCACAACCGTTAAAAATGTACGTGGATCAGCACTTAAAATGTCAGAACTTCAAGACTATGGGCTAAGTGCTGGAAAGTGTTATTAGTGTCGGTTTAGTGTAGTTTTGTCAGTACAGACTCAATGGGCCAAAGGACCTCTTCTGGACTGTACAACTCTTATGTATAAGGACACCATGATCCCTTTATACCACAGCATTCTGCATACTCTACATTTAAATAACATCTGCTTTACTATTCTTCCTGCCTTAGTGGACCACTTCAGACTTTTCCCATATTATACTCCAGCTGTCAAATGTTTTCCTCCTCAATCTATCCCTTTTCAGATTCTATCCTCACAACTTTCCTTTCTTCTCCCCCCCACCTACCTCTGTATTATCAACAAATGTGGCAGTACACTCAGTCAGGCAGCACGGTGACATAGTGGTTAGCACTGCGGCCTCACGGCGCCAAGGACCTGGGTTCAATCCTGGCCCCTGCAGCAGGAGGCCATTCGGCCCATCATGTCTGCACCGGCCCTTGGAAAGAGCACCCTACCTAAGCTCACCTCTATTCTATCCCCGTAATCCAGTAACCCCGCCCAACCTTTTTGGACACCTAAAGGCAATTTAGCATGGCCAATCCACCTAACCTGCACATCTTTGGACTGTGGTTGGAAACCGGAGCACCCGGAGGAAACCCATGCAGACACGGAGAGAACGTGCAGACTCCGCACAGACAGTGACCCAAGCTGGGAATCGAACTTGGGACACTGGAGCTGTGAAGCAACTGCGCTAACCACAGTGCTACTGTGCAGCCCCATTTTCATTGCATTCTCCCCGTGTCTGCGTGGGTCTCACCACTAAGATGTGCAGGGTAGGTGGATTGGCCACGCTAAATTGCCAGTTAATTGGAATTTTTTTAAAAAAAGATTTAAAAACAAAAAAAAAATACACTTAGTTCCTTCAGTCATTAAAACAGATTGTAAATATTTGAAGACCCCAGCATTTATTCCTGTAGCACTCCACTGGTTACAGTTTGTCAATCTGAAAATGACCCATTTATCCTGACCCTGTTACCTGTTCATTAATCAATCCTCTATCCATACTAATATATCACCTCCAACACCATCAACTTTTATCTTCTGTCGTAACCTTTTATGTGGCTCCTTCTCAAATCCTTTTGGAAATTAAAATACTTCACATCTACTAGTTGCCCTTAATCCACCCTGCTTGGTACAACCTCAAAGAACTCTGATAAATTTACAATCTCGCTAAATATTGGCCAGGAAAGCAGGGTAAATACTGCTGCTCTTCTTCAGATGATACCAAGAAATCTTACATCTGACTGAACAGGTAGATAGAGTTTTGGTTTAATATCCCTTTTAAAAGATGATGGACAGGACTCTCTAGCCTGGGATGCCTGCAATGCAGGGATGCGATGGAGAATCGAGTATCAGGAAAATCGGGATAAGCGACATGCCAATTGCATCTATTTAGCAGGCCCGGTGCCCTATGCTCTGGCTTTCTGTGATTCTCTGGTCCCTATGACCTGTATACATGTGGGCGTGGATCACTTGTGGTCTCTACCAGCGAGGCCCACCGTGAAGTCCACATGCCATGGTCACGCTGGTAACAACCGAGCCCAACCCCACAACAATGCCCATTGCCTGCCCACGCGTCCTATACCAGACCCAGACCCCCCCTCCCTATCCCCGTGTAATGGGGGATCATTTATGGACCCCTATAATAGGAGGATCTCTCCCAGCCACGGGGACCTATGCCTAAAGCCCCCCCGGAAAATAGACTCCTGCCTGGAAGCTCAAGAGTAGTCTCGACAGGAGCATTGAGAGGAGCTGTGACCTGCGTATGGTTTGCACAGATCCATTACCTGCAAGCCATTTGTTGCTTTCTAGTAACGGAACCCCCCACAACCCCACCTAAAGGCAGCCCCCGTCCCATCCCCATGAGAAGAGATCCCTGTCTGAAAACTAGAAAGAAGTCTAGACAGGGGTAGTGAGAGCAATACAGCTGTAACACTTACCATGCAACAGTGTCCAAGGAGCACAGCTGTGGCAGTGTCTACAAACCATCTGAGCTTTGATTAGTTCATCTCCCTTCATGGTTCAGTGGACTAAATGATGAAACACCAATGTTTACATCAAAGAGAGCTAATGGCAGTGAAATCACATGCTTGAGTGTTTGGAATGCAATGCACTTAGTACTTGGAATGCACTTACCTCTCTTTGAAGTGGTCAATGCTTGTAAACATTGGGGTTTCACCACTTAGGCCACTGAACCATGAAGGGAGATGAATGAATCAAATCTGTAGGTGATTTGTAGAAGCTGTCAATCACAGGCCACTACTAGAAAGCTATGCATAGCTTACAGCTCATGGATCTGTGGGAACCGGAGGCAGGTCACAGCTGTTCTCCTTCATGGAATGGACACCTGGAGCTGCAAGATAAGTGTTACAGCTGTAATTCCTCTCACTTCCCCTGCCTAGACTGCGCTCTCGCTTCCAGACATGGGTTTCTTTTCGTGGGGGAAGGGTTAAGTCCCTTTGGGTGGGTGTCCCCTGTTACTGGGGTCCCTGTGTGTGTCTCCCTATTACTTGGATCCCTGTGGGGGGGTCTCCCCATTACGAAGGTCTCGAGGGGCTGGCAGGTAGAGTCAGCCCCGTATTTAACAGGTGGGTGGGGGGAAACCAGGCAATCTGGGGTTGGGGGGACTGTTGTGTGGGGAGTCCAGAACCTTTGTTCTGGGGGGGGGGTTGGTATGTAGCAGAGGGTGATGGCGGGATGACCAGGGGATGGGCAGTAGTGTCGGGCGCGGTGTCCACGCAAGGACCACCATTGCCGTGCCTGCAGGACAGCCATCTTGCTGTGCACTGTGGCCTATTGGTTGCGCAGAGTGACACTGGCCGTATGGGTGCACCCAACCCCTCCCTTCAACCCCATCCACAACCAGATGCCACCTGTCAGCGGGGCATCACGCAGCCCACCCAAGGGCAATGCCCGCAGTAACCCCTAAAGCAGGGCGCTGGACGAGAGCCACAGACTCTACCACTGGCATGGGTAGTGTCAGCCACCAGTACCCCTGCAGGCAGGGGCGGCTGCTGGGGCCAGCGATCCCTGCGGTGCAGGGCACCGACGGCGCCAGGGGTGTGATGCGGAGAGCAGGTGCCGAGTTGAGACCACTCCGGAATCTTGCAGACCTCTGTGCACAGGTGCATCTGTCCCATAACAGAGGCCGTATATGCCTGCTCGGTACATCGGCCGAGTCCACCAGGATATCCGGGCTACTGGGGCGATGTATGGGGTCTGACCTGGGGACCCCGGCCCATGACCATCTCCACCGTTTTCCCATCTCTTCCCCCCAGCGCCCTTCTGCAGCCCATCCATCACATCCTTTCGAAAGAGCAAGTTAGAACTTTTATGCACGTTTGTATTTCACAAAGAACATGTGAACTAACAGCTTGTGCCACAGGCCCTAACACTATCCTATGTGCTGCACCAGTGCCATCTTAACTTGTGTCTACATTCCTTGCGTTACAGACCCTAATGCTGTGTTTAGAGGGATCCTCAGGGGCACATCAGGAGCGTACACGGCCGACTATGAATCCCATCCTGTGACCTGGGTCCTCTCTGGAAAAATCGGGCCTGGATGGGCCCGACAGTTGATAGGGTGTCCCATGTGGCATGGTGCCACACTGTTCTGCCTGTTGCCCATTGGAAGCGGCAGAGACAGGAGGGAGATGGCTCAGTCTGAGGGGCTGCTGTGTTCCAGAACATCTCCTGCGGGAGTCACTGGCACGGGCTCTATCACCTCTTCCTCTTCCCTTGGGGTGCCCGATGGCCCCCAGACTACCCCGTGGGACGTGGGTGTGACCAGAACGAACTAGTGGGGCTCCCTCGTCACCTGGCGCCACCAATTCTGGAGGCCCACTCTTGTCTCGACATGGGTCTCCATGCTCGCCGTCATGGAGCCCAGCAACTGGGCCAACTCCCTCTGGGACTGTGCCACATTACTCAGTGACTGTGCCATCTCGCTCCGGGACTGGCCAGGTCAGCCAGTGCCCAGGCAATGCCAACAACACCCCCAGCCATAACCTGTTCTGACTAGGCCAAGCTCTGGAGCACTGCTGCAATGTTCAGGCAGCCTGCAAAAACATCATACAGATCCACATTACTTTGCATCCGCCACACGGCTAGTCATTTCTCTAGTTTATGCCCTCCTGTAGTTTGCTACTTTCCTCTAAACCATTTACTATGTTGTCAGTTTTGTAGCATCTACAAACTTCAAAATTGTATTCCTGTACAAACAATGGTTGTAATACCAACCCCTGGGGAACCCCACTCTCTGGCAGTCAGTAGCACATCCATTCACTATTACTTCTGCCATCATTAGTCAGCCAATTATCTATCCAAGTTACCATCATCCCCTGAATTCAATGTCTTAATTCTTAGTTTTGAATACACTCAAAATGTGGGGTTCTGAAAGAATTATCTTGCAGATATTAACCTCCCCCCCGACTTTAGGCTCCTGTATGTTGCAGCTATTTTACTGTAAATAGTGTTTTTCATTGCTGATCGTAACATAACAATAATAATAATAATCTTTATTGTCACAAGTAGGCTTACAATGCAATGAAGTTACTGTGAAAATCCTTTAGTCGCCACATTCCGGCGCCTGTTCGGGTACACAGAGGGAGAATTTAGAATGTCCAAATTACCTAACAGTCCGTCTTTCGGGACTAGTGGGAGGAAACCGGAACACCCGGAGGAAACCCACGCAGACACGGGGAGAACGTGCAGACTCCGCACAGACAGTGACCCAGTCGGGAATCGAACTTGGTGGGACCCTGGTGCTGTGAAGCAATAGTGGGGGTGGGGGAGAATGGTGTAGCGGCATGGAGTTGGGGGAAGATCATAGAGTGGGGAGAGTGAGGAGGTGGAGGAGATTGAGTGGAGGGGATCAGAGCGAGGACAAAATCACAGATAGGTAGGAATAAACTTGAAAGTGGGAGTGATTGGGAGTGTGGGTGATTGTGGAGCAGGAAGCAGATAAGCTCATTTGTCTGGGAGAATACTCAATCCTCCTGACTCACATAATGTGAGCAATCCAACCTTGCTCATTTGTCTCCTTTACCCTGTTGGGTTTCCTGAGCCTGGGAAATATGGTCAAAATGGGTAAAAATGGAAAAATACTTGTAAAAATGGGGCACTCAGGCTCATTAAAAGTTTTGACCAGTACATTGATTTCCTGTTTGGCTTCTGTTAAAAACTGCAAGTGAGTGGATTTGAGCTGGTATGGGAATCATTTTTGAATTTTTTCATATTTTACCGTCTCACCTAAATCCACTTATTCTTGGGGTTAAATAACAAAGTTGTAAGCAAAAGATCACCTGACAATGAGGTTAGAAGTTGTCTTCAGGGAGTTTGGTAACTCCCCTTTGCTCGATATGTGAAGGTTGGAATTATTTTAAAGTAAACAGAGAAAATCCTGAAAATAAATTGTCTCCCTGTGTATTAGTGAGTTAATGCAGGCATAGAACAACATGGTACAGCAGGAAAATCTCAGGTTTCCTGCTTTGTGCTGATCCGTGCTGGAGTAGCAGTCGAGATTAGAACAGTACAGCACAGAACGGGCCCTTCAGCCCTCGATGTTGTGCCGAGCAATGATCACCCTACTCAAGCCCACGTATACCTATACCAGTAACACAACAACCCCCATTAACCTTATTTTTTTAGGACACTAAGGACAATTTAGCCTGGCCAATCCACCTAACCCGCACATCTTTGGACTGTGGGAGGAAACCGGAGCACCCGGAGGAAACCCATGCACACCCGGGGAGGACGTGCAGACTCCACACAGACAGTGACCCAGCCAGGAATCGAACCTGGGACCCTGGAGCTGTGAAGCATTTATGCTAACCACCATGCTACTGTGCTGCCCTAGAGTTTAACTCTGTATCCTGTCATTGTGGAAAGGAAATCACAGCAGGTTTCCATAAGCTTTTGCTATGCAGCAACCCTTGCTGGAAATGTGCATATTTGAACAAAAACTGAAGATCGGTTGGATTCTATTGTGATGCACTCAGGTGTTGAAAAGTTTGTCAACACGCCACAGCAACACTCATTGGCCAGTTGTGACCACTTGGATGACAAAAAGAGCAGGTGTAGAACCAATATTCCAGGAAGGATTCATGGCCTTTATGAATGAGGAGAGGAGTAATCAGTAATGGGGTTGTGTGAGGAGGGTATTGTTGTGTTATTCACCCTGGGGTAACATGGACTGTAACACGGTGCAGATAAACTATAAAGCATACACCAAACGTAGGCATTGGTTCAATACGATTTATTAAATTTCTATAACTATGCACACAGCTGGCTGTGGGTTGATACTCTGCTACTCTAAGTATACTAACTCTAACTAACTAGACAAGGCTAGCTCTGATCCACGTGTAGAAGGTGCTGACTGATATATACACCCTGACTGTCACTACAGTTGTCACCAGTGGAAAGAGGCGGAGTGCTGATGCCTTGTATGTTTTATAGTTGGAAGCCCCCCTCTGGTGTTCTGTCTGGTGATTGGTTGTGTTCTGTCCTGTATGTTGATTGGCTCACCTGGGTGTCTATCACTCCCTGTTTTTACCTCATGATGTGCATGGGTGCATATTATGACAGGTATAAGGTACCAAAGCTGAATTTGAGAAGCATGTTTTTTCAAGTGCAAGTCAGTAATTACAAATCTGACATGCCTCAATCCAAACTGAGATAGAACAGTACAGGCTCTTCAGACCACGATGTTGTGCCGACCATTTATCCTAATCTAAGATCAACCTAACCTACACCCCTTCAATTTACTGCTGTCCATGTGCCTGTCCAAGAGTCGCTTAAATGTTCCGAATGACTCTGACTCCACCACCTCTGCTGGCGGTGCATTCCACGCAGCACCACTCACTGTATAAAGAACCTACCTTTGATATCTCCCCTATACCTTCCTCCAGTCACCTTAAAATTATGTCCCCTTGTGACAGCCATTTCCGCCCTGGGGAAAAGTCTCTGGCGAACCACTCTATCCATGCCTCTCATCACCTTGTACACCTCTATCAAGTCACCTCTCTGCCTTCTTCACTCCAGTGAGAAAAGCCCTAGCTCCCTCAACCTTTCTTCATAAGACATGCCTGCCATTCCAGGCAGCATCCTGATAAATCTCCTCTGCACCCTCTCCAAAGCATCCACATCCTTCCGATAATGAGGCGACCAAAACTGGACACAATATTCCAAGTGTGGTCTAACTAGGGTTTTATAAAGCTGCAGCAAAACCTCACAGCTCTTAACATAGAACATAGAACAGTACAGCACAGAACAGGCCCTTCGGCCCTCGATGTTGTGCCGAACAATGATCACCCTACTTAAACCCACGTAACCTGTATACCCATAACCCAACAATCCCCCCATTAACCTTACACTACGGGCAATTTAGCATGGCCAATCCACCTAACCCGCACATCTTTGGACTGTGGGAGGAAACCGGAGCACCCGGAGGAAACCCACGCACACACGGGGAGGACGTGCAGACTCCACACAGACAGTGACCCAGCCGGGAATCGAACCTGGGACCCTGGAGCTGTGAAGCATTGATGCTAACCACCATGCTACCGTGAGGCCCAATCCCTCTTAAACTCAATCCCTCTGTTAATGAAAGCCAACACACAATATGCCTTCTTAACAACTCTATCAACCTGGGTGGCAACTTTGAGGGATCTATGTACGTGGACCCCAGGATCTCTCTGTTCCTCCACACTTCCAAGAATCCTGCCTTTAACCCTGTTTTCAGCACTCAAATTTGACCTTCCAAAATGAATAACTTCATATTTATCTCGGTTGAAGTCCATCTGCCACTTCTCAGCCCAGCTCTGCATCCTATTAATGTCCTGTTGTAACCTGCAACAGCCCTCAACACTATCTACAACTCCACCAATCTTTGTGTCATCGGCAAACTTACCAATCCACCCTTCCACTTCCTCATCCAAGTCATTAAGACCACAAAGAGCAGAGGTCCCAGAACAGATCCCTGCGGGACACTACTGGTCACCGACCACCAGGCTGAATACTTTCCATTGTCATGTGAGAGTACCTTTAAGAAATGGGTGTTATCAGTGATGTCAGAGTGTGGGTGGAGCTGGGCTGTCTGTCAGCTTTTTACTTTTGTTTTTGAAACGAAAAAGTATATTTACTGTGTGCATTTCTTAAAGGATAGTGAAAAGGTGAAAAAACCATCTTGAAGTTAATGGTTTATTTTATTTTCTTGGGGGAGGTGTCATGTGAGAGTACCTTTAAGGAATGGGTGTTTAAGAAATGTACCTTTAAGAAATGGGTGTTTATCAGTAATGTCAGAGTGGGTGGAGCTGGGCCTCTGTCAGCTTTTTACTTTTGTTTTCGGCTGTTTGCTGCAGGGTATGTTTTAGTTTCATTTTCAGAACTGGATAGCTGCAGTCACAGCCAGAAGGTGTATTAGAGTCTCTCTCTGTAACCTAAAGACAGTAAATCGATCCTGGTGATTTAAAACTAATAACTACTCTCAGTAGTGACATTAACCTGATGTGCTTCTGTTGAAAGGTTTTGTTTTAAGTCTTATGGACTAAAAGGAAAGTAAGAATTAATTACCCCCATTCTTTGGGGGTTGTATTTGAATTAATGGTTGCTAAGATGTTCACTGTATGTTTTAAAAAGGTTAACTTGAGTTCATAGAATAAACATTGTTTTACTTTTAAAAATACTTTTCCATTTTTGCTGTACTACTACTGTAGAATGGGCCGTGCGCTCCCCATACCACAATCTAGTAAAACTTGCGGGTCAGGTGAACTCCATGATACACTTTGGGGTTCTCTAAACCCTGGCCCATAACACCATCCACTACCACTCGCTCTCTTCTTTCGGCCAGCCAATTCTATATCCAGACAGCCAAATTTCCCTGTTTCCCATGCCCCTAACTTTCTGAATGAGCCTACCATGGGGAACCTTATCAAATGCCTTACTGAAATCCATATACACCACATCCACTGCCCGACCTTCATCAATGTGTCTCGTCACATCCTCAAAGAATTCAATGAAGCATGACTTGCCCCTCACAAAGCCATGCTGACTATCTTTAATCAAACTATGTTTTTCTAAATAATCATAAACCCTATCTCTCAGAACCCTTTCCAATATTTTGCTCACCACAGACTTAAGACTGAAGGGTCTGCAATTCTCAGGGATTTCCCTATTCCCTTTCTTGAACAGGGGAAGAACATTCGCCTTCCTCCAATCATTCGGTACTACTCCAGTGGAGAATGAGGACACAAAGATCATCGCCAACGGCGCAGCAATCTCCTCCCTCGCTTTCCGTAGTAACCTTGGGTATATCCTGTCCGGCCCAGGGGACTTATCTATCCGAATGCTTTTCAAAATTTCCAGCACATCCTCCTTCTTAATATCAACCTGTTCGAGTCTATTAACCTGGTTCACACTGTTCTCATGAGCAACAAGGTCCCTCCCTCTAGTGAATACTGAAGCAAAGTATTCATTTAGGGCCTCCCCCATCTCCTCAGACTCCGAGGTACAAGTTCCCTCCACTATCCCTGATCGGCCCTACTCTCACTCTGATCATCCTCTTATTTCTCATATAAGTATAGGACGCCTTGGGGTTTTCCCTAATCCTTCCTGCCAGGGCTCTTTCATGCCCCGTTCTAGCTCTCCTAAGTCCATTTTTGAGTTCCTTCCTGGCTACCTTGTAACCCTAGAGCCATGCCAGATCCTTGCTTCCTCAACCTTGTGTAAGCTTCCTTCTTCCTCTTGACTAGAAGCTCCACTTCTGTTGTCATCCAAGGCTCCTTCACCTTCCCATTCTTTCCTCATCTCAGTGGGACAAAACTATCCAGCACTCGCAGCAAGTGCTCCTTAAACAATCCCCACATTACTGTTGTGCATTTCTCCAAGAACAACTGTTCCCACTTTATGCTCCCCAGCTCCTGTCTAATAGCATAAATAGTATAATTTCCCCTCCCCCAATTAAATATCTTCCCATACTGTCTGTTCCTATCCCTCTCCATGACTATGGTAAAGGTCAAGGAGTTGTGGTCACTGTCACCGAAATGCTCTCCCACCGAGACATCTAACACCTGGCCTGGTTTGCTGCCGAGCACCAAATCCAATCTGGCCTCTCCCCTGGTCAGCCCAATACTGTGGCCCAACTTTACTGTGCATCTAACTATTGTTTACCTGACCTGGGAGCAGTTAATATTGATAATGTGTTCATCTCCCAGCACTAAAATCTCTTATCATTAATCACACAAACAAATCATATAATGCAACTATAAAAACACATAACAGATTGTCCTGAGGTATGTTTAAGATCATTGCTGAAATAGCAACAATTCCCTCCATAATCATGGACTTTATTCCTCTGCACTTGTGCAATTCAAAAAATCTTGGCCATTGATGGCTCTTGTAAATGCTGTTCAAGCAGTTCATGCAGATAAGCACAAGCTTTAAAATAGTGTACAGGTAATGCTGTTGTGGGTTACTGTTCCAAAGAACAAAATCCCGGATAATTTATATATCGCTGAAGAGTTGTAAGAATTTAAACTGTTCTTGTTTGTTGCAGGTCAGAGCGGTGCTGGTAACAACTGGGCCAAAGGACATTACACTGAAGGTGCTGAACTGGTTGACTCTGTTCTGGATGTGGTGAGGAAGGAAGCTGAGAGTTGTGATTGTCTGCAGGGATTTCAGCTCACCCATTCACTGGGTGGTGGCACTGGTGCTGGCATGGGCACACTCCTCATCAGCAAGATCCGTGAAGAATACCCAGACAGAATCATGAACACATTTAGTATTGTACCATCACCAAAAGTGTCAGACACTGTAGTAGAACCTTATAATGCCACTCTGTCTGTCCATCAGCTTGTGGAGAACACTGATGAGACTTACTGTATTGATAATGAGGCTCTTTATGACATCTGTTTCCGTACCCTTAAGCTGACAACTCCCACTTACGGTGACCTGAACCACCTGGTGTCAGCCACCATGAGTGGTGTAACAACCTGTCTGCGTTTCCCTGGTCAGCTCAATGCTGACCTGCGTAAACTAGCAGTGAACATGGTCCCCTTCCCCCGTCTGCACTTTTTTGTGCCAGGTTTTACTCCTCTGACCAGCCGTGGCAGTCAGCAGTACCGTGCCCTCACCGTACCTGAACTTACCCAACAGATGTTTGACGCCAAGAACATGATGGCTGCCTGTGACCCTCGCCATGGCCGCTACCTGACCGTTGCTGCTGTTTTCCGAGGGCGCATGTCCATGAAAGAGGTGGATGAGCAGATGTTGAATGTGCAGAACAAAAACAGCACTTATTTTGTTGAATGGATCCCCAATAACGTTAAGACAGCTGTCTGTGACATCCCACCTAGAGGTCTCAAAATGTCTGCCACATTCATTGGCAATACAACAGCCATTCAGGAGCTGTTTAAACGCATCTCTGAGCAGTTTACTGCCATGTTCCGAAGGAAAGCTTTCTTGCATTGGTACACTGGTGAGGGCATGGAAGAGACTGAGTTCACTGAGGCAGAGAGTAACATGAATGACCTGGTATCTGAGTACCAGCAATACCAGGATGCCACATCTGGAGAGGAGGCTGAAGAGGAAGAATTAGGTGGAGAAGAAAATTAAGCTATATATTGTGTATTATCTACAAAGCTTCAGAAGTGCATGTCCTCTTTTGCCATTCTGCACTTTCTTGTTTTGATATCAAATGCTACTTTGTAAGGGAATAAATTTAAATAATTGCAATGCAGTTTTGTTGGAGTGTTGTTTTCAAATTTTGAATCCAATGTGTTTGTATTATTTAATGAGAGATCTTCAACCCCAGACAGATAGTGATCCATTGCTAAATTGATCTATAAAATGTACAGTAGCTGTGCGAAGATATTTTAATTATATAAAGATTGGTACGACGAAAGAAAAAGACTTTTAATGAGATACGTTCAGATATAAAATAATTCAAAAATTACTATTCTGTATCTTAATAAAAATCTTCAGTTGATCTACTGGTCTACAAAACCTTACTTCCTGCTGTCACATATTGCCATTTTAAATTCCCAGTATCGCTTTTGTTATGGAAGTTGCCTATGTAAACGCATCACCTTGTAATTGCATAATATGGCCACAGGGTTACTTTTCCCACCGGCCTGCTAAATGCTTTCTAAACATTTGCCATGAACATTTTTGATCCACCTTTTTTCCCTCAATAGCTGAAATTTCTATGTCCAAAGTAATGGTTATACTAAATATATATTTTTAATGGCATAATTTGTGATTAAAATGTATCCATTGAATTGTCTTTTGTGTCTTTTAATGTCTTCTTAAAAGTTTTTACTTGAAGCTCTCAACCTTTCCCAAAAACTTAGGTTTGGACTTTATGGGGAAGAAATTTGTTTATGTATTGCTGCCTCCTAATGGTGCTACGTACAGTCTACATGAATTCCTTGGGACCAAGCAATGCCGTGCGTTGCACAGTTCATGGCCACAACAGTTGTCTGCTCCGGGAATTGGTGTTGTCTGCGTATAGCACCATTCGGATGCCGCATCATGCAAACAAGTTTATCTTATATTTTTATCCAGATGTGAGCTGAATTTGGGTTGTACAGTCTGCATGTGCAATGTACCTAATTCTACAGGGTGCATTGGTCTTGCATACTCTTGGAATGTTTTTTATCTTCTCAATTTGCAATCCATCTTTCCAATTTGAAGAAAAACTGAAAGACAAGTTTCAAAAATGTAATTGAAGTAAAGTTTGCATTGAGTTTCTTATGCAGAATGTGTGTGTGAGGAAAATATGGCCACTGGTTACATGCATAGCTAAATTTTGGAAAATGTACTAAAGCAAGAGATGCTGAAATTAAAAAGCTGGAGATTTTCTCAAACTTCAATCTTCAAAAACAGTTAACTTTTGAAGACATTTATTATTTAATCTGTAATTTGCTCATACTCAGGAGAGGTCATTAACACTGGTGAGACAGGAAAGGGCAGACTTAGTTTCAAGCACATAGTCTTTTGAATATAAATGTTTTAAGTTTGATTTTGCAATCTATCTGAAGGAAACATAAAGAAAGTGAGGGGGTGAGCCTCTGGCCTCTAATTGCCCATGGGCAGAGTGAATGGTCAGTTAAGGGTGAACTGAGTGGCAGTGGTTAGGAGACGTAATTGTCTGAGTGGGTATTTCAAAAGGAAAGAGGAGTAGTGATGGCAGTAAATAAAAGTGTTAGGAAGAGAAGTTAATAGGGTAAAGGATGTTGGGAGAGTGACTGAGTGGAGCTATATTTTTCTCCAATCCTACTCCAAATTCATTCCTACCACACCATTCAGCCGCCCACCAAAATCAAACAAGCAAAAAAGAAGTAGAAAAGGAAGGAGTGAGGAAGAAAGTTTGAAGATAAATGAAGAGTAGAAGATGCGTGAATGGAAAAGAAACAGGGAGGGAACAAAAAACATTCTGTGACTTAATATTGGCAATACAACAGGAGATGAACTTCCCTACATTTCTACACAGACATTTTGAGAGTACCTCATTGGCTGTAAAGCACTTAAAAGACATCTTGAGATTATGAAATACAAAATGTAAAATATTAATCAGTAGCAGAGGGTGGAATCCGAACATGACAGTTTGGCACACAGCTTAATTATAAGCCTGTACATTGGAACTTGTAATACTAATATAAAGACAGTATGCGTGACATCTATTTACCACATCCAATTATCAGCCCCCAGTAATCTTGCAACATCTCAAGGCTATATGGCTGGCACCTTAATAAAAAAATATATCTTCATGCAATTGTTGTTTGGCAAACTATGCCCTGTTGATACACTTCACTCATTCTTCCATGATAAATAGTGTCCACATTTAGCATTAAACTGCCCTATATAAACCCTGTAATTGCACAACCTGGCCATGGAGTGGTGATAAAATTATTCAATACATTTCTCACACTGTTTTGCATCCTTTTTTGGTCATGAACTGAAATTGATGGTGTTCAAAATAGGGTTTGAGCAGTTTTGTTCAGAATAAAAAGTCTTATAATAACATTGGGTGCGATCCTCTGGCCACGGTGCAGCATGGCCGGTGAAAGCCGGGAGACACCGCTCCCAGGATCTACCCGGCTCGCAACGCCTTGTGAGATTCAATGCAACCTCGCGAGACGTTGCAAGGGGAATCCTGCCCAAAATGAGCGGAATCACGTTTTAGTAAATCTGCATATCCGAGCGAGGCAGTAAGCCTTACTCTAATGTGCAGATTCCCAAGGTACCTGATGCTTTGGGATTCAATCTCTTTGCCTTGGGGACCATAGGCGAGCACCATTTGATACTGGTGCCCACAAACGGGGACCCTCCCATGTTGCGTTCAGGCTGAGGGAGACGTTGGGGATTCTATTCAGGGTCTCCAAGATCTCTCTCGCTACAATGGGGAGTTACAGCTAGTGGAGCTTCCCATTGTAAAAAAATGGGTCTATGTGCCGCTTCGATCCCGCGTTATCTTTTCAGGCCCCTTATTCAAAGCAAGTTGCGTTGAATAGCCATGTGTTTCTCGGCACTGCAAGGCTAAACGTGCTCACTCGGGAACTTTGTTTGTTTCTGGGAAGTTTGTGCCCATTAGCTTTATTTTATATCTTTTATTGCTTATTACTTATTGAAGTTTCCAGTACTTCTTCCAAAACCATGAACTTGCACTTGATATTTTTTTGTTTATGAATTTGATTGTCAGCATGTGCAGTCTATATAATTTCTGTGTATTTAGCTCAGGGAGAGGCTCTTTCCTCTTTAATTTGAGTTTGCTTTTCAAAAATGTAAATTGTATTTTGAAGAAAATTGATTCTCATTGATCGAGATCATAGAATCCCTACAGTGCAGAAGGATGCCATTCGACCCATTGAGTCTGCATCAATCCTTCATAAAAGCACCCTATCCAATTTTATGATTATTTAGAAAAACACTTTGATTAAAGATAGTCAGCGTGGCTTTGTGAGGGGCAGGTCATGCCTCACAGGCCTCATTGAATTCTTTGAGGATGTGACGAGACACATTGTGAAGGCCAGGCAGTGGATGTGGTGTATATGGATTTCAGTAAGGCATTTGATAAGGTTCCCATGGTAGGCTCATTCAGAAAGTTGGGGGGCATGGGACACAGGGAAATTTGGCTGTCTGGATACAGAATTGGCTGGCCGAAAGAAGACAGCGAGTGATAGTGAATGGAAAGTATTCCGCCTGGAGGTCCATGACCAGTGATGTCCCACAAGGATCTGTTCTGAGACCTCTGCTCTTTGTAGTTTATATAAATGACTTGGATGAGGAAGTGGAAGGGTGGGTTAGTAAATTTGCCGATGACATGAAGGTTGGGGGAGTTGTAGATAGTTTTGAGGGTTGTTGCAGGTTACAACAGGACATTAACAGGATGCAGAGCTGGGCTGAGAAGTGGCAGAAGGACTTCAACCTCAATAAATATGAAGTTATCCATTTTGGAAGGTCGAATTTGAATGCTGACTACAGGGTTAAAGGAAGTGTGGAGGAACAGAGGGATCTTGGGGTCAACGTACATAGATCCCTCAAAGTTGCCACCCAGGTTGATAGGGTTGTTAAGAAGGCGTATGGTATGTTGGCTTTCATCAATAGGGGGATTGGGTTTAAGAGCCGCGAGGTTTTGCTGCAGCTTTATAAAACGCTAGTTAGACCACACTTGGAATATTGTGTCCAGTTCTGGTTGCCTCATTATAGGAAGGATGCTTTGGAGAGGGTACAGGGTTTATCAGGATGCTGCCTGGACAGGAGTGCATGACTTATGAAGAAAGGTTGAAGGAGCTAGAGCTTTTCTCACTGGAGCGAAGAAGGCAGAGAGATGACGATAGAGGTGCACAAGGTGATGAGAGGCATGGATAGAGTGGATAGCCAGAGACTTTTCCCCAGAAATGGCTGTCACGAGGGGACATAATTTTTAAGTGATTGGAGGAAGGTATAGGGGAGATGTCAGAGGTAGGTTCTTTACACAGGGAGTGGTGGATGTGTGGAATGCACTGCTAGCAGTGGTTGCGGAGCCAGAGTCATCAGGGACATTTAAGCGACTCTTGGGCAGACACATGGGCAGCAATAAATTGAAGGGGTGTAGGTTAGGTTGATCTTAGATTAGGATAAATGGCCGTTGATGCAACCATCAATTCACAAAAGACAGAGAGCTGAAGTGAACAGTGGTTTTAATCAGCTAGATCTGTGCCTGCCTGCGACTGCCCTGTGCTGAGAGCCGCCTACAGGCTGCAGATCTATATACCTCCTCTGAGAGGGCGGAGCCAGGGGCGGAGCCCACATGGGCACCAACATGATACAATGTAATGTAATACAATGGTGGTCCATAGGTGGAGTCCACAGGGCATCAACATAATACAATGTAATGTAATACAATGGTGAATGGTCGCAATAATACATTCACCACATTCATCCCCTGTTAAAAATTGAAATCCAGTGGGGGTGAAGTGGGCTCACACGTTGAGTCTGTCCAGTGTCTTGATCGTTCGCTGCGATCGCCTGAGCTCTGGTTTCGCTGCGGGCACGGGTGTTGAACTCGTCGCTGCGATCACGGGTGTTGAACGCGTCGCTGCGGACACGGGTGTTGACTCTGGGTGCGTGTCTTCACTCCTGTAGTCCGGTGGGGGGAAAGGGTGTAGGAGGGGAGGGTGTAAGCCATATAGGGGCGAGGGCGATGTTCGGTGTAGGGTGGGGGGGGGGTTGTATGTGATGGTCGCAGGGGAACCTGCGGGTGCCAGGTCCCGGAGGGAGACTGTATCTTGTCGGCCGTCGTGGTGCTGGCGTGAAGGAGCTGGACCCTCTCGACCAAGGGGTCGGACTTATGGCTCCTCAAGTGCTTTCGGAGGAGGACAGGGCCCGGTGTCGTCAGCCAGGACGGAAGCGAGACCCTGGAGGTGGATTTCCGTGTCTGGGTGTACGAAGCTGTAGTAATCCACGGGAGACAGGAGTTCCATCACCACACCAATATTTATTTACAATAACGATATTACAGGAGCAGCTACAAACAGTGCTGCTAGCAGTCCAGTCAACTTAAGACTGGCTCACAAAGCCTTCATAGGTGCTTATATGGGCCCCCTCAATGAGCTATCATTGAGGGAGCTCATACTCCAATTGGTCAACCAATAAAGCCAATTGGAGGTCATTACACCCCTCCCCCCCCCCCCCCCAAGGTCCGAGGAATTCCTGCCAGCTGGCATTCCTCTGAGCTTCTTCCTGCTCCTCATGTCTGGGTCTGTCGCCTCTGTGTCGTCTGCCAGGTCGTTCTCCAAAGTGGGCGGGGTGTACCTTATAGGTGCCCGTCTTTTCCTTGACGACCTCCTTGGAAGTTGTTCTTCCTCCTCGCGACACCTCCCCAAGAGAGGTGTCGCGGCGGCCTCATCGAACGTGTCCATCTCCGACTCTTGACGAGTGGATGACGGGGTCTGGAGAAATTGCTCGGGGCTGGGGTGTGGGTATCCTTTCCGTCTGGGCTATCCCAGCTTGAGGCGTTCCTGCTTCGCCTGCCTCCAGGTGTGGTTCCGCTGCCCTTATTTGGTCTAGGTGTTTCTTCAGCACCTTACCTCCTATCGAAACCTCATAGGATATGGGCCCTGTTTGGGACTCTACCGTGCCTTTGACCCACGTTGGTCCATTCCCATAATTCTTGACCTAAACCGGTGCCCCCACCTGGAAATGTCTCTGTTGCCGACTATTATCATGCCACCTGCGTTGGGCCTCCTGTTGTTTCTCCACTTTCCCCGTTAAATTTGGGAAAAGGAGACTCAGCCTCATTCGCAGCCGCCTTCCATTAAGAGTTCAGCTGGCGGTATGCCCGTTGTGGAATGCGGTGTGGTCCTGTAATCAAACAGCCAGCGGGAGAGCTTTGTGTCCATTGACACTGCCGGCTACTTCTTGAGTGCCGCTTTAAGTGTCTGGACCGCTCTCTCTGCCAGGCCGTTGGTCGCTGGATGGTAAAGGGCCGTTTTGATGTGACGGAATCCGTTTTCCTTCAGGAATTTTCCAAATTCCCCACTTGTGAATGCCGCTCCGTTGTCCGACACCAATACCTCCGAATACTCCCCGGACAGGTGCCGGAATGTGGCGACTAGGGGCTTTTCACAGTAAATTCATTGAAGCCTACTCGTGACAATAAGCGATTTTCATTTCATTTCAAGTCCATGTGTTGCAAACGAGGCCCTGAGCTTTTCAATTGTCGATGCTGTGCTTGCCGCGTTTACCCATTGGACGTCCAACCATTTGGAGTGGGCGTCCACTATCGCCAAAAACATTGAGCCCATGAAAGGGCCGGCGTGGTCAATATGCAGGTGGGTTCACGGTCTGCCTGGCCATTCCCACGGGTGCAATGGCACCGCTGGTGGCACTCTTTGCCCCTGTTGGCACTTCTGGCACCGACGTACCAAGGCTGCTATGTCTGTGTCCAATCCTGGCCACCAAACGTAGCTTCGAGCTAGCATCTTCATTTTAGACACCCCTAGGTGTCCGTGATGTAACTCGGTTAAGATTGCCTGACGGCCCTGAGCTGGGACTATTACCCGGGCTCCCCATAATAGGATACCGTCTTCTACGGTTATTTGGTCCCTTCTGCTCCAGTATGGGTGCATCTGGGGCTCCACTGGTCTTTCCACTTCCCCTGTTAGCAGTAAATACTTCATCTTGGCTAAAACTGGGTCTTTTTGCGTCCACAACCGAATATGTTGTGCGTCTACTGGTAGAGAGTCCAAAAAAATTCAGAGTCATTACTGTCTCCTCTACTTTTGGTATTTGCGGCGGAGTGTCCGGGAGGGGAAGTCTGCTCAAAGCATCTGCATGTGCTACTCGCGTTCCCAGTCTGTGCTCCAGAATGTATCTATACGCTGTCTACTTTATATCCCATCATCGTCGCCACTGTAGTAATCCACAGGAGGCAGGAGTTCCATCACCACACCAATATTTATTTACAATAACGATATTACAGGAACAGCTACAAACAGTGCTGCTAGCAGTCCAGTCAACTTAAGACTGACTCACAAAGCCTACACAGGTGATTATATGGGCCTCCTCAATGAGCTATCATTGAGGGAGCTCATACTCCAATTGGCCAACCAATAAAGCCAATTGGATTTCATTACAGAAGCTCTCCGTGCTCCCAGAGACAAACAGGCAGGGGGTTTCGTGCCCATTGACTCGGACGGTCATCATCGAGTTCCTGAGGTGCTTGGGCCGTGACTGGTCGAGGGTGACAGCGGCGGGTTGCGGGTAGCCAGCGTGGTCGGACGTGGTGGGGTGTTCCCAAGATGGCTGCCCCCGTCGGTCGCATGTGTCGGGCGGCGATCATGGTGGCAGCCCCCGTCGGTCGCATGTGTCGGGCGGGGATGACGATGGCGACACCCATGAGTTGCACATTGCGGGCCTGTGGTAAATGGCAGCCAAGATGGCGGCCCCCGTGAGTCACAAGTGTTGGGTAGAGTCGAAGATGGCAGCACGAGGCAGATGACGCATCTGAAAGGGGCGTTGCCGGCAGGCATGCAGCCACGCTGTGGGGCCTGTGAGTCTGAAAATCGGGCCTGTGATTTACGAGTTTTGGATTTGGCCAGGCAGACTTTGGCAAAGTGTCCTTTCTTGCCGCAATCGCTACAGGTCGCGTTCCGAGTCGAGCAATGCTGCCTGGGATGCTGGTGCTGGCCTCAGAAATAGCAAGGTTGGGTTGGGCGGCAGCCGTGCAGCACAGGCCTGGGGCACCCTCTGGTCGGGTGTCCACGAGGGGATCGCGTGGTCGGAGGGGAAAGCATTGAGGTTCTGAAAAGCTATTTCTAAGGAGGTGGATAGTTTTACCATCTCTTCTAGGTCGAGGGCGCCCTTTTTGAGCAGGCGCTGTCTGACGTAGTTTGACCGGACTCCAGTCACATAGGCATCCCGGATGGCGAGTTCCATATGTTGTGAGGCCGTGACGTCCTTGTAGTTGCAGTTTCGCACAAGTACTTTCAGGTCGCGTAGGTGTTCCTCCAGCGATTTTCTGGGACGTTGATGACGAGTGGTGAGGAGAGCCGCGTGAACACTTCGTTCACTGGCCTCACGTACTGCCTTTTCAGGATCGCGACCACGTCTGCATACATGGTCGCTTCCTCGATCTGCACGGAGATTCTGTGGCTCACCCGGGCGTGGAGGAGACTCAGTTTTTGTTTCTCAGTGACGGTGGGTGAGGAGGAGTCGGCGAGGTAGGCTTCAAAACAGCGGAGCCAGTGCGAAAAAATCCCTTTGGCTTCAGCGGCCTGCGGGTCGAGTTCCAGTCAATCAGGTTTGAGGGGTGCTTCCATAGCGATGTTGTAGTTGATTAAATTGATGCGACCATCAATTCACACGAGACGGAGAGTTGAAGTGAACAGTGGTTTTAATGAGCTAGATCTGTGACTGCCCTACTGAGGGCCGCCTACAGGCTGCAGATCTATATACCTCCCACGAGGGGGCAGAGCCCACAAGGGCACCAACCTAATACAATGTAATGTAATGTAATACAATGGTGAATGGTCGCAGTAATACATTCACCACAGTTGGCACAACATCGTGGACTGAAGGGCCTGTGCTGTGCTGTACTGTTCTATGTTCTATGTACACTCACCCACCCTATCCCTGTAAACCTAACTTGCACAACCCATGGACACCAAGGGTCAATTTAGAATTGCCAAACCACTTAACTTGCACATCTTTTTAGGACGCTGGGCGGAAACTGGAGTGTCGAGTGGAAACCCACGCAGACACAGGGAGAAAGTGCAAACTGCACAGTCACCCAAAGCCAGAATTAAACCCGGGTCCCTTGTAAAGAAAAGAAAAGATGGGACTTACATTTCCCGAGAGCCTTTCATGACCTCAGGATGATACAATGCATTTTACAGCCAATGAAGTACTTTTAAAGTGTACTTCCCATTGTTAGGTAGAAACATGGCAAGCAATTTGCGCACTTCAAACTCACAGACCAAGTCCCAACCAGGACCATTCAGAAATGCCAATTCCTATTCGGGCTACATAAACGGCCATTGCACATGGTCAATGTGCAGTGGGAGCTGGCCATGCTGGAGGGCGGGCTCAACAAATTTGCTGAAAAAGATTTACGCAGATCGGAATCACGCCTGATGTTAGTTTGGTTTACTCGGAACTGAAAGAAGCATAAGCAAGTTTATCAACGCTCGATAATTGCAACAATGACCTGACACAATTAGTCCTTGTGTATTCCGAGCTTCAAAAATAGTGTTACAGCCTGAGCATCCCTTATCCGAAATGCTTGAGGCCGAGTGTGTATCATTTCAGCTATTTCAACATCAGTCATTGAATGAACAACTGGAACCTCATTATCAATCATAGAATCCCTACAGTGCAGAAGGAGGCCATTCGGTCTATTGAGTCTGCACCAACCCTTGAAAAGAGCACACACTTAAGCCCACGCATCCCACCCCATCCCCATAACCCTCACCTCACCTTTTTGGACACTAAGGGGCAATTTAGCATGGCCAATTCATTTAACCTGCACATCTTTGGACTGTGGGAGGACACCGGAGCACCTGAAGGAAACCCACACAGACACGGGGAGAAAATGCAAACTCCACACAGTCACCCTAGGCCGGAATTGAAACCGGATCACTGACGCTGTGATGCAGTCGTGCTAACCACTGTGCCACCGTGCCATCCACAAAAGGTTAATTCCCACACCATGAGTCGAACCCGGGCCGCCTGGGTGAAAACCAGGAATCCTAACCGCTAGACCACATGGGAAGTCAATATTGAGAATTTCTTCAATGACCATTTCCTCCAGCTTGTTTTTTTAAATATTTCTATTCAAGGCCTCCAAACAGAATCAGAAGAACAACCAAACAACTCAAACAACCAACACCCACTCCGCCCAGTCCCCGACACCAACCACTCCTCCCGCCTTCCCCATTTTAACCCCCTTACATCCCCGCCACCCCTTGCTGACCTCTCAAACCTTCTTGAACCTCAGAAACTTCGCTATGTCGCTCATCCACACCCCCACTTTTGGCAGCTCCAGGTCCCACCCGAGCAGGATCCATCTTCGGGTTAGCATGGAGGCAAAGGCCAAAACATCGCCCACCCCCTGGACTCCTGGGATTCCCCACACACCGAAAATCGCCACCTCTGGACTCGGGACCTCCACCCCCAGAGCCCTGGACTTCACGCCTGCAAACCCCTGCCAGAACCATCTCAATCTTGGACACATGCAGAACATGTGGACGTGATTCACAGGCCCCCCAACCCCCCCATACACTGCCCACCTATCCTCCATCCCTTCAAACACCCTTGCCAATGTCATATGAGCCATATGTATCAATTTGAACTGGATGAGGCTTAGTCTCACACATAACAAAGACGCGTTCACCCTCCGCAAGGCCTCTGCCCACGTCTCGGCCTCCACATCCCACCCCCCCCCCCCCAGCTCCTCCTCCCACTTACACTTAATTTCCCCTACAAGGGCCCCCTCCCACTCTATCAACTCCTTATAGACATCTGCCACTTTCCCCTCCCATATTTTGTCTTCGACAGAACCTTGACCTTAGATTAGATTTGTACTCTCTGTTCCTTCCTGTTATGGTTTATTTATTATTTCCTATATTAGTACCTTTCTTTCTTGCCTTGTTTCTACTCTTTGGTGTACCACACCTTCCCAAATTTGATCCCTCGCCTCCACTATTCAAATCTCTACTTCCTTATTATGTGGCTCGCTGTAACATCATCCCAGCACAGTTCAGTTGTAAACTATCCCAATGGCACAGATCACACTTTCCCCAGTACTAATCCCAATACTCCACAAAGCAGAAACCACTTCTCCCACACCAGTCTTTGAGCCATGCATTAATTTCTTTGATCTTATTTTCCTTATGCCAATTTGCATGTGGCTCAGGCATAATCCAGAAATGATTACCTTTGAGTTTCTGCTTCTTAATTTGGTGCCTAGCTCGTCATACTGACTACGCCCTGCCTGTGTCATTGGTACCTATATGGACCATGACCACAGGATGCTCCCCGTCCCAATGCAAGTTCCTCTCCAGCCCTGAGCAGATGTTCCAAATCTTGGCAGCGGGCAGGCAACATAGCTGTCTGGATCTTGCTAAAGAGAACAGTGTCAATCCCCCTCACTATACTGTCTCCTACTACCACCAGATTCATGTGTGCTCCTCCAACTTGAAAGGCTTCCTGTACCATGGTCAGTTAGCTCATCCACCCTGTAACCCCCACTCTCATCCAAACAAATTGAAAGAACCTCAAACCGGGTGGACAATTGCAGAGGCTGACACTCTGCCCTCTGGGTCCCCTTGCCTGCCTCAGCTGCAGTCACACCCTCCTGTCCTGGACTATTTTCCAAACCAGAAGACCCTATCCTAAGAGATATGACCGCCACCTGACACAAAGCATCCAGGTAAATCTTGCCCTGAAGTGTCACAGTGTTTGCAGCTCAATGGCTCTGAGCCAAAGTTCCTCAAGCTGTAAACACTTACTGCAGTCGTGATTGCCCTGGATCACAATGTTATCCAGGAGCTCTCATATGCTGCAGTCTTGACACATCACCTGTCCTGCCATCCTTAATGTGTTTAAAATAATTACTTAATTAAATTATTTACTTATTTAAGGTGCTTTTTATATATTTTATTAACTTTACCACCAAGTTGTGTAATGTTTTAATCCTTAGGGATAGAGCAGAGTTTACCCACTTACCAGATTCTCACCAAACAGGTTATTCATTTCTCTGTGGTTGAGTAGGAGCCAGTCTTAAAGGGAGAGAGGGAGAGAGTCATAGAAAAGTTAAAGCACAGGAGGCCATTCGGCCCATCTTGACCATGCCAGCCCGAGGACACCCAGATGCTCTTTCTAATCCCACCTTCCTGCACCCGGTCCATAACCCTGTAGCTTACAACAGATAAGGTGCACGTCCTGTTAGAAAGATAGACAAAGGGAAACAAACACCTCCTTCCTCCCTTCACCAAATTCCCCCATTTACCAAACTCCAAGTTTACATTCAGTTTCTTGCTGCACTCTAGAGATTGGATGTGTGTGGTGAAGAGGAGGTGTTTAGGGCCAGGAAACTAGGTATTGGAGGAGCCATGGATGTAGGCTGTGATGTGGCATCGCATTCGTTTGATAATCTCCTCTGTGAAGTGCCTTGAGATATTTTACCAGATTAAAGATGGTATATAAATAGAAACAATTGTTGTTGTTCAGCTCTTTATTTAACCTGTGTTTAATCTGCATGAGGGTTTAGGATCTGGTGGGAGAGGGGAGTGAGGTTTAGAATTTAGAACAGTACAGCACAGAACAGGCCCTTCGGCCCTCGATGTTGTGCCGAGCAATGATCACCCTACTCAAGCCCACGTATCCACCCTATACCAGTAACCCAACAACCCCCATTAACCTTATTTTTTTGGACACTAAGGGCAATTTAGCCTGGCCAATCCACCTAACCTGCACATTTTTGGACTGTGGGAGGAAACCGGAGCACCCGAAGGAAACCCACGCACACACGGGGAGGACGTGCAGACTCCGCACAGACAGTGACCCAGCTGGGAATCGAACCTGGGACCCTGGAGCTGTGAAGCATTTATGCTAACCACCATGCTACCGTGCTGCCCCTAAGCCAATGAAATTGACAGCACATTGGGAAGCTGACTCCAACCTGTCAAATACCACATTTAATTGTAACACACTGGCTATATGCTAGCAACTCCTTCAGGAGAGGCGTGCTGTCTCTTAACACATGTTAATCGCTCAATTGGAGCAATATTAGCATTGGATTGGATTTGTTTATTGTCACGTGTACCGAGGTACAATGAAAAGTATTTTTCTGTGAGCAGCTCAACAGATCATTAAGTACATGGGAAGAAAAGGGAATAAAAGAAAATACATAACAGAGCAACACATGTAACTACATAAGCACCGGCATCAGATGAAGCATACAGGGTGTAGTGTTAATGAGGTCAGTCCATAAGAGGGTCATTTGGGAGTCTGTGACAGTGGAGAAGAAGCTGTTTTTGAGTCTGTTTGTGCGTGTTCTCAGACTTCTGTATCTCCTGCCCGATGGAAGAAATTGGAAGAGTGAGTAAGCCGGGTGGGAGGGATCTTTGATTATGCTGCCCGTTTTTCCCAGGCAGCGGGAGGTGTAGATGAAGTCAATGGATGGGAGGCAGGTTCGTGTGATGGACTGGGCGGTGTTCACGACTCTCTGAAGTTTCTTGCGGTCCTTGGCCGAGCAGTTGCCATACCAGGCTGTGATGCAGCCCGATAGGATGCTTTCTGTTCGCATCTGTAAAAGTTGGTAAGGGTTAATGTGGACATGCTGAATTTCCTTAGTTTCCTGAGGAAGTATAGGCGCTGTTGTGCTTTCTTGGTGGTAGCGTTGACGTGGATGGACCAGGACAGATTTTTGGAGATGTGCACCCCTAGGAATTTGAAACTGCTAACCATCTCCACCTCGGCCCCATTTATGCTGACAGGGGTGTGTACAGTACTTTGCTTCCTGAAGTCAATGACCAGCTCTTTAGTTTTGCTGGCATTGAGGGAGAGATTGTTGTCTCTACACCACTCCACTAGGTTCTCTATCTCCCTCCTGTATTCTGACTCGTTGTTATTCGAGATCCGGCGCACTATGGTCATATCATCAGCAAACCTTCAGATGGAGTTGGAACCAAGTTTTGCCACATAGTCGTGTGTGTACAGGGAGTAGAGTAGGGGGCTAAGTACGCAGCCTTGCGGGGCCCCGGTGTTGAGGACTATTGTGGAGGAGGTGTTGTTGTTCATTCTTACTGATTGTGGTCTGTTGGTCAGAAAATCGAGGATCCAGTTGCAGAGAGGGGAACCAAGTCCTAAGTTTTGGAGCTTTGATATGAGCTTGGCTGGGATTATGGTGTTGAAGGCGGAGTTGTAGTCAATAAATAGGAGTCTGATGTAGGAGTCCTTGTTTTCAATATGCTCTAGGGATGAGTGTAGGGCCAGGGAAATGGCGTCTGATGTGGACCGGTTGCAACGGTATGCGAATTACAGTGGATCAAGGCATTCTGGAAGTATGGAGGTGATGCGCTTCATGATCAACCTCTCTAAACACTTTATTACGACTGAGGTCAGGGCCACCGGACGGTAGTCATTGAGGCACGTTGCCTGGTTCTTCTTTGGTACCGGTATGATGGTGGTCTTCTTGAAGCAGGTGGGGACCTCGGAGTGGAGTAGGGACAGGTTAAATATGAGTTTTCATTGTTAATTAAAGTGGAAGAAAGATGCAGTCACAACTGAGGGAGGCTGAAGCCATGCCAAAGAAATAAGACTTTGTACTTACAGCTGTGTTCTTGCCTGCTTGTTATGCAACGAGGTTACCTTTCATACTTTGAAGGTCTGAGCTACATTTGGAGCTCTGCTTTATCCAATCAGCATGGTTGTCACTTAGATTGCCTTAGATTGGATATCAGATGAGCAGGAAGATGACCAGCAACAGCACCAAAAGTCCAGCAGCAGTAGCAACCTTCTGCTCACAGACCTGTAGCTGCATAGGAGAGGGGATGAGCACAGAGGTTCAAGTCACTGGAGGCCATACCAGATACACAGAGTTACAGGTAGAGATGAAGCTTCATCATTATGTTGGAAGAAGATAGAGAAGGAAGTGTTAGCGGGTTGGTGTGCACACGTATCATGTGTGTACACATATTTCGGGGGCCTGTTTAGCTCTCAGTTGGCTGGACAGCTGGTTCCTGATGCAGAGTGAGGCCAGTATTGTTGGTTTAATCCCCGTATCGGCTGAGGTTATTCATGAAGGCCTCGCCTTCTCAACCTTGCTCCACGGCTGAGATGTGGTAATCCTCAGGTCAAATCTTCACCAGTCTGTTTCCATGCTGTAAACCTCAATGACTAGGGTAACTTTACTTTTTACACATATCAGGATGTAGTTGAATATATCATTGCTCTCAGTTTTCTTGCCTGGTTTAGGTCTTTGAACAGTTTCAGGTATTTGATCCAAGAATTTGGGGGCCTGACCCCGAAAGCATGCAACTCTCCCTCCCCCACTGCCCAAGGTCCTGAAAATGTGCTTGGGGTTCTTCTCCTACTACGCCTGGTTGGTCCCCAACTACGCGGACAAAGCCCGCCCACTCATTGAGTCCACCACTTTTCCCCTGACGGCTGAGGCCCGGCTGGCATTCAACCGCATCAGATCCGAAATTGCCAAAGGCCACAATACACGCCGTGGACGAATCCATCCCGTTCCAGGAGGAAAGCGATGCGTCTGACTTTGCCTGGCAGCCACTTTTAACCAGGCAAGGGAGGGCTGTCGCCTTTTTTTCCCATATCCTCCATGCCTCCGAAATTCGACACTCCTCTGTTGAAAAGGAGGCGCAAGCCATTGTGGAAGCTGTGCGGCACTGGAGGCATCACCTGACCTGCAGGAGATTCACTCTCCTCACAGACCAACGGTCGGTTGCCTTCATGTTCAACAACACGCAGCGGGGCAAAATTAAGAACGACAAGATTTTGCGATGGAGGATCGAGCTCTCCACCTATAACTACGACATCTTGTATCGTCCTGGGAAGCTCAATGAGCCTCCAGATGCCCTGTCCCGTGGCACCTGCGCCAACGCGCAGGCTGACCGGTTACGGACTATCCACAACGACCTCTGTCACCCGGGGGTCACCCGGCTTCTCCACTTTGTCAAGGCCCGCAACCTGCCCTACTCCACAGAGGAGGTCAAAGCCATGACCAGGGACTGCCAAGTCCGTGCGGAGTGCAAGCCGCAGTTCTATTGCCCAGACAAGGCCCACCTGGTGAAGGCCTCCCGCCCTTTTGAACGCCTCAGTATGGATTTCAAAGGGCCACTCTCCTCCACTGATCGTAATGCGTACTTTCTCAACATTGTTGATGAGTACTCACATTATCCTTTCGCCATCTCATGCCCTGACGTGACCTCTGCCACAGTCATCAAGGCCCTGCACAGCATCTTCACCCTGTTCGGTTTCTCCACTTATATTCACAGTGATCGGGGATCCTCATTCATGAGCGATGAGCTGCGTCAGTATCTGCTCAGTAAGGGCATCGCCTCGAGCAGGACTACCAGCTACAACCCCAGGGGAAACGGGCAGATGGAGAGGGAGAATGCTACGGTCTGGAAGGCCGTTCTTCTGGCCCTACGGTCTAGAGGTCTCCCAGTCGCCCGCTGGCAGGAGGTCCTCCCTGACGCGCTCCACTCCATCCGGTTGTGTACTGCCACTAACGAGACCCCTCACGACTGTCTATTTGTCTTTCCCAGGACGTCGATCTCCGGGGTCTCGCTTCCTACCTGGCTCACGACTCCTGGGCCAGTACTCCTCCGGAAGCACATGAGGAGCCATAAGGCCGATCCCTTGGTCCAGAGGGTTCACCTCCTCCATGCGAACCATCAGTACGCATACGTTACACACCGCGACGGGCGGCAGAACACAGTCTCCCTCAGGGACCTGGCCTCCGCAGGTACCCCTGCACCCACCATCACCTCACCGCTTCCTTCTACCTCCCCATCTACACCATCAACTGGTACCCCTGTGCCTACCATCACCTCACCGCTTCCTTCTACCTCCCCATCAACTCATCCGGGGTCCATTAGCACCAACCCTGCACCGTCACCCTGTCCGGGACCCTGTTGTGAGGACGGCGTGCTCCCGGAGTCGAAGGTCTCGACGCCAGCGCCTACACTGCGACGTTCACAGCGGACAATACATCCTCCTGTGAGACTGAACCTGTGAGTCCACTTCAGCCCATCGGACTTTTTTTTAACAGGGGGTGAATGTGGTGAGCCACGTATGGCTGTTGTATATATTATTGTAATTACTCACAGCTGTTGTATATATTATTGTATTTACTGTTACTGTTGTGTTGATGTTGTTGTTGGCTCCGCCTGTGGCTCCGCCCCTCTGAGAAGGTATATAACCCATCGATCCGGGACAGCCTCTCAGTGCAGGAGAAACTACTGGTGGGCACATTCTAGCTGATTAAAACCACAGTTCTTGTTAACTACTGTTTTGACTGGATTGATTGGTATCAAGGTGTTATGGGAATGCAAATCTTTATTTCTTAACTCCATTCCAACATTTCTTTCCCTCGTGACACCATTTCCAACCGCTACAAGTTGCACGTTAGGAGGGTTCCTTTAATCCCTGGAATTGAGATTGTGTCTTGCAGGTCACTGCTACGTGCTAGAATGTTAATTGGCTAGGAAGTGTGGCAATCAGATGCTAATGAAATGGCTCTGCTAAAATAAACAGAAGGTACACTTCACAGGATGGGGCCAAATGGCCTCTTTCTGTGAAGGTGAACTCTACCACTTTACATGTTTCTGGGTTTCCTTCGACCCCTGTCGGCTCCTCAGAGCTTCGAACCTCAGCTCCTTAACTTGACTGAGTGCTACAGGAGCTGAGCTGCTATTTCTTGCATTCTGTTGTTTTTAATTTCAGATTTGCAGCACCGGCAGTATTTGACCTTTGCCTGGAAGATAAAGACCTGCCGCACATCCCGCCACACAGGTGGCCTCTCCTCAACAGCCCCTGGCCACCCGCTCGCCCACGTGCCACCGCCTCGCGCCTCCTGCCGCACCCACTTTACTACGTGATCCGCCCATCGGCCCGGAGCGAGCCAATCACAAGTGGGCATCGCGGTGAACCTATGGGATCAATGCCCGCCATGTGGCGAGCGGGCGCTTTGTTTTGATTGACATCGCGCTGCACCAATGGAAACCTCGGCTCGAAAGAGCGGGCTGTGACGCAGGGCTATATAAGGCGCTGCGCAAGCGCTTGCGCGTCAGTTTCTGCCGTTTGTTCCTCTGCAGACGCTCAGGGTCAGTGAAGGTGCAGTCGGGAAGATGAGAGAGATCGTGCATCTTCAGGCAGGCCAGTGTGGCAACCAGATTGGAGCCAAGGTCTGTACTGCAGTCACTCTAAGGGCAGTGAGTGTGGAAATCGGGCCCGGATGACCAGGCGGCCAGAGAGTCTCGGAAGGATTCTGGGCCGAAGTTTGTCGTTCCCGAGGCGGAGAGCCGGACCACCTGCTTTGCTTTCTTGCGGTGCCCCGGCTGAGATGTGAGGGAGGGAGGACGGTGGTTGTTGGGGATCAGGGCGGACGGGTTGGTCGGTTAGGCGAGGCCGGTTCGCGCCTCGGGAGACGGTTGGAGTTTGGATCAGCCAATCAAAAGCGCTGATTGGGTCAAGCGACGGTTGGAAAAGCGCGCGAGGGCGAAGGCGTTGTGCGCAGGCGTAGAGGGCTGAGGACAACGCATGCGCGCCGGAGTCATGAAAAGCGCGCGATCATGGACCGTGGCTTCCGCACCTCTGCGAGAAGCGGCAAAATAACTCAAAAAACCTGTGGTGTCACCTTGCTGGAAATTTTAAATTTGGACAAATAACCTTAAAAGGCGCATTGTGTAGATCTGTTCTAAAGTACATAGATCCACATCCATTTTATTCCAAGTCCTTCTATTTGGAACAAGTCCGTGATCAAAGAATTTTTGATCCCATCGAGTCACCAGCTCTTGGAAAGAGCATCCTACTTAAGCCCACACCTCCACCGTATCCCAGTAACCAACCCCACCTAACCTTTTGTGAACACTTTAGGGCAATTTAGCAAGGGCAATCCACCTAACCACACCTTTGGACTGTGGGAGGAAACCGGAGCGCCCGGAGAAAACCCACGCAGACGAGGGTTGAACGTGCAGACATCACACACAAGTCACCCAAGCTAACCGGGACCCTGGAGCTGTGAAGCAACAGTGCTAACCTCTGTGCCTCCGTGCCGCTATGCAGTACTTTTTCGAATTCCAAATGCTTGGGATTCCTATAGTGCAAAAGAGGTAATTTGGCTCAACGGGTCTGAGCTGCTCATCCGAAGGAGTACCCCATCTTTGGACTGTGGGAGGAAACTGCATGCACGGAGAGAAGTAGAATCTTCACACACTCCAAGGCAGACAGTTAACCCAAATTCCCCAAAAAGCAACAATTGTGTCTGAACCATGTGACCGAAAGCAGCTGGTTTTAAACTGTCCTAAAGCAGGATTGCAAGATCAACCAACATCTCTCAAGGCAAGGTGTTAGCTATAACCCTTTGGACAGAAGTTGCCTCGGGGAATTGTAGCTCTACACCAAGTCTCAGTACCTCGGTCCTCGTCGGGATCTTTCAGTAACTGAAGGTCGTACTTAAAAGCCAACATTTAAAAAAAAACAAATTTAGAGTACCCAATTATTTTTTTTACAATTAAGGGACAATAGAATTTTAAAAAGAATTTACAGTGCAGTGCAGAAGGAGGCCATTCAGCCTATTGAGTCTGCACCGGCTCTCGGAAAGAGCACCCTACCCAAACACACACTTCCACCATAACCCAGTAACCCCACCTAACACTAAGGGCAATTTAGCCTGGCCAATCCACAACCCGGAGGAACCCCACGCACACACAGGGAGAACGTGCAGACTCCACATAGACAGTGACCCAAGCTGAGATTCGAACCTGTGGCCCTGGAGCTGTGAAGCATTTGTGCTAACCACTATGCTACCGTGCTGGTAGCGTAGTGTGGCCAATCACCTGCCCTGCACATCTTTGGGTTGTCGGGGTGAGACCCTTGCAGATACAGGGAGAAAGTGCAAACTCCACACGGAAAGTGACCCGGGTTCGAACCCGGGTCCTCAGTGCTGTAGGCAGCAGTGCTAACTACTGGGCCACATTGCCATTCTCCGAGCCAACATGATTGCAAATACACCAAAACATTTTTAATGCCTTATGAGAAGTTGTAGAAAAAGTCTTGTTCTTTGTGTTTTCATTCAGAAATGAAATTATCCTGGCAGCAATTAGCTGAATAGATTTATTTTCCCCAATGGTGTGTATATTAAAGTGTGAACTAAACCTGACCAAACTTCTACTGTTTACACCCTTATTGCTCTTCATTTGGCATATTCCCTATGTGGAAAGGATATTATCATTTTTTGTACATTAATGTGTACGTTAATGCTGGACAGCAGATGAAGGGTAAACCAAAACGGAGTAATAAAAAGGATGATTAAAAGCATAGCAATATATAGAACATAGAACGATACAGCACAGTACAGGCCCTTCGGCCCTCGATGTTGCACCGACATGGAAAAAAAAAACTAAAGGCCATCTAACCTACACTATGCCCTTATCATCCATATGCTTATCCAATAAACTTTTAAATGCCCTCAATGTTGGCGAGTTCACTACTGTTCCACGGCCTCACCACTCTTTGCGTAAAAAACCCACCTCTGACCTCTGTCCTATATCTATTACCCCTCAATTTAAGGCTATGTCCCCTCGTGCTAGCCACCTCCATCCGCGGGAGAAGGCTCTCGCTGTCCACCCTATCTAACCCTCTGATCATTTTGTATGCCTCTATTAAGTCACCTCTTAACCTTCTTCTCTCTAACGAAAACAACCTCAAGTCCATCAGCCTTTCCTCATAAGATTTTCCCTCCATACCAGGCAACATCCTGGTAAATCTCCTCTGCACCCGTTCCAAAGCTTCCACGTCCTTCCTATAATGAGGCGACCAGAACTGTACGCAATACTCCAAATGCGGCCGTACTAGAGTTTTGTACAACTGCAACATGACCTCATGGCTCCGGAACTCAATCCCTCTACCAATAAAGGCCAACACACCATAGGCCTTCTTCACAACCCTATCAACCTGGGTGGCAACTTTCAGGGATCTATGTACATGGACACCGAGATCCCTCTGCTCATCCACACTACCAAGAATTTTACCATTAGCCAAATATTCTGCATTCCTGTTATTCTTTCCAAAGTGAATCACCTCACACTTCTCCACATTAAACTTCATTTGCCACCTCTCAGCCCAGCTCTGCAGCTTATCTATGTCCCTCTGTAACCTGCAACATCCTTCCGCACTGTCTACAACTCCACCGACTTTAGTGTCGTCTGCAAATTTACTCACCCATCCTCTAGGTCATTTATAAAAATGACAAACAGCAATGGCCCCAGAACAGATCCTTGTGGTACGCCACTCGTAACTGAACTCCATTCTGAACATTTCCCATCAACTACCACTCTGTCTTCTTTCAACTAGCCAATTTCTGATCCACATCTCTAAATCACCCTCAATCCCCAGCCTCCGTATTTTCTGCAATAGCCGACCGTGGGGAACGTTATCAAACGCTTTACTGAAATCCATATACACCACATCAACTGCTCTACCCTCGTCTACCTGTTCAGTCACCTTCTCAAAGAACTCGATAAGGTTTGTGAGGCATGACCTACCCTTCACAAAACCATGCTGACTATCCCTAATCATATTATTCCTATCTAGATGATTATAAATCGTATCTTTTATAATCCTCTCCAAGACTTTACCCACCACAGACGTTAGGCTCACCGGCCTATAGTTACCGGGGTTATCTCTACTCCCCTTCTTGAACAAAGGGACCACATTTGCTATCCTCCAGTCCTCTGGCACTATTCCTGTCGCCAATGATGACCTAAAAATCAAAGCCAAAGGCTCAGCAATCTCTTCTCTGGCTTCCCAGAGAATCCTAGGATAAATCCCATCAGGCCCCGGGGACTTATCTATTTTCACCTTGTCCAGAATTGCCAACACTTCTTCCCTACGCACCTCAATGCCATCTATTCTAATAGCCTGAGTCTCAGCATTCTCCTCCACAATATTATCTTTTTCTTGAGTGAATACTGACGAAAAGTATTCATTTAGTATCTCGCTTATCTCCTCAGCCTCCACACACAACTTCCCACCACTGTCCTTGACTGGCCCTACTCTTACCCTAGTCATTCTTTTATTCCTGACATACCTATAGAAAGCTTTTGGGTTTTCTTTGATCCTACCTGCCAAAGACTTCTCATGTCCCCTCCTTGCTCGTCTCAGCTCTCTCTTTAGATCCTTCCTCGCTTCCTTGTAACTATCAAGCGCCCCAACTGAAACTTCACGCCTCATCTTCACATAGGCCTCCTTCTTCCTCTTAACAAGAGATTCCACTTCTTTGGTAAACCACGGTTCCCTCACTCGACCCCTTCCTCCCTGCCTGACTGGTACGTACTTATCAAGAACATGCAATAGCTGTTCCTTGAACAAGCTCCACATATCCAGTGTGCCCAACCCTTGCAGCCTACTTCTCCAACCTACACATCCTAAGTCATGTCTAATGGCATCATAATTGCCCAATATATGTGTATATATATATATATATATATATATAAACATTACAAGTATGGGGGGGGGGAAGAGTAGCTGAAGTAAGCACTGGTTGACTTCCAGTTGCGGCTATGCCTAGGTAGGTCACACGGTCGGCAGCTCCTGCCGAAAACGGACTTTTGGGCCCTTTTAAGGAGTTCCAGCGGCACTTTGACGGCAATTCCCGGTGTGGGGAGGAAACATTTGAGGGCCCTGTATGGAGTGGACCAGGAGTGGGGCATCAAAAAAGCAGCTTTGGAGAAGAGAGGAGAACAGGTGCGAAAAAGCAAGATGGCAGCAGGCGGCGATCAGGCAGCATGGGCCCAGTGGTCACGGGAGCAGCAGGAGTTTTTAAGAACCTGCTTTGCGGATTTAAAGGTGGAGATGCTGGCTTCTATGAAGGCGGAGATTGAAAGGCTGGTGGAGACCCAGAAGATGCAGGGGACGGCGATCAAGGAGGTGCCGCAGAAGGCCTTTGATAATGAGGACGAGATTCTGGGCTTGGCGGTTAGAGTGGAGACGCTGCACAAAAAATGGCAGGAGAAGTTGGAGGACCTGGAGAATAGGTCAAGGAGGCAGAACCTGTGGATTCTGGGTCTCCCTGAAGGCGTGGAAGGGTCGGATCCTGGGCCGTATGTGACCACGATGCTGGGTATGTTGATGGGCGCAGGGGCTTTCCCGCGGCCCTTGGAGCTGGATGGGGCGCACAGAGTCCTGGCAATGAGGCCGAGGGCGAGTGAGCCGCTGAGAGCTATGATGGTAAGGTTCCACCGCTTCACCGACAAGGAGTGTGTCCTGCAATGGGCGAAGAAGGAGCGAAAAGCAGCAGGTGGCAGAACAGAGATTCGTATTTATCAGGACTGGAGTGCAGAGCTGGCCAAGAAACGTGTGAGATTCAACCGGGCCAAGGTGGTCCTCCACGGAAAGAGGGTGAAGTTCGGGCTGTTACAACTGGCGAGGATCTGGGTTATATATCAGGACCGGCACCAGTATTTCGACACGCTGGACGAGGCGTGGACTTTCACCAAGAATGAGAAGCTGGACTCTAGTTAATGGACTGCAGTATGTTGCTGGGGGGGGGGGGGGGGGGGGCGCGATGTTATGTTCGGGTTGTCCTTGTGTTTTTGTGGCCCCTGCGCCCTGGAGGCTTTGGACGAGGTTGCAGTTAGGAAGAGCTGCGTCACAGGAGGTGGGATCGGCCCAGATAGGGAACGCGGTTTACCCACGAAATGGTGGGGGTGCCACCTGAGGCTGGAGGTTTGAGTATACGGTACTTTTTCTTGTTTTTCTCTCTCTGTTCACATGGGGGGGGGGCTCTCTATACCCCACTTAGGTGTTGGGGGGGGGGGGGGGGGTTTGAGATTTGTAAGGGGAATCCACAGGGGGATTGGATGTGGAGGCGGGAGCGGCCTGAGTCAGCTGACTTATGGGAGTGCAATGGGGAAGGGGGTAGGGGGATTAAGCGGATGCTTGACTGGGGCTGGGATGCTGCTGTTATGACTGAGGGGAATCGATGTTAAAGGGGAGAGTCGGGACGGGGAGCCTCCGCCTGGGGGGGCTGGAGGGTGCGGGAGGCGCGGGCACGTGGCTGGCCTAAAAGAGGAGATGGCTAGTCGGTAAGGAGGGGGATAGCCCCTCGAACAGGCTGATCATGTGGAACATGAGAGGCCTGAATGGGCCGGACAAGAGGGTCCGTGTGTTTTTGCACTTAAAGGGACTAACGACAGATGTAGTCATGCTACAAGAAACATACCTGAAGATCGCGGATCAAACCAGACTGAGGAAAGGATGGGTGGGGCAGGTTTTCCACTCAGGGCTGGATGCGAAGAACAGTGGGGTCGCAGTTTTGGTGAGCAAGCGGGTGGTATTTGAGGCAGCGGGTATTGTGGCGGATAAAGGGGGTCGATATGTTATGGTGAGTTGCAGGGGGCCCGGGTGGTGCTAGTGAATGTGTATGCTCCGAACTGGGACGATGCACGGTTCATGAAGCGGATATTGAGTAGGATTCCGGATCTGGAATCATGCAGTCTGGTAATGGGGGGACTTTAACACGGTCCTGGACCCGGCACTGGATCGGTCTAGGTCGAGATCGGGTAAGAGGCCGGCAGCGGCCCCCTGAAGGGGTTCATGGACCAAATGGGGTAGTGGATCCGTGGAGATTTGGCAGGCCAAGGGGAAAGGGTTTTCCTTCACAAGGGTACTCGCGGATTGATTTTTTCATGGTAAGTAGGGCGCTAATCCCGAGAGTGGAGGGAGTGGAGTATTCGGCCGTTGCGATCTCGGACCATGCGCTGCACTAGGTGGAGTTGGGGCTGAGGGAGGAGAGAGGCCAATGCCCTCTGTGGATAATGGACGTGGGACTACTGGCAGACGAGGAGGTCTGTGGGCGGGTTCGGAGGTGTATCCAAAGCTATGTGGAGACCAATATCAATGGGGAGGTTTCGGGTGTGGTCTGGGAGGCGCATTATTGAAGAGGTTGTCTGCGGACATTTAGAAAATATGTCTATTTTCTCGGGGCTGGTTTAGCACAGCTGGCTTGTAAAGCAGAACAAGGCCAGCAGCGCTTTCAATAAAGCATCCACAACTCTGCCGCTCTGATGTCTTCAAGCTTTATGTCCATGCATATCTGTTAACATGCGCCTAGTCTTAATAAATGAACCAATATGTTGACCCAATCCCTTTAATATTCTCATCTGAAAGTACTACCTTATTCTTAGCTATTGGTGTTCCTGGGCACCAAATGGGCCAGCAACAGTTGTGTTACAAAATTGTGGAATGGTACAGCACAAAAGGAGGCCATTGTGCCAGTGCGTTGAAAGAGCTATCTCACTAAAACCTCTGCCCATTGGCTGCAGGCATACACATTTTTTCCCTTCAGGTTCTTTCCAATTTCCTTTGGAAGGCATTATTGATTTGCTTTCATCGTTTTAGCAGCCAAGTTATAACACCTGCCATAAAATGCTAATCGTTATTAGTTACTCTATCAAAACCTTCTTACAATTTTGACACCTACTAAATCTCCACATAATTGAAATCATGCATCCCTGTTATCTTTCTAGTAAATCAATGCACCAACACAAAAGAAAGAGACCAATTTACCAAAACCCTGCTAACAATATGGTGCAGTGATTCACCTTTTCCTGAAAAACACCATTGTCAGGCTATCATCAGAGTGAGGTGTGAGACTCCCAAGTGCTACGACATGTGAGCACAAACATTGCGCATCCCTTTTTGACTCTTTGTAGAACAATCTTGGTACGATCCAACATCAAGACTTAACTTTGCAGTAAATGCAGACTTCTGATGGTGGCCATGGAGTGAGCATTCACACATAATCTTTATTATTGTCACAAGTAGGCTTACATTAACACTGCAATGATGTTACTATGAAAATCCCCTAGTCGCCACACTCCGGGGCTTGTACAGGTACACTGAGGGAGAATTTAGAATGTCCAAACTATCTAACCACGTCTTTTTTTGGGACTTGTGGGAAGAAACCCACACAGACACGGGGAGAATGTACAGACTCTGCACAGACAGTGATCCAAGTTGGGAATGAAACCTTGGACCCTGGTGCTATGAAGAATGGTGCTAACCACTGTGCTACTGTGCTGCCCATTTGGTGGCTTCTGCTCAAGCTGGTATTTTTTGATCAAAGAGGTGTAGGAGCGCCTGTGGAATGTTTTACTCATCGTGGGCAGAGAAATGGCAAATGGAGTTTAATCTGGACAAATGTGAATTCATGCATTTTGGTAGGTCTAACATAGAGTGGAAATATACCGTAAATGGTGAAACTCTTGGGAAAGTAGAAAGTCAGATCTGGACGTGTAGGTCAATAGATCTCTGAAGGTGGCAACACAAGTGAACAACGTAGTCAAGAAAGCATATGGAATGCTTGCCTTCATTGGACGGGGCATCGAGTATAAAAACTGGCAGGTCATGCTACAGTTGTATAGAAACTTGGTACGGCTGCACTTCCACCAGAAGGATGTGGAGGCTTTGGAGAGGGTGTAGAGGAGGTTTACCAGGATGTTGCCTGGTCTGGAGGGGGTTAGCTTTGTGGAGAGGCTGAATAGACTCTGACTCTTTTCATTAGACAGACGGAGGTTGAACAAAACTATCGAACATAGAACATACAGTGCAGAAGGAGGCCATTCGGCTCATCGAGTCTGCACCGACCCACTTAAGCACTCACTTCCACCCTATCCCCGTAACCCAATAACCCCATCTAACCTTTTTGGTCACTAAGGGCAATTTATCATGGCCGATCCACCTAACCTGCGTGTCTTTGGACTGTGGGAGGAAACCGGAGCACCTGGAGGAAACCGACGCACACACGGAGAGAATGTGCAGACTCCGCACAGACAGTGACCCAGCAGGGAATCGGACCTGGGACCCTGGTGCTGTGAAGCCACAGTGCTATCCACTTGTGCTTCTGTGCTGCCCACCATCACCATTGAGGGGTGACCTGATAGACGTCTACAAGATTATGAGGGACATGAATAGAGTGGATGGGCAGGCACTCTTTTCCCAGGGTTCAGTCACTAGAGGGCATAGGTTTAAGGTCTGCAGGGCAACGGTTAGAGGAAATGTGCGAGGTAGGTTTTTACGCAGAGGGTGGTGAGTGCCTGGAACGCGTTGCCAGGTGAGGTTGTGGAAGCAGATACATTAACGGTGTTCAAAAGGCACCTTGACAAACACATGGATAGGATGGGTATAGAGGGATACAGCACAAGGAAGCGCTGAAGGTTTTGGAAACGGTTGGTATCATGGCCGCACAGGCTTGTTCCTGTGCTGTATCGGTCTTTGGTGTGGCTGGTGGATGGATGCCTGAACTAGAAGTGTAGCAAGAGAAAAGAGCTGCTAGAACAGGAGAGTCTTAATGGTGCGCCAAAGATTAAGATGGTGAAGGGCAAGGGAGCTGCCCTGACCGCTCAGTGGTCAACGGAGCAGCTAATAGAATTCCTAAATAGAAAGTTCTGGCAGCAGAGGAAGGAGGCCCTGGAAGACCTGGCCAAGATGGTGGAAGTAGGAGATCGAGAGAATGGAGGAGAGGCTGGTGTCCCAGGGCCGGGAGACCCAGAAAGTGGAGAAGGCAGTCGGGGAGCACGAGGAGCAGTTGGTGGCTGAGGTGGGGTGATCTGGAAGACCAAAAAGAGGCTGAATGAGAATTGGAGGATCTGGAGAAGCACTTCAGAAGACAAAACCTAAGGATCATGGGGATGTCGAAGGTGTGGTAGCCGGCACGTACATGGCCAAAATGCTGGAGAAGCTGATGGGGGAGGGGTCTTTGGCCGGCCTCTGGAGGGCGACTGAGTACACGGCGTTAATGCGGAAGCCGCAGGCACCCAAGCTGCCAAGGGGGTTGGTGGTGCGGTTGCACTGCTTTCTGGATAAGGAGAAGACCCTCCGATGGGCATGCAGACTAGGTAGTGCACCTGGGAAAGGAACGAGCTGAGGGTGTACCAGGATCTGGGAGCAGAACTGGTGAAGAGGAGGGTTGGGTTTAACCGGGTCAAGGCTGCCCTCTTTAAAAAGGTGGTGAAGGTCTGTACCAGGCCCGCCTATGGGTGACTCTCAAAGCGTGAGTACTATTTTAGCACGCCAGAAGAGGTGTGAGGGACTGGGAGGAGAATGAGGACATTGAACTTTGGTGGAATTAGTGCATATGTTCATTTTTTAAAGTTTTTCTGTGAAGGTTTTTGGAGGACATAGAGGGCGAGTGTATGTTTTGCTGCTCTATAAGGGGGTATGGACTGGGGGGGGGTGGATTGGGATGAGGCAGGGAAGTTAGAGGCCTTGGGCGTGGGCCACCATGCTAGCTGGGCAGGCTAGTAACGTGAGTGAAGGGGGGGGGGAAACTGATGTTTAAATGGGGGGGGGGGAATGGTTGCTGACAAGTGTGGCTGATGTAGCACAGTTGGAAAAGGATCGATGACTATGGACATCAGAGGGTGAGCCATCGGGGTACGAGGCAGGGGTGATTCACTGTTGCCATTTGCTTTGGCGATAAAGCTGCTGGGGTTGGCACATAGGGCGTTGGGGGACTGGGGAGGGATTGTGGGGTGGGGGGGCGCGGAGGGTGCCACCGAGCATAGGGTCTAGCTTCATGCGGACTAACTAGCTGCTGCTATACATCCGGGTACAAGTTGAATATGGGACAGAGCGAGGTGTTCCCGATTGAGATTAGAGGGCAGGAGAGGAGATTAGCGGAACTGCCGTTCAAAGTAGTGGGGCGAGTTTTAGACACTTGGGCATCTAGGCGACATGGGGCTGGGTGCAGCTGCACAAGCTGAACCTGACTAAGCTTGTGGAGTAGATGAGGGACTTAGAGGTGGGAGGTGCCACTGCTGTTGGGGCGGGTGCAGACAGTAAAAATGACGGTGCTGCCAAATGTTCTGTTGGTGTTTCAGAACTACCGAATCTTCGTCCCAAAGATGTTCATCAAAAAGTTTAATGCACCTCCGGGTTTGTGAGGGTGGGATAACTCCGTGGGTTAGGAGGGTTTTCCTAGAGTGGAGACAAGAAGGGTGTTGCCGAACACATGATGAATTACTACTGGGCGGTGAACATCGGCATGGTTAGGAAATGAGTCGTGTGGGGGGGGGGGGGGGTCGGACCGAGGCGACATCTTGTAGGGAACGAGTTTAGGAGCTTTGTTGTCAGGTACTCCGTGAGCCCAATGATGGTGTCGGACCTAAGGATGTGGGGGCAGTGGAGGCAGAATTTGGGGCTGGAAAGTGCCTTGGTGTGGGCATCGTTCTGCAATAACCATAGATTTGCGCCAAGGGTGGTTGGATGCGCAGTTTCGGGGTTAATGGCAGGCAGGGATTGGATGATATGTTCGTGGGGGGAAATTTGTGAAGTTGGAGGACCTGGAGGAAAAGTACAAGTTATCAGGGGAGCGGTTTCGGGTACCTGCTGGTCCTGGATTTTGTAATGGGAGAGGTGCTGTCCTTTCATAAGAACTAGGAGTAGGCCATCTGGCCCCTTGAGCCTGCTCCGCCATTCAATGAGATCATGGCTGATCTTTTGTGGACTCAGCTCCACTTTCTGGCCCGAACACCATAACCCTTAATCCCTTTATGGCGTTGCAGGATAAGGTACTGTCGGAGGATGAGATAGAGGGGTTGGGAGGTGTCCGAGGTTTACAAGGAATATATAGACTGGGATGGGTCCCTGGTGGGGAATATAAAGTGTAAGTGGGAGGATGAGCTCGGAGGCCAGGATGTGGGCTGAGGCCCTGTGGAGGATGAATGCGCCCTTGTGTAGGAGGTTAAGCCTCATTGAGTTTAAATCCATAGGGCACATATGACGGTAGCACGGACGAGTAGGTTTTTTTGACTGGCTAGAGGATAGGTGTGGATAATGTGCGCGGGGGGGGGGGGGGGGGGGGGGGGGCGGTGGGTGGAGGTTGCGAATCCCGTCCACATGTTCTGGGTATGTTCGAAGCTGAAGAGGTTCTGGCAGGGTGTGATGTCCGAGGTGCTGGGGTGAAGGTAGCCCCGAGTCCAGGGGTGGCGGAAGACACGGTAGTTCAAGGGGCGAGAAAGGCACTTGTTTTGACCTTTGCCTCCCTGATGGCCCGGAGACAGAATTTGCTCGGGTGGAGGGACTCGGAGCTGCCGAATGCGGGGATGTGGATGAGTGACTTGCTGTAACTCCTGAGGCTGGAGAAGGTCAAGTTCATCTTGAGAGGTCGGTTAATGGGTTCACTCGGAGTTGGATGCCGTTTCATGATCTCTTTCAGGAGGTTTGAGGGATCAGCAAATGTATATGGGGGGTTAAAATGGGGAAGGCAGGATGGGATATGTTGGGGGAGCGGAGGAGAGTAGGTGTTGGTTGTTTATAATGTATGGTTGTTCTGCTTTTGTTTATATGAAAATGCCTTGGAGAAAATATTTTTTTAAATTCTCAGTAAATGCAATATAGTACATAATTAGTTGGTTGAATTTTTGTTTCCATTGTAGTTTTGGTTAAACTTTCAGCATTACCAGATAACTTTATGCCAAGAGACAGACGGTCTCCTCTTCCAAAATAAATGTTCTTGCTACCGAGGCTGTTAATGACCTGAATTGTCCTGGCGTTCATGGGGAAGGTACCCCAACATTGCTCACAGCCTGTTGTGAGTGGTTAGATTATATCAATGTGTCTTTTGGGTGACGGTCCCCATTGCTGCCGTATTTTATCAGGGACATAGCCCTCTACGTTTTGGTATTCTCCATAAGAATTAAAAAATTGAAGTTGATGATGTTGGCTTGGGGTTTTCAGGTTTCGTTAGGACTGGAGATACAACTTTTCATTATTTACTTGATGGGATTAAATGGACATTTTCTGCAGACAAATGGGAGAGCTACAATCTACTAATGATACCTCCAAGCTCTCCCAGGACAGTTATTCATCAAGATTTTGGCAGATATATGTGGTTTTGTGTGGGATGCAAGATGGTGTGAAAACCTTATCCAGGCTAGGTTGGCATACCATAGGCACACGTTAACGGAGAAGATCATAAAATATGTTTAGATCCAGATTATCAGTTCCTATCAGCATCCCATAATTATTCAGCCATTTCATCTAATTTGAGTAACCCTAAATTTGTTCTAACAAATTGTTACTTGTAATCTGCTGCAACAGATTGGTGAAACAACCCTTTTGTGGTCTGCAAAACATCTGGTAATTTCGTCTCCTGTTTGATCTCAGAATATTAGCAGGTTTCTCCAAAGAGAAAAATTCACACTGCTAGCACAAGGCCACCATTTTAGAACATTGTCTTTCGTAGCTCTGTTAAGACATTTCTTCATAAGTATCTCAAATTCAGTGTTAAGTGACTAGGAGAGGGTACTGCACTTTGTCATAAGGTAATGTTTTTGATCTTTTGGGGGAACAGACTCAATAGAGTGATTAGCCTACTACTATTCCTTTACTCTTATGAGTTGTTGAACATATTATTAATAAGACTTTTTGTTTTAGTTCTGGGAAGTCATCAGCGATGAGCATGGCATTGACCCCACAGGAGCCTACCATGGAGACAGTGATCTTCAGCTGGAAAGGATTAATGTCTATTACAATGAGGCTACAGGTATTAACTAATTTAAAATATTGATTAAATGTTTGTTTACATTATGAGCATCGCAATGCCTTACATTTTATTATTTTTAAACAGGTGGCAAAATATGTACCCCGTGCCATTCTCATGGATTTGGAGCCTGGTACTATGGATTCTGTTCGCTCTGGGCCCTTTGGACAGATTTTCAGACCAGATAACTTTGTGTTTGGTAGGTAGGATAATTGAAACTGGTTGGCACTAATTGTTATAGATCAATTCATTTTGAGATGTTATTTATTCAGACTGTTAATCTATGGTTTCTTGATGGAGAGGTAATTAGTAGACCTCACAGAAACTACTGAAATATGCCAGGTAAAGCAACAATTACCGTTGCTGTCCAGATTGCCTCCTACTAATTCTTAAAGGAAATGGCATGTAAGTGGGACCATGATCAGTTTTTTTTTGAAAATAACATGGCCCTTCGATTTCTTTTTTATTATATTTGCTTCTCCGCCTAACAAGTAAATATTTGTGGAGATTGCAACAAGGCTTCTTTGTTTTGATAATTTCACTTGAAAGTCTCTGGAATTAACTAGTATTTTCCCAAAGTTGTGCATCATTTTCTTTCTCATATGCCACTTTAGAGCATACAGTGCAGAAAGAGGCCATTCAGCACATCGAGTCTGCACCGACTCACTTAAGCCCTCACTTCCACCCTATCCCCGTAACCCAATAACTCCTAACCTTTTTGGTCACGAAGGGCAATTTTTATCATGGCCAATCCACCTAACCTGCCAGTCTTTGGACTGTGGGAGGAAACCGGTTCATCCGGAGGAAACCCGCGCAGACATGGGGAGAACGTGCAGACTCCGCACAGACAGTGACCCAGCGGGGAATCGAACCTAGGACCCTGGTGCTGTGAAGACACTGCTATCCACTAGTGCTACCATGCTGCCCAAAAGATTCATCTTTCTCTAGTTTACATCTGAGGAGGTTCTGCTTGACTGTTCTAGCTTTTTATATATTTCTAATTAAAGAGAATCTGTGAAGGGAAAATCCTTCTATTAAAAATATCAATTTCCCATGTAGGTATTTAGAATAACTAATCAATTATAGTAATAGCCTGAAACTGGTGCATTTTAAACATATGTGGGGATGGGACCAATTTTGAGCTTTGTGATATCTTACCATGTAAGATTGTTTGGATGTGTTGCTTGCAGAGACAACAATTTATCTTGCTCTCATTTCTTTTGCAGGACAAAGTGGTGCTGGTAACAATTGGGCCAAAGGGCATTATACTGATGGTGCTGAATTAATTGACTCTGTTCTGGATGTGGTGAGAAAAGAGGCTGAGGGATGTGATTGCCTGCAGGGATTCCAGCTCACTCATTCACTGGGTGGTGGTACTGGCTCTGGCATGGGAACACTCCTTATTAGTAAAATCCGTGAAGAATACCCTGACAGAATCATGAATACCTTTAGCGTTGTACCTTCACCAAAAGTATCAGACACTGTCGTAGAACCTTATAATGCAACTCTGTCTGTCCATCAGCTTGTGGAGAACACTGACGAGACCTTCTGTATTGATAATGAGGCTCTTTATGACATCTGTTTCCATACACTTAAACTGACAACTCCCACTTATGGTGATTTAAACCACCTAATGTCGGCCACCATGAGTGGTGTAACAACCTGTCTGCGTTTCCCTGGTCAGCTCAATGCTGACCTGCGAAAACTAGCAGTGAACATGGTCCCCTTTCCCCGTCTGCATTTCTTCATGACAGGCTTTGCTCCTCTGACCAGCCGTGGCAGTCAGCAGTACCGTGCCCTCACCGTACCTGAACTTACGCAACAGATGTTTGATGCCAAGAACATGATGGCTGCCTGTGACCCTCGACATGGCCGCTACCTGACCGTTGCTGCCATTTTCCGAGGGCGCATGTCCATGAAAGAGGTGGATGAGCAGATGTTGAATGTACAGAACAAAAATAGCACTTATTTTGTTGAATGGATTCCCAATAACGTTAAGACAGCTGTCTGTGACATCCCACCTAGAGGTCTCAAGATGTCTGCCACCTTTATTGGTAACAGTACGGCAATTCAGGAACTGTTTAAACGCATCTCTGAACAGTTTACTGCCATGTTCCGGAGGAAAGCTTTCTTGCATTGGTACACTGGTGAGGGCATGGATGAAATGGAGTTCACTGAGGCTGAGAGCAACATGAATGACCTGGTATCTGAGTATCAGCAATACCAGGATGCTACGGTTGGAGATGAAGGTGAATTTGAAGAGGAGGGTGAGGAAGAGGCTGCATAAGTAAATAGAATTGTATATTGTGAACTTCTAAACATGTTTTCTCTGTTACATATAAGACCTGTTTCTGAAGTTTGTCTTTTTTCTCGTTCTGTCGTTTCATGTTTTCTAAAATTAACTGTTGGTTTTCATTTAAATAAAGATTGTTGATAGTAATTTAATTTACATGTTTTTCCTCCGTGTTTTCAATTTAGAGCATGCAAATTGATAAAAGATCCTTGAGCTTGAGTAGGACATTGTGAAAGGCAAAATGATATAGCTAAAAGTAGCCCAAACTAGTCTGATTGCTGTGTTTAAATTGTAATGTTTAATTTAAATCACATTACATTTAATTAATCCACAGCCATGAATAAATGAGTGTTTTGATTTCAGACCATCAAGGGCTCAACAAGAAATCAGTTGGCTAAATGCTGTTCAGCTGTTCTTGTCGCTAATACACTTAATAGTCCAACCAATGGATACTTTCATTTATTTTGCAAAATCTAGGTGAAGGATTACATAGTTAACCCACCAGGATTGAAAAGATCAGGGGCTAAGACTAAGTCAAATGAAGGAGTAATGGTGAATTGACACTAGGCTGATAACATGTATGCTACAGGAAGACTTGGAAGGGAGGAGGTCTTGGGAAAGACTGATTTGATTCTAGTACCAGATAATGAAGTTTTCTTTTCAAAGGAAGAAGGATTGAAGTTTAGGAACATTTGAGTAAGAGTGATCTTTTGTTATTAGATTTAAATTTCTAATGGAGAAGTGAAAACAATATTCTAAATTAGAACTTGAAACTGAAAGAGGTAAAACTGCAACCCTAGGGTAAAATGGAACAAAAGACTGACAGAAAAAATCTATTGGAAAAATGGCTAGAGGTGATGTTTCGGGTACAAGCTAGATATATAACGAGGATGGTAAGAGAACCAAAGCCAGAGCTCCTTGGATGATGGGGAAGATAGAGAATGTAATGAAATAAAGGATGTGTGATGGATGTCAGCTGAATTTTTAAAGTGAGTACCAAGCCAAGTACAAAATATTCAAGAGGAGAAGTGAGGAAAAAAACCAAGCAAAGATTATGAGAATAGACTTGCATTCTACCCAAATAGAGACACACTGGGTGCTTTGAGATGGAGGATGAGGATAGAATACTTGATGTGTACCTTGCATTGGTGCTTGCTTGCTATGGAAGAGAGGATTCTGAAAAAAATAATGGTCGAATTGGAGATGGTCGAGGTAATGGGACAAAAAGTGCTGGGCAGGTTGTACTTGAATGGCTGGCTAAATCACCTGGTTGTATCCCAGCTTGCAATGGGAACTGGAGATGGAAGGGTTTGCCATAACATTCTGAACTACCATTGATAGCAGGGAGGTGCCAGAGGATTGGAAAGTGTCAGACGGGATATCCTTGTTCAAGGAAAGCTGCAAGGACATTCCTAGTATAGCTACAAGCTGTTCAGTTTGGAAACATTAATCGAGTTTGGAAACATTAATCGAGTAGGAATTAATATGTATTGGAGAGGTTTGAATTAGAAAGGAGTGCCTGCACAAATTTGTTAAAATCAGATTGTGTTTGACTAATTAAATTTTTTTGATAACATAATAAAGGTGCTGAGTGGAATGTGATGGATGCTGTCTATTTGGAAATTAAGAAACGTTTGACCAAGTATCTCACAAAAAAGACAGGTTTAAAAGTACTCATGTAGCAGGGTTTAGTGATGCTCCAAAGAAAAGTTCTTTTTTGATCTATATGACTGGAATATTGTAATTCATAAAAAAATTCAATGTTTGCTGATGGTAAACTTGGAGGTGTGACGAACAGGATGATACCAAACAACTGCATCAGTGTGCAAATAAGCTAACACAGGGGTGGGCAAAGCTTGGGTCACAGCTGGGTATGGAAATTGTATGGAGATTTAAAAGAGATGGTACCAAGTGCATCCAATTTGCTCCACGTATGTTGGGGAGCAAGTTCCTAATATTTTTTAGAAAACACAAATGCCTAAACCACACAGTCATTCTTTTTAAAAATCTACATTTTAGCTGCACTTCTGGTAGGAACAAGACACTTTTTCAACTCTAATTTTAAGGGCACGAACAACTCACTGAGATGGGGAGACAGCTGATAAAGGAGGTCTGGCGGCATATGGAGAGAGGAATGTTTTAACGTTTTGAGTTCTTATGATCCTACAGAATGAGGGGTAGAAATGTAATGACTTGTAGAGTTGGAAGAGGTGGGACAGAATAGAAGGACAAGGATATGTCGGAGCAAATGAAAGATTTTAAAAGGTGTCACGGATGTGAGGCAACAGTGCCAATAAGGACTGAAAGAGTTGATAGTGGCAAAAGATAGCAGAATGTTAATAGGAGCAAAATCAGTGCTGAGTGGGAGCAAAACAAGGGAGAGGTGGCCATATGGGGGAAGGTTGTGTTGGGCAAGTTAAGGGAACTAAATGGGGAGGTCAAGATGGAGGGGAAAGTTCACAGTCTAAAGTTAAATTCAGATATTGAATCCAGAGGGCTGGAACCTGCCGAATCGGAAGATGAGGGTGCATTTAATGGCCACATTGCACTTGAGCAAGAACGTGACATGACTGATTGCAGGTGGGCCAAAATCAAGAACTGTCGGGCACCAATCGGTTTGTGATCTAACCAGCCCACTCCCAATGGTGAAATAAGGTTCGTGCTGTAGCGTGGTGAGAAATCAATAATCATTTCAGGCCAATCTCCATACAATTAACAAGTGAGCCCCGATCTAATGGCCTCCAGCGATATAACTGTCTCCCCAGCAAGTGATCACGCGGGTGCAGATTAGTACTTAAAAAAAATATAAAGCTGGCGGAATGGCTGCAAGTGGTCATGTGGGTGCCAATTAGTACCTTTTTAAAAAGAAATAACAAACAATACAGCACAGGAATAGGCCCTTCGGCCCTCCAAACCTGCACTGATCATGTGTCCTATTTAGATCAACTGCCTGTATCCTATAACCCGTCTGTTAATGTGCCTATCCAGATAAGTTAAAAGGTCTCTAATGTATCTGGATCAACCGCTTCACTTAGCAGTGCATTCTAGGCCACCACCACCCTCTTTAAAAAAAAAACTTCCCCTGCACATAGAACATAGAAAAAACAGAACATAGAAAAATATAGCACAGAACAGATGTTTGCTGAACTTTTGTCCTAGATTAAGAACAAATTAATCTACACCCCATCATTCTACCGTAATCCATGTACCTAACCAATAGCCGCTTGAAGGTCCCTAATGTTTCCGACTCAACTACTTCCGCAGGCAGTGCATTCCATGCCCCCACTACTCTCTGGGTAAAGAACCTACCTCTGACATCCCCCCTATATCTTCCACCATTCACCTTAAATTTATGTCTCCTTGTAATGGTTTGTTCCATCAGGGGAAAAAGTCTCTGAATGTCTACTCTTATCTATTCCCCTAATCATCTTATAAACCTCTATCAAGTCGCCCCTCATCCTTCTCCATTCTAATGAGAAAAGGCCTAGCACCCTTGACCTTTCCTCGTAAGACCTACTCTCCATTCCAGGCAACATCCTTGCAAATCTCCTTTGAACCTTTTCAAAAGCTTTCACATCCTTCCTAAAATGAGGCAACCGGAACTGCACACAGTACTCCAAATGTGGCTTTACGAAGGTTCTGTACAGCTGCATCATCACCTCACGGCTCTTAAAGACAATTCCCCTGCTAATGAACGCTAGCACACCATAGGCCTTCAGAGCTCTATCCACTTGAGTGGCCACTTTCAAAGATTTATGAACATAGACCCCAAGATCTCTGCTCCTCCACATACCCGAGAACCCTATTGTTAGTGGGGTGAGATGGCCGAGTGGTTAAGGTGATGGACTGCTAATCTAGTGTGCGTTCGAATCCCATCCTCGTCGATTTTTACAAATGTGAGGTTAGCCATTTTGGTACGAATAACAGCAAAAGAGATTATTACTTAAATGATAAAATATTAAAACATGCTGCTGTGCAGAGAGATCTGAATGTGCCGCAAAATGAGTCGCAAAAAATTGGTTTACAGGTGCAACAGGTGATTAAGAAGGCGAATGGAATTTTGTCCTTCGTTGCTAGAGGGATAGACATAGACATAGACATAGTGTTTAAGACTAGAGATGTTATGCCGCAATTGTATAAGGTGTTGGTGAGGCCACACCTGGAATATTGTGTTCAGTTTTGGTCTCTTTACCTGGTCTCTTTACCTGAGAAAGGATGTACTGGTGCTGGAGAGTATGCAGAGGAGATTCACTAGGTTAATCCCAGAGCTGAAGGGGTTGGATTACGAGGAGAGGTTGAGTAGACTGGGACTGTACTCTTTGGAATTTAGAAGGATGAGGGGGGATCTTATAGAAACATATAAAATTATGAAGGGAATAGATAGGATAGATGCGGGAAGGTTGTTTCCACTGGTGGGTGAACGTAGAACTATGGAACGTAGCCTCAAAATAAGGGGAAGTAGATTTAGGACTGGGTTTAGGAAGAACTTCACCCAAAGGGTTGTATGGAATCTATGGAATTCCTTGCCCAGTGAAGCAGTAGAGGCTCCTTCATTAAATGTTTTTAAGATAAAGATAGATAGTTTTTTGAAGAATAAAGGGATTAAGGGTTATGGTGTTCAGACCGGAAAGTGGAGGTGAACATAGAACAGTACAGCACAGAACAGGCCCTTCGGCCCTCGATGTTGTGCCGAGCAATGATCACCCTACTTAAACCCACATACCCGTAACCCAACAATCCCCCCATTAACCTTACACTACAGGCAATTTAGCATGGCCAATCCACCTAACCCGCACATCTTTGGACTGTGGGAGGAAACCGGAGCACCCGGAGGAAACCCACGCACACACAGGGAGGACGTGCAGACTCCACACAGTGACCCAGCCGGGAATCGAACCTGGGACCCTGGAGCTGTGAAGCATTGATGCTAACCACCATGCTACCGTGAGGCATGGTGAGTCCACAAAAGATCAGCCATGATCTCATTGAATGGCGGAGCAGGCTCGAGGGGCCAGATGGCCTACTCCTGCTCCTAGTTCTTATGTTCTTATGTTAACCCTGTATTCCGCATTCATATTTGTCCTTCCAAAATGGACAACCTCACACTTTGCAGTGTTAAACTCCGTCTGCCACTTCTCAGCCCAGCTCTGCATCCTATCTGTCCCTTTGCAGCCGACAACAGCCCTCCTCACTATCTACAACCCCGCTAATCTTTGTATCGTCTGCAAATTTACTGACCCACCCTTCAACTCCCTCATCCAAGTCATTAATGAAAATCACAAACAGCAGAGGACCCAGAACTGATCCCTGCAGTACGCCACTGGGGTACCTGGGTAACTGGGCTCCAGGCTGAATATTTGCCATCCACCACCACTCTCTGACTTCTATCGGTTTGCCAGTTCGTTATCCAACTGGCCAAATTTCCCATTATCCCATTCCTCCTTACTTTCTGCATAAGCCTACCATGGGGAACCTTATCAAATGCCTTACTAAAATCCATGTACACCACATCCACTGCTTTGCCTTCATCCACGTGCTTGGTCACCTCCTCAAAGAATTCAATAAGACTTGTGAGGCAAGACCTATCCCTCACAAATCTGTGCTGACTATCCCTAATCAAGCAGCGTCTTTCCAGATGCACATCTCCACTGAACCTATCCCCCACCCCCCCTCACCTTGAACTTGTGCCCCTTAATTTTCAATTCCTCTCTGGGGGAAAAGCCTCCAACTGTTCACCCTATCTATACCCCTAAGAATTTTAGAAGCTTCTATCAGGTTGCCCCTCAGCCTCTGCTCTCTGGAGAGAAAAATCTCAGTTTATTCAATCTCTCATAGCTAATACCCTCCATACCAGGCAATATCCTGGTAAACCTTTTCTGTACTCTCCAAAGCCTCCACTTCCTTCTGGTAGTGTGCTGACCAGAATTAGACACAGTATTCCAAATGTTGCCTAACCAATCTCTATATAACTTAACATAATTTTTGAGTTTTTATACTCAGTACCCCGTCCTATGAAGGCAAGCATTTCCTTACCACCATTTCCACCTGTGCTGGCACTTCTAAGGATCTGTGGACCTGCACGCCCAGATCTCTGTGTATCTATGCTGATAGTCACCATTTATTTTATAGCTCCCACCTGAATTGTATCTATCAAAATGCATCACCTCGCATTGGTCTGAGTTAAATTCCATCTGCTATTTCTCCGCCCAATTTTGCAGCCTATCTATATCCTGTTGTATTCTCTGACAATCTGCATCACTATCCGCATTCCTGCAATCTTAGTATCATCCGCAAACTTGCTAATCGGACTGTCATTTGTATATCTTACAAAGAGCAGAGGTCCCAGTACTGATCCCTGCGGAACACCATTAGTTACAGAACACCATTCGGAAAAACATCCACCCCACAACTCTCCAAGCAACCCCTAACCCTCCCTCCAACAGCCACTTCCCCTTCAACACTTCCTTCACGCAGCCTTCTCTCATCACTGTGAACCACGTGTGTGACTAATGATGCCCTCTCTGTGTCTCCTCAGTAAAAGCTCTCCCACAATCGCTGGGAGAAGGCCCAGACTGGTGGTGGTGTGCCAGAAGTAAGAATCCTCACCACCTTCGAGAAGCATGCCTTGGAGGTGACTCGGGTGGCCAAGGACAGATCGGTCAATGACGCAGAGACTGGCCGAAGCCGAAGAGGTGAGGAACCACCAGGCTTCACCCAGAGAACTGATGCTCTGTCCGGTGGGGGGCTAGCAGCCACGCCATTTAAAACCCCCGGCTTTACCTGCAGATGCGGCCGGACAATTGCCGGGTCCGTGGCCGCGCATGCGCATGCCGGCAACCTGCAGCGGTTGCACCATGCAACATGGCGTCAGCCTTCGCGTGGACCCAGCCTGCCAGATAGTGCTCCCCTGTAACCCCCCCTCGTCACCCCTGGACCACTCCCCACCAGTCCCCCATCCGCCGCTGAAGCCCCCCCCCCCCCCAGCTGCAGAACGGCTCTTCCCCCCCCCCCCCAACTGGGTATCGCTGGACACAGTCCGCAGCCGTCTCACGAGGTTGATGAAACCTCAGACCACAAGTGATCCACACCATCGGGAACTCGGCCTATCAGGGGCAGAGCATCGAGGGGGCTTTCAGGTGACATCCGAGGCCGCCCCAATGGCGTGCGGTGTACTCACCGATGATGCCGTTTTGGAGGGGTCGGAGCATCCGAAAATAGGCACACACCCAATTTTGGCGTCAAAAGGGATTCTTCGCCCAATCACCAAATGCGATTTTGGCAAACGGAGAATCCCGCCCTAAGTGTTGACACCAAAGCAGAATTTGTGGACTTTCACTGTTGCAGGTTGTGTTTGTTGATTGCTCCTGCTGGTAGCTGCAAGTGCCGAAGGCCATGTTTTTTGATTCTGTGACCTTGAGTAAGGAAAGGGAGGACGTAAGATGACCTGCCGCCAGTGCTGGAGAGGAGATGGGGCTGCTCTACCTTCTGGCGAGCTCTGCGTCAGTGTGACTTTCCGATGTGTTGATTGTCTGCTACTGGGAGCTGCAGGAGGGGGAGAGTGAGGCAGATTGATCTGAATGCAGTTGCGGTTGCATGGAGGCTGTGTGCTTGTCTGCTGCTGCCCCTTTGCTTTTGTGGCCTGGGGTAAGGAAAGGGGGATGTAAGATGACCTGCTGCCAGCGCTGGAGAAGGCTAGGGGAAGCTCTTTCCCTCTTCTGGTGTATTCTGTGTCGGTGTGACTTTCTGGTGTTAGTGACGTGACCTCTGAGAAACTTTCTACTGTTGAGAGTCTACTGCTGGGAGCCATGAGAGGGGCAGGGAGAGGCATATTGATCCGAATGAGGAATTTGATGAAGGTGTTGGGGAAATGGTTTTGCAGATTGATGGTGACTTTATTGTATTGTTGATGGTTTGATGTTTACATGAACTGCAGTATCTTTGTGTTTGCACCGATATTCTGTAACAAAAAGGTGCTTGCTGTGTGTGGCTGTGGCACGGTTGTTTTCCCTGCAGGTTAATAGTAATAATAATCGCTTATTGTCACAAGTAGTCTTCAATTAAGTTACTGGACGACTTCCGGTTGCGGCTATGACCAGCTAAGTCGCACGTTTGGCGGCTCCTGCTACAAAGGTGTTTTCGGGCCGACTGGAGGGCCCCAACGGCGCTGTAAGGACAAATCCCGGTGGAGGAAGGCTCCCTGAGGAGAACCAGACCAACTTTATGGTCGGTACCCGGAGTGGGGTGGTAAAGAAAGCAACAGCAGCTCCTCAAAAAAAGCGGGGGAAGAAGACCAAAATGGCGGCCGGTGGCGCACCCGAGGAATGGAGGAAATGGGCGGAGGAGCAGCAGGCCGCTCTCCTGCGCTTCTTTACGGAGCTGAAAATGGAGCTCTTGGAGTCAATGAATGCGACGACCACCAGGCTGATGGGAGCCCAGGCGACCCAAGAGGCGTCGATTCGGGAGCTGCAGCAGGAGATGACTGAGGGAGGAGGAGGCCACGGTCCTCGTGGGAAAGGTAGAGGTGCACGAGGCACTCCACCTGAAATGGCAGAGCCGTTTTGAGGAGCTGGATACCCGAATGAGGCGGAAGAACCTGAGGATCTTGGGCCTGGCAGAAGGCCTGGAGGGGTCAGACCTCCCGGGATACGTAGCAGAAATGCTGAGCTCCCTGATGGGGGCAGGGGCCGTCCCTTCGCCCCTGGAGCTGGAAGAGGCCTACAGGGTCATGGCTAGGAAGCCAAGAGCAAATGAGCCCCCGAGGGCGGTGCTGGTGCGGTTCCAGCGACTCAGCGATCGTGAGAGATTGCTGGAGTGGGCCAAGAGGGAAAGGAGCAGCAAGTGGGAGAATTCGACGGTGAGGGTCTACCAGGACTGGAGTGCGGAGGTGGCTAAGCGGCGGGCCCGGTACAACCGGACGAAGGCGGTGCTACATGCAAAACGGATCAGGTTCGGAATGCTGCAGCCAGCGCGCTTGTGGGTCACCTACAGGAACCGACACCACTATTTTGAGTCCCCAGAGGAGGCGTGGGCCTTTGTACAGGAAGAGAAACTGGACTCGAATTAGACCCAGGGGATACTTGGCGGCCGTAGCCGCTCGGGTACTTTCAGCTGAACAAGCGGTTTTTTTTTCGGCTGGGTCGGAACTGGGCAACTCTTATTGGAACGGTTTCCTTTTTTTTTTCTTCTTTCCTTGTTTGGATCTTGAACTCTTGCTTTGGGTTTTTCTTCTGATGTTTTTTCCCCCCTTTGCCAACTTCCCTTAGTTATTGTTATTGTGGTTATTCATGGTTATTTATGGTTATTTATACTGTTTGGTAGAGGGCGACTGTTAAGTACATTGTTATTTGTTATCTATCTGTTATTTATAATGTTAAGCTGGGGAGGCGGGACGGGGGGGAGAGCAGATCGGGGATATGGGCTCCTAGGGGGGGTTCTTTACAGGCATGGACGGGGACGGGGGTGGAACTGAAGATGGCGGGGTGGGGTGTGGCAGGGCGAAAGCGCGGGCTTTCCTCTGTTTTCCCGCGCGCGGGGCAGAGGAGGGGGGAGGAGGGGGGAGGGGAGGAGTGCGGGGCGTGGCTAGCAATGGCGACCTTTCCCGCGTTGGAGCGGGGCCAGGGAGGAGTGGCAAGGGGGGGGAGGCCCCCCCCCCGAGCCGGGGGGAGTCGGAGTGTGGCAGGAGCAGCCGGGTCAGCGTAAACCAGCTGACTTACGGGAGTACGATGGAGGGTACATCGCGGCTAGGAGGGGTCCTAGACGGGGGGGGGGGGGGGGGGGGGGGGGGGGGGGGTTAGGGAGGGACACCGGGTTGCTGCTGGAAAGACCAGAAACGGGAAGTGGAGGACTGGAGAGGTGGGGGGAGGGGGCCATCGCCATGGGGAGCGGGTCAGAAGGGGAGGGTCGACCCGGGGCGAGCAGGGAACAGGACATGGCTAATCGGCAGGGGAAGGGGGCGGGTCGTCCCGCGACCCGGCTGATCACTTGGAACGTGAGGGGGCTGAATGGGCCGGTCAAGAGATCAAGGGTATTCTCACACCTGAAGGGACTGAAGGCTGATGTAGCAATGTTACAGGAGACCCATTTGAAGGTAGTGGACCAGGTTCGCCTGAGAAGGGGGTGGGTGGGACAGGTGTTCCACTCTGGATTGGACGCAAAGAACCGGGGGGGTGGCGATTCTGGTGGGAAAGAGGGTGTCGTTCGTGGCGGAGGAGGTGGTGGCGGACAAGGAGGGTAGGTATGTGATGGTGAAGGGTAAGCTGCAGGGGGAGAAAGTGGTGATGGTCAACGTATATGCCCCGAACTGGGATGACGAGGGTTTTATGAGGCGCCTATTGGGCCTCATTCCGGGACTGGAGGCAGGGGGCTTGATCATGGGGGGGGACTTTAACACAGTGCTGGACCCCGGGCTAGACAGATCGAGCTCAAGGACCAATAGGAGGCCGGCAGCGGCAGAAGTGCTGAGGGGGTACATGGAGCAGATGGGAGGAGTAGACCCATGGAGGTTTGGTAGGCCGAGGGCGAGGGAGTATTCCTTTTTCTCCCACGTCCATAGAGTGTACTCCAGAATCGATTTTTTCGTGTTGAGCAGGGGGCTGATCCCGAGGGTACGGGAAGCTGAGTACTCGGCCATTGCGATCTCTGATCATGCACCACATTGGGTGGATGTGGAAATGGGGGAGGCGCGGGACCAGCGCCCGCTGTGGCGGCTGGATGTGGGGCTGTTAGCGGACGACGAGGTGTGTAAAAGGGTCCGGAAGAGCATTGAGAGCTATCTGGACTTGAATGACACGGGTGAGGTGCAGGTGGGGATGGTCTGGGAGGCCCTGAAGGCAGTGATCAGGGGAGAGCTGATCTCCATAAGGGCACACAGAGAAAGAAAGGAGAGGCAGGAGAGGGAGAGGCTGGTGGGGGAGCTTTTGGAAGTGGATAGGAGATATGCGGAGGCACCAGAGGAGGGGCTGCTGGGAGAACGGCGCAGCCTGCAGGTCAAGTTCGACCTGCTGACCACCAGGAAGGCAGAGACGCAGTAGAGAAGGGCACAGGGCGCGGTCTATGAGTATGGGGAAAAGGCGAGCAGGATGCTGGCACACCAGCTTCGCAAACGAGATGCGGCTAGGGAGATTGGGGGAGTGAAGGAGAGGGGCGGGAAGGTAGTGCAGAAGGGGCAAGAAGTGAATGGGGTCTTCAGGGATTTTTACAAGGAGTTGTATCGGTCTGAGCCGCCGACGAGGAGAGGGGGAATGGAGGACTTCCTAAACAAATTGAGGTTCCCAAGGGTCCAGGAGGGGCTGGTAGAAGGGCTGGGGGCGCCAATAGGGCTAGAGGAGCTAGTCAAGGGAATAGGTCAGATGCAAGCGGGGAAGGCGCCGGGGCCAGATGGGTTCCCGGTGGAATTCTACAAGAAAAATGTGGACTTGGTGGGACCGGTACTGGTACGAGCCTTTAATGAGGCGCGAGAGGGGGGGGTTCTGCCCCCGACAATGTCGCAGGCTCTGATCTCCCTGATATTGAAGCGGGATAAAGACCCCGTGCAGTGCGGGTCCTACAGGCCTATCTCGCTTCTGAACGTGGATGCCAAGTTGCTGGCAAAGATCCTGGCAGCTAGAATAGAGGATTGTGTGCCAGGGGTAATCCATGAGGACCAGACGGGGTTCGTGAAGGGGCGGCAGCTCAACACGAACGTGCGGAGATTGCTGAATGTAATTATGATGCCGGCAGTGGAGGGGGAGGCTGAGATAGTGGTAGCGCTGGATGCGGAGAAGGCATTCGATAGGGTGGAGTGGGAGTACCTGTGGGAGACGTTGGAACGGTTTGGGTTTGGGGAAGGGTTTATTAAGTGGGTGAAGTTGCTCTACTCGGCCCCGACGGCGAGTGTAGTGACAAACGGGAGGAGGTCGGAGTATTTCGGGCTCCACCGAGGGACCAGGCAGGGATGTCCCCTATCCCCCCTACTTTACGCACTGGCGATTGAACCGTTGGCGATGGCACTGAGGGGTTCAGGGGGTGGAGAGGACTGACTAGGGGAGGGGAGGAACATCGAGTATCGCTGTATGCGGATGATCTACTGCTGTACATGGCAGACCCAGAAGGGGGAATGCCGGAGATAATGGAACTATTAGCAGAGTTTGGGGACTTTTCGGGGTACAAACTAAATTTGGGCAAAAGCGAGGTTTTTGTGATACACCCGGGGGACCAGGGAGAGGGTATTGGGAGACTCCCCTTCAAGCGAGCAGGAAAGAGCTTTAGGTACTTAGGGGTGCAGGTGGCAAGGAACTGGCGGACCCTCCACAAGTTGAACTTTTCCAGGCTGGTGGAACAGATGGAGGAGGAATTTAAGAGGTGGGACATGGTACCGCTGTCGCTGGCGGGGAGGGTGCAGTCAATCAAAATGACGGTCCTCCCAAGGTTCCTGTTTTTATTTCAGTGCTTGCCCATCTTCCTCCCTAGGGCCTTCTTCAAAAAGGTGACGAGTAGCATTATGAGCTACGTGTGGGCGCACGGCACCCCAAGGGTGAGGAGGGTCTTTTTGGAGCGGAGTAGGGACAGTGGAGGGCTGGCACTACCCAATCTCTCGGGGTATTACTGGGCGGCAAATGTGTCAATGGTGCGCAAGTGGATGATGGAAGGGGAGGGGGCAGCTTGGAAACGAATGGAGAGGGCGTCCTGTGGCAACACAAGCCTGGGGGCCCTAGTAACGGCACCATGGCCGCTCCCCCCCACGAGGTACACCACGAGCCCGGTGGTGGCGGCCACCCTCAAGATATGGGGGCAGTGGAGGCGACACAGGGGGGAAAGGGGAGGTCTGTTGGCGGCGCCAATAAGAGGGAACCATAGATTCATCCCGGGGAACATCGACGGGGGATTTCAGAGCTGGTACAGGGTGGGCATACGGCAGCTGAAGGACCTGTTTATAGAGGGGAGGTTTGCGAGCCTGGGAGGGCTGGAGGAGAAGTTTGAGCTCCCCCCGGGAAACATGTTCAGATATTTACAAGTGAAGGCATTTGCTAGGCGGCAGGTGGAGGGGTTCCCCCTGCTCCCCAGTAAGGGGGCGAGTGATAGGGTGCTCTCGGGGGTCTGGGTCGGAGGGGGGAAGATATCAGACATCTACAAGATAATGCAGGAGGCGGAAGAAGCATCAGGGGAGGAGCTGAAAGCCAAGTGGGAAGGGGAGCTGGGAGAGCAGATAGAAGACGGGACGTGGGCGGATGCACTGGAGAAGGTCAATTCTTCCTCCTCGTGTGCGAGGCTGAGCCTCATTCAATTTAAGGTGCTGCATAGAGCTCACATGACGGGGACAAGGATGAGCCGGTTCTTTGGGGGTGAGGACAGGTGTGTCAGATGTCTGGGAAGCCCAGCGAACCATGTGCATATGTTCTGGACATGCCCGGTGCTGGAAGGGTTCTGGAAGGGGGTGGCAAGGACGGTGTCGAAGGTGGTGGGGTCCAGGGTCAAACCAGGATGGGGGCTTGCGATCTTTGGGGTCGGGGTAGAACCGGGGGTACAGGAGGCTAGGGAGGCCGGAATACTGGCCTTTGCGTCCCTAGTGGCTCGACGAAGGATATTAATTCAATGGAAGGACGCGAGGCCTCCAAGCGTTGAAACTTGGATTAACGATATGGCTAGCTATATTCAGCTAGAAAGGATCAAATTTGCCCTGAGAGGGTCGGTACAGGGATTCTCCAGGCGGTGGCAACCTTTCCTTGACTTTTTGGATCAGAGATAGACGTTCGGGGTCGTGGCAGCAGCAACCCGGAGGGGGGGGGGGAGGGAGGGGAGGGGGGGGAGGGAGGGGAGGGGGGGAGGGAGGGGAGGGGGGGGGAGGGGGGAGGGGGGAGGAGAGGGGGGAGAGGGGGGAGAGGGGGAGGAGGGGGGAGGGGGGGGAGGGGGGGAGGGGGGGAGGGGGGGGAGGAGGAGGGGGGTGGGGAGGAGGGGGGAGGGGGGGGAGGGGGGGAGGGGGGGAGGGGGGGGAGGAGGAGGGGGGTGAGGAGGAGGGGAGGGGGGGAGGGGGAGGGGGGAGGGGGGGGGGAGGGGGGGCAGGGGGGGGAGGGGTGAGGGGTGAGGGGGGGGGAGGAGGAGGAGGGGGGGAGGGGGGAGGGGGGGAGGGGGGGGAGGAGGAGGGGGGGAGGGGGAGGGGGAGGAGGAGGGGGGAGGGAGGGGGGGGAGGGGGGGGGAGGAGGGGGGAGGGGGAGGAGGAGGAGGGGGGGGGAGGGGGGGGGAGGGGGGGGAGGAGGAGGGGGGAGGGGGAGGAGGAGGGGGGGAGGGGGGGGGAGGGGAGGGGGGGGAAGGGAGGGGGGGAGGAGGGGGGGGAAGGGAGGGGGGAGGAGGGGGGGGAGGAGCGGGGGGGAGGAGGGGGGGGAGGAGGGGGGGGGAGGAGCGGGGGGGGGGTGGGGGGGAGAGAGGGGGGGAGGGGGGGAGGGGGAGGTGGGGAGGGGGGGGAAGGGAGGGGGGGAGGAGGGGGAGAGGGGGAGGGGGGGGAGAGGGGGGGGAGGGGGAGAGAGGGGGGGGGAGGGGGGAGGGGAGGGGGGGGAGGGGGGGAGGGAGGGGAGGGGGGGAGGAGGGGGAGGAGGGGAGGGGGGGAGGGGGAGGGGGGGGGAGGGGGAGGGGGGGAGAGGGAGGGGGGGGGAGGAGGGGGGGGGGGGAGGGGGGGGGGGAGGGGGGGGACATGCACGACTGTAACGCGGGCAAGTCTGCTCGCTGCTCATGTCTGAAACTGTAGGCTGCCTTGTTTGTTAAGTTGTTGCTTGGGGGGGGGGGGGGGGGGAGGACTGGTGCGCGCGATGAGGGCGGGCGAGGGAGGGATATTTGCCTAGAGGGATTGTGTTGTAAATAATTAAAAAAATTAGTAGGGGTAAATGTTTGTATGGAAAAACTCTTTCAATAAAAATTATTTAAAAAAAAAAATTAAGTTACTGTGAAAAGCCCCTAGTCGTCACATTCCGGCACCTGTTCGGGGAGGCCGGTACGGTAGGTTAATGGTTAGTGTGATGTGTGGACTGTTAAGTAGTTTGTTTTTATCTTTTTATGTAATTGTACAAAATATTCTCAAGTGGAGTACACATGCCATGTCTCAGACGATGACTATAGCATCGCATTTCAATCAAACTTTGAAGCCTGAACACTTTGCCTGAACTCTAGAAGCGTCAGCACCATAGAGGCAGCAGCCACCAATCAAACACTCAAGAGTTGGGCTTCAGCACTGGGGATATCCTTGCGAACCAAGGGTAAGTGTGCCGATCAGGGGAGGGCACCTGAGTCTGCACCGGCTCTTGGAAAGAGCACCCCACTCAATGCCCACACCTCCACCCTGTCTCTGTAACCTCACCTATCCTTTTTGGACACTAAGGGAAATTTAGCATGGTCAATCCACCTAACCTGCACATCTTCGGACTGTGGGAGGAGACCAGAGCACCCGGAGGAAACCCACGCAGACACGGGGAGAACATGCAGACTCCGCACAGACAGTGATTCAAGCTGGGAATCAAACCTGGGACCCTGGAGCTGTGAAGCAACAGTGATAACCACCGTGCTGCCCTGATTTTATTGTACTGTTGATGGTTTGATGTTTACGTGAAGTGCTGTATCTTTGTGTTTATACCGATTGGTCCTGCAGAGGCTGCCCTCGCGTTGCTGGTGGTAGCCCAGGCAGCCTGATGCCGAAGAAGGCAGCAGCGTCGACACAGGCTGGAGACGGCACCCCATGTTCAAGGGGCTGCTGCACACCCTGAAGACCTGGATGCCCATGGGGGATCCCAGCGATGGCCCAAGGTTTACAGGTTTCCGAGGAGATGACAGACAGCATGTGTCACAGGAGACTCCATCTCAACAAAGAGATGGTGCGGCACATTCTCGCAGATGTGGCACACCATGGAGGAAGATACCTGCTCCCGGTGGCCATGAAGGTCACCGCAGTTCTGAACTTATATTCAACCAGATCATTCCAGTGCTCAAGCAGGTACCCGCTGAGGTCCTGGCTGATTGCGCTGGTGTAGAGACTGAGGCTGAGACCCAATATAACGAAGCCCATGTTGCCGCCTGCGTTGTCATTGAGTGGTGCACGGACTAATAAAAATGTGGTTCTGATGCCTGGACCGCTTTGGTGGTGAACTGCAGAACACCCCCCCAGAGGAGGATGCGCCCTCCACAACCTGGCACAGCAGTGAGGCTACATGCTGGAGGAGTAGTGGGGGGGGAGGGGGGGGGGGGGCGGTGGGAGTACATGCAGCCAGTCCTAAGAGGAGGATCAGGAGGGGATGGACAACGAGCCTGGGGAGGACCGCAGGAGGAAGCGGAGGATGGAGGACAAGGAGCGACAAGGGTCGGGCATGCCCGGAGGACAAGGGAGGCCCTCATCCTCACCCGATTCTCATAGGATGAGGCTTTATCCATCAGCTCACTCCTCTACCTCCCCACAATCCTTACTTCTCCCTAATCCACCCTCACATTCCCCTCTTTCCCACCCATTTGCCTCCCTGCCACCCATTCCCCGCTCCTCCCACACCCCTCAGGCAAATCAGATGGTGAGACAGCCAGAAATAGTGAGAAGCCCACTCAGTGCCGTTAAATATGGGCTGAAGTCTCACCAATGTGGTCATTGAGAAACACCCTGCCAATCGCATCCAAAATGACACTTCAAAATGTTCCATTAAATCGCCCCCATAGTCTCAAAATGGGAGAATTCCACCTGTTGCCTGGAATTTATGTGGCATGAACATTACCTGGCTCTTTCAGCCAAAGGCTGGATGTTATGTTGTTCAGTTCTTGCTGCAGGTGGGTATGGACTGCTTCTTCAAATAAATAGTGAATAACCAAATGGAATAGTATTGCGAAAAGAGTTTGAAAATTGAAGCAATAAACTAAAAATAGGGCTGAATTCTCCAGCCATTGGGATTCTCTTTTCCGCTGATAGGTCACCCCCACTCGTGGGATTCCCAACGGTGTGGGGGGGGGGGGGGGGCTTCAATGGGAAATCCTATTGTCAAGGGGCGGGAGTAGGGAAACCCACCGCCAGCCAACAGCATGCTGCCGAGAAATACGGGGCTGGGACCCCAGAGTAAAAATCAGGTTACTTCTAATTCCATGCAATGTAGGAAATCGTGGCCAGTGCTTACTGAGGCTCATATTAAAGAAAGCTGTCAAAGGGAAGGAGAAGGAACATTACCATTGATCAAATTTTAAAATATTGTGATCAACGTGAAGCAAAATAAAATATTCTGAAAGCAGATGAGAAGTAAACAGATAGATTTATTCATTCTTGGTATATAAGTGTTGCTGGCAAGGTCCATAGGTACTGCCTATTGTTGACCGTGAGAAGGTATTGATGGACCTACGTGAGCAGTGGTTTCAACATTTTGACTCAGAATTAGAATTTGTACAAAGTACTGTTCGGAACATAGGAACAGGAATAGGCTATTGCACAGCCCAAGGCTGTTATGTCATTCAATTAAATCATTGCTGATCTGTAATCTTACTCAATACCCCTTAATACCTTTAGATTTTTAAAAAGCCTACCAATCACAGATTTAAACCTTACAATTGATCAAACAGTGTGTGTGTAGGAGTGTTTCTTAATTTCACTTCTAAAAGACTGTGCTAAATGTTTATACTATGCTTCCTAATTCCAGTCTTCCGATCAGTGGAAATAGATTCAATCTGCACCATTTGTTCTCTGTAATATCTTGAAAGTTTATCATATCACTACTGGGACTACTAAATTCCAGGGTGTACAATTCTGGTTTGTGCAATAAAAACAGGAAGTGCGAGAAAAACTCAGCCGGCCAGGCAGCTTCTGTGGAGAGAGAAAAACAGATAATGAGCTGGATTCTCCGATCTCTCAGCCACTGGGCGGCATTCTCCCCTACCCGGCGTGACGGAGGGTCCCGGAGTAGGGGAGTGGCGCCAACCACTCAGGGGTCGCGCCTCCCCAAAGGTGGGGAATTCTCCCCACCTTTGGGGGCCAGCACCGCGCCGGAGCGGTTGCCACCAGAAGACCGGCGCAAAAAACCGGCGCCCCCGGCAGCGGGGCTGACCGAAAGGCTTTCGCCGGTCCACGCATGCGCCGGCAGTGACGTCAGCGGCAGCTGGCCACTGACGTCACTGCCAGCGCATGCGCGATGTGGGGTTCTCTTCCGCTTCTGCCATGGCCAGGCCACCGTGGGGGCCCCCCCGGGGTTCGATCGCCCCCCGCCACCCCAGGACCCCGGGGGCCTGCTCGCGCCGCTGATCCCGCCGTCCCAGAGGTGGTTTAAACCTCGGCGGCGGGAGAGGCTTCCCAGCGTTGGGACTTCGGCCCATCCGGGCCGGAGAATAATTAAGCCTCAATAAACAATGGCGTCCCGCCGGCGCCGTTCTCCGAGGCGGGCGGCGGGATTTGAAGAACGCCGTTTTATGGCGGGTGGGAGAATTTTGAACATGGCGGGAGCGGGATTATCGGCGCCCCCGGGTGATTCTCCGACCCTGCGTGGGGTTGGAGAATTTCGCCCACTGTGTGCCATTCGCTGGAGGCAGGATTCCCCAACCACCGGAGAATTCCGGTCAATGTTTCGGGTTTGTATGGCTTCTTCAGCATCCACAGTATTTTGCTTTTATTCTAGTTTGTATAGTTTGTATGGCCCTCCACCAGACATACCCCATTGCAGAGACCCCCACCAGAGACCCCCTATAAGAGAGACTCCCACCAGAGACGCTCCCATTATTTATTGAAATATTTTTATTGAGATTTTAATGATCTTTCACAAAGTCTACAAAAAAAAATGCATTCACATATAACAACAGGAATAATCCCCTCCACCCCCCTCACACCATTCAATGGGTCAGCCAACAAGCACATGGTCGAGGGATGCCTAGGTCCAGGACTCTCCACCTAGAGTGGCCTATGAAGACAAGTGCATGCAGTTGAATTGCATCGCTGCGCCGCAGGTTGCCCCCATCAAAGTCATCGTGAGGATTAATAGTCATCCACTCATAATGGAACTGGACATAGGGGCTGCGGTCTCAATGATAGGATGGCAAACATTCAAAGAGATCAGGACGGGAATCCAGTGTTTGAACTTGAGGGACACCAAGGCGAGGTTGACAACATACACGGGGGAACTATTAGCCATCGTGGGTACAACAATTATCCAAGCCGATCCCTCAACAATTCAGATGGGGATGGCCTGAACTCGCAGCTGCCGGAGGGCAGGGGTCAAGGAGCCAGTCACGGACTCCCCAAAGTTCATACAGCCACGTTGAACCGTTGCATAATAACTGATGGATTTGGGTCATAATGGTTGGACACCAGTGCAACTAACTTATCAAATGACTTGGAACCTGGAGCAGCCGGGTAGGTAAGACTCTTTAAAATAGCAAAGGTTGGGGCCCCTGAGGATTAGCTTTTGCCAGTCTTTTCCCAAAATGCCAGTGACCTGGAAAAATACCTTACTACTCTGAGTGTTGAACCCGAACTTCCAGGCCTGTATCAAAGGCGTCTCCAGTTTACCACAAAATGGCATTTTTGAAACTAGTTCCTCATGCTACTGCACAGCAATCTTCCGGAGTTGCTGGGACATCCTGAAGTAGAGTCGGAATTTTCATTTTCCCTCAACGCCAGTTTAATGGCCAGGAAGCCAGCAGTAAGAATAACAAATGATTTATTTAAGTTAATATAAAGTTTGTCCATTGTAGCGACTACTTACACTTCCCAATCCCTGTTGGAACAACCAACATGCCGGTCCTGGCTTATACCGGCTTTTAATGCTCGATGTTACGGGCCCCAGTGGCTTTCACCCACTACCAGGGAAGTTCGTATTCCACGGGCCCCTTGGGGAGATCAAGAATGGTTTCCCCCGTGCGTCTTGTGAGGGTTAATACAGGAATATAAACTGTTTCTTTATCATATTAAGTTACTTTGTAAACATCTTTTGTTGACCTTCTGTCATGTTACCCCGTAAGAGATGTGATCAATTTACTGTGAACTATCCCTATCACATTGTATGAAAGTGTAAGCGTTACTAAAATCTATAATCTTAGCAGCTGTTTCATATTTCTCCCTTTCAAACAGTACATTGAATTCAAGCCGTACATTGAATTTAATCATATTGTAATTGCTGCTGAATAAGTGTTCAAGCATCATTAGGCTGTTAACTAAATCTGGTACATTGTTCATTACTAAATCTAATATGGCATGTCACCTTTATGGTTCCAGAACATGTTAATGGATAAAACTAGCCTGGATACATTCAAGAACCAGAGATGGAGCATTGCATGCAGTTTTGGGAACCAATTTAAGGGGAGATTATTTGAGTAAAAGGAACAGGAAAATGAGAATTAACTAGGAATAAGAAAGTATAGTTAAAGTAAAGTCTTACATAGTTGGTTCTTTAACTGGAACAGGGAAGGTTAAAGAGTAATCAATAGAGTATTTGAAATTTAGGAAATATTTTGAAGGGGGGTTCAGTGATGATACCTCTTAAAACTGAATCGTTAGCATGCAACTAGAGTAGTTTTACATAAGTTATTTTATTAAAGATTGACATGAATTAAAGGACTGAGTAATGTCATGTGAGAGTACCTTTAAGAAATGGATGTTTAAGAAATGTACCTTTAAGAAATGGAGCAGCTCATATTACTGAAGTGATGTCAGAGTGTGGGTGGAGCTGGGTTTTTAGCTCAGCCATTTTGCAGTGTTTTGGTTTCAGTTTTGAGGAAAAGAGCTTGGGTGTGTCTGTGTTTGCAGTAAGCTGGATTTTCTGTGATCTCTGCCATGAAAGACTCTCTCTGAATCATTTGGGTGATTTAGAACATAGAACATTACAGTGCAGTATGGGCCCTTCGGCCATCGATGTTGCGCCGACCTGTGAAACCATCTGAAGCCTATCTGACCTACACTATTCCATTTTCATCCATATGTCTATCCAGTGACCACTTAAATGCCCTTAAAGTTGGCGAGTCTACTACTGTTGCAGGCAGGGCGTTCCACGCCCCTACTACTCTCTGAGTAAAGAAACTGCCTCTGAAATCTGTCCTATATCTACCACCCCTCAATTTAAAGCTATGTCCCCTCGTGTTGGTCATCACCATCCGAGGAAAGAGACTCTCACTGTCCACCCTATCTAACCCTCTGACTATCTTATATGTCTCTATTAAGTCACCTCTCAGCCTTCTCCTCTCTAACGAAAATGTAATGAACTCCAATTGGCTTTATTGGTTGGCCAATTGGAGAGTGAGCTCCCTCAATGATAGCTCATTGAGGGGACCCATATAATCACCTGTGTAGGCTTTGTGAGCCAGTCTTAAGTTGACTGGACTGCTAGCAGCACTGTTTGTAGCTGCTCCTGTAATATCGTTATTGTAAATAAATATTGGTGTGGTGACGGAACTCCTGCCTCCCGTGGATTACTACAGTGGCGACGAGGTAAACTACGAATTTTGCGGAGACCAGCTGCCGCACTCGGAGGGTAAGCCGTGCCATTTTTAAAATGCCGTTTTTTGGGAGGTTAGAGGCATTCGACCCGGCTATTGAGGACTGGTCCCAGTATGTGGAGAGAATGTGTTACTCCTTCCGGGCAAATTATATACTGACGGACGAAAGGAGATAGCTTATCCTGCTGTCAGCGTGCAGACCCTCCGCTTTCGCCATTATACGTAGTCTGACTTATCCCGATGCTCCGGATACGAAAACTTTCCAAGAAGTAACGGAATTGGTGAAAGAGCACTACGACCCAAAACCACCCCTCATTTTGTGTAGGTACAGATTCTACACAGCGAAGCGGGAAGACAGGGAGTCAGTCACAAATTTCTTGACCCGCCTGAGAAGGCTGGCGGAAAAATGTGAGTTCGGCCCGACACTAGATGAAATGCTTCTGGACCGGTTAGTGTGTGGTATAAACGGCCTCACAATACAGAAACGCCTGTTGGCGGAAACGGAGCTAGACTGCAGGCAGGCGTTACAGCTCGCACTGTCCCTAGAAAAGGCAGCAAGTGGGGCGCAGGAACTACAGGGCACGCCAATGGAGGTAGATACCTGTGAGAGGGACTACCACAACGGGTCCTGCTACCAGATAGCCGCTCTCAGGAAAAACCTGAGGAATTGAAGGAAAAAGGAAAACCTCAGAACTGCCCCCAAGTCTGCCAGGACTAACTGGAGACAGAGGGAAGTACCGGCTGAAGCTCCCCCAACAGAGAAGAACCGTTTCTGGCACCAGACAGAGTGGGGTAACAATGACAGAAACCCTAGAAGGAGGTGGCAAAAGAGGAATAGCAGGTGGGGACGCAGGGAAGTACACAACCTAGACGCCCCATCCTCCTCCGAAGGGGAACAATTATATAATATTACAACAAAGAAAGCAGAACCCATTAGGATTACCCCACAGGTGAATGGGCGGCCGACAATAATGGAAATAGACACGGGTGCGGCAGTGTCAGTAATGGGAGTGGCAGCATTTAGAAAAATCAAAGATGGACTCCAGCCACTAACCCTAACAAAAACGTCGACGAAACTTAAAACCTACACGGGGGAATCCCTGGAAGTTCTAGGCACGACTCATGTACCTGTGGAATATGAAAAACAATTGCTCAGATTACCGTTGACGATAGTAGAGGGCTCCGGACCGAGCTTAATTGGACGGAACTGGCTGAAAGACCTAAAATTAGATTGGATGAAAATTTTCCAGAGTGGAAGCGGGCAGTTGAGTGGAGTACTCCAAAAATACCCGGAGGTCTTTCAGGAAGGTTTGGGGGAAACCATAGGCGCCAAAGCAACTTTGCACGTGGACCCAGAAGCCCTTCCAAAATTTTGTAAGGCCAGGCCGGTACCTTTTGCATTAAGGAAGAAAGTAGATGATGAAATAGAAAGGTTACGGCGCGACGGCATTATCAGACCAGTACAGTTCTCGGAATGGGCAGCGCCGGTGGTACCAATTTTGAAGCCAGACGGCTCGCTACGTCTCTGTGGAGATTTCAAACAGACAGTAAACAAATACGCACTGCTGGACAAATACCCAATCCCGAAAATAGACGACCTATATGCCAAATTGGCAGGTGGGCTTTTGTTCACGAAACTAGACATGAGCCATGCCTACCTGCAGTTAAAACTGGACAAGGGCTCCCAGAAGTTCGCTACGATCAACACCCTGAAGGGCCTTTTTTGTTATACTAGGCTACCTTTTGGAGTGTCATCAGCCTGCGCTATATTCCAGCGTACGATGGAAAATATTCTGCAGGGACTACCGCAGGTGGCGATTTATTTGGACGATGTCTTAATCACGGGTAGGACAAACAGGGAACACTTAAGGAACCTGGAGGAAGTGCTCAGGCGTTTCGCAAAGGCAGGCGTACGGCTAAAAAGGGAAAAATGTGTTTTTCTGGCCCCACAAGTGACGTACCTGGGATATAAAGTAGACGAGTCAGGCTTACATCCATTAGAAGACAGAGTAAGGGCAATCAAAGAAGCCCCAGCTCCCACCATGGTTCAGGAGTTACGATCATTTCTAGGGTTGGTAACCTATTATGGAAAATTTATTGAAAATAGGGCGTCCATCCTGGAACCTCTCCACCAGCTACTAAAAAAGGGGCAAGAATGGAAATGGTCCACCCGCCAAAACCGAGCATTTAGGGACATTAAGGAATAGCTGTCATCCGAAAATGTCCTAGAGCATTATGACCCAAGGAAGGAGTTGGTGGTCACTTGTGATGCATCCCCCTACGGGGTAGGAGCCGTATTAGCCCATAGAGGAAGGAATGGGGAAGAACGGCCAATAGCCTATGCTTCGAGGACCTTGGCGGTGGCTGAGAGGAAGTACGCCCAAATCGAGAAGGAAGGACTGGCGGTGATATTCGCAGTAAAAAAATTTCACCAGTATCTGTATGGGTGGAAATTCACCATAGTTACGGACCATAAGCCATTATTAGGGTTATTAAAAGAAGATAAGTCAATACCCCCGATTTCATCAGCTAGAATCCAACACTGGGCGTTGCTACTGGCGGCGTATAGATACGTTCTGGAGCACAGACTGGGAACGCGAGTAGCACATGCAGATGCTTTGAGCAGACTTCCCCTCCCGGACACTCCGCCGCAAATACCAAAAGTAAAGGAGGCAGTAATGACTCTAAATTTTTTGGACACCCTACCAACATATTCGGTTGTGGACGCAAAAAGACCCAGTTTTAGCCAAGATGAAGCATTTACTGCTAACAGGGGAAGTGGAAAGACCAGTGGAGCCCCAGATGCACCCATACTGGAGCAGAAGGGACCAAATAACCGTTGAAGACGGTATCCTATTATGGGGAGCCCGGGTAATCGTCCAAGCTCAGGGCCGTCAGGCAATCTTAACTTCGTTACCTCACGGACACCCAGGGGTATCTAAAATGAAGATGCTAGCTCGAAGCTACGTTTGGTGGCCAGGTTTGGACACAGACATAGCAGCCTTGGTACGTCGGTGCCAGGAGTGCCAACAGGGGCAAAGAATGCCACCAGCGGCGCCATTGCACCCGTGGGAATGGCCAGGCAGACCGTGGACCCACCTGCATATTGACCACGCCGGCCCTTTCATGGGCTCAATGTTTTTGGTGATAGTGGACGCCCACTCCAAATGGTTGGACGTCCACCGGGTAAACACGGCAAGCACAGCATCGACAATTGAAAAGCTCAGGACCTCGTTTGCAACACATGGACTGCCGGAGGTATTGGTGTCGGACAACGGAACGGCATTCACAAGTGGGTAATTTGGAAAATTCCTGAAGGAAAACGGAGTCCGTCACATCAAAACGGCCCTTACCATCCAGCGACCAACGGCCTGGCAGAGAGAGTGGTCCAGACACTGAAAGCGGGACTCAAGAAGCAGCCGGCAGCGTCAATAGACACAAAGCTCTCCCGCTGGCAGTTTAATTACAGGACCACACCGCATTCCACAACGGGCATACTGCCAGCTGAACTCTTAATGGGAAGGCGGCTGCGAACGAGGCTGAGTCTCCTTTTCCCAAATTTAACAGGGAAAGTGGAGAAACAACAGGAGGCCCAATGCAGGGGGCATGATAATAGTCGGCAGCAGATACATTTCCAGGTGGGGGCACCGGTTTGGGTCAAGAATTATGGGAATGGACCAACGTGGGTCAAAGGCACGGTAGAGTCCCAAACAGGGCCCATATCCTATGAGGTTTCAATAGGAGGTAAGGTGCTGAAGAAACACCTAGACCAAATAAGGGCAGCGGAACCACACCTGGAGGCAGGCGAAGCAGGACCGCCTCAAGCTGGGATAGCCCAGATGGAAAGGATACCCACACCCCAGCCCCGAGCAATTTCTCCAGACCCCGTCACCAGTCATCAGAGTCGGAGATGGACACACTCAACGAGGCCGCCGCGACACCTCTCCCTGAGGAGGAGGACGAACAACTTCCAAGGAGGTCGTCAAGGAAAAGACGGGCACCTATAAGGTACACACCGCCCACTTCGGAGAACGACCCGGCGGACGACACAGAGGTGACAGACCCAGACATGAGGAGCAGGAAGAAGCTCAGAGGAATGCCAGCTGGCAGGAATTCCTCGGACCTTGGGGGGGAGGGGTGTAATGAACTCCAATTGGCTTTATTGGTTGGCCAATTGGAGTATGAGCTCCCTCAATGATAGCTCATTGAGGGGGCCCATATAATCACCTGTGTAGGCTTTGTGAGCCAGTCTTAAGTTGACTGGACTGCTAGCAGCACTGTTTGTAGCTGCTCCTGTAATATCGTTATTGTAAATAAATATTGGTGTGGTGACAGAACTCCTGCCTCCCGTGGATTACTACAGAAAATAACCTCAAGTCCCTGAGCCTTTCCTTGTAAGACCTTCCCTCCGTACCAGGCAACATCCTAGTAAATCTCCTCTGAACCCTTTCCAAAGCTTCCACATCCTTCCTATAATGTGGTGACCAGAACTGCACGCAGTACTCCAGGAGCGGCCGCACCAGAGTTATGTACAGCTGCAGCATGACCTTGTGGTTCCGAAACTCAATCCCCCTGCTTATAAAGGCTAGCACACCATATGCCTTCTTAACAGCCCTATTAACCTGGGGGGCAACTTTCAGGGATTTATGTACCTGGATGCCGAGATCATTCTGTTCATCTACACTACCAAGAATCTTGCCATTAGCCCAGTACTCTGCATTCCTGTTACTCCTTCCAAAGTGAACCACCTCACACTTTTCCGCATTAAACTCCATCTGCCACCTCTCAGCCCAGCTGTGCAGCTTATCTATGTCCCTCTGTATCCTATAACATCCTTCAGCACTATTCACTCATAAACTCATAATAGTAATGTCTTTAACCTGATGTGTTTCTGTTCAAAGGTGTTAAGTGTTTTGGAGGTTTGAAGAAATATTTTGAGGGATTATTTAGTGTTGTATTATTTTCGGGGTTATCTTTGAAGTAAGGGGTGGTAAGGGATCCAATGTTTATTTAGCGAGGTTAAGTTGAATTCATGGAATAAACATTGTTTTAGAACATAGAACATAGAACAGTACAGCACAGAACAGGCCCTTCGGCCCTCGATGTTGTGCCGAGCAATGATCACCCTACTCAAACCCACGTATCCACCCTATACCCGTAACCCAACAACCCCCCCCTAAACCTTACTTTTTAGGACACTACGGGCAATTTATCATGGCCAATCCACCTAACCCGCACATCTATGGACTGTGGGAGGAAACCGGAGCACCCGGAGGAAACCCACGCACACACGGGGAGGACGTGCAGACTCCGCACAGACAGTGACCCAAGCCGGAATCGAACCTGGGACCCTGGAGCTGTGAAGCATTTATGCTAACTACCATGCTACCGTGCTGCCCCTTGACTGTGTTTAAAAACCCACGTGTCCATAATTGTAATACCACACCTGGAGACCAAGCCCTGTGCTTCAAAAGCAACAATACATTAAAGGGAGAGGTTGGTTGAACTCCATGATAGATTTTGGGGTTCTGAAAACGCCGCTCCCATAACAATCATCATTATTAACTATTAAACATGTATTTTTTGAACATAGCAGTAATAAGTCATCAAATGGGATTTAGGATAGCTAACTTGACCAAAAGGACATCACTTCTGACATCTTGGGCGGGATTCTCCGGTATCCGGCGGGCGGGCCGTACCGGCACCAAAGAGTGGCGTGAACTACTCCGGCGTCGGGCCGCCCGGAAGTTGCAGATTCCTCCACACCTTCGGGGGCTAGGCCGGCGCTGGATGGATTGGCGCCGTGCCAAACGGTGCTGAAGGGCCTCCATTGGCTGGCGCGAGATGGCGCATACGCAGGAGCGCCAGCGTGCACCCAGAACCGCTGCTGTGATTCCTGCACATGCGCAGTGGGTTTCTTCTCCTTGCCGGTCATGGCAGAGCTTTACAGCGGCCGGTGCAGAGGGAAAGAGTGCCCCCATGTCACAGGCCCATCCGCAGATTGGTGGGCCCCAATCGTGGGCCAGGCCACCGTGGGGGTGCCTCCTGGGGCCAGATCCCCCCACTGCCCCCCGAGGACTACGCAGGCCGCCCGCAGAGCCAGGTCCCGCCGGTACAAACCTTGTGTAATTTACTCCCGCGGGACTGGCTGAAAACGCTCGGCCCATCGCGAGCGGAGAATCGCCGGGGGGAACGGACCCCGACCGGTGCAGTACAATTCCTGCCCCTGCCAAAAAACCAGCACCGGAGAATTCGGCAGCCGGCGGCGGGGCGGGATTCACGCCACCCCCCGGCGATTTTCCGGCTGGTGGGGTGGGGGGGGGTCGGAGAATCCCACACCTTGTCTTTGTGAAACAATTCAGAGTGCTGGTTCTGTTGTTCTGCTTCTCACAAGCAGTCAGCAAGTTTGTTCGGCAGAACAGGTCTTGACCGAAATCCAGTCTGTTCTCCACGTACATGTAACAAGCTTGATCAAATAGCCATCTTGTCCAGGTTGTGGTGTTTTGTTCCTCTCTGTACTGAGCTGAGCCGCAGGGAATAACCCCACGTGGAAGCTGACTCAATACACAGGTCTTGAAACTGCTCCTACATCAGATTTGAAGAGGGAAAATAGTGAAACTTTTCTTTCTTGTTGGTGATTGAGTAGAAAATGGCAAAGATTGAGGCTTATTTTGAGCAGATCAATGTGACAAGTTTTGGATTTATATAGAATAACAATATATACAACCCTATTGCCCTTGTGGGGGCAGGAAGGTCAGAAGTGCCTCTCCACATGGAAAGTTTAGACCTCCCATGCCCTGGGTTTCCCCTAACTATCCTTTCAATAAATCACTTATCTGACTGCTAGTGAAAATATCATTTGAAACTTTCAAGATCCATCTTTCATTCATCTTCATTGATAAGTTTTTCATTATCATGACTACCACATCAGAGAGTCATGCCTGGTTTAGCCATCGCTAACAAAGTTTACAATTGTTAGATGGAATATGAATATTAATCTGAGTGTCGACACAACCAAAGCAGAAGCAGAAGACTTTATGGGTCCTGATAATGACCTCCTACTGCCTGACATCCTGCATCTGTTCACCGTTTGACAGATCAATCATCCAGGTTTGGACAGAGGGCTTATAGAGATGAGGCGCATCAGTTTGAATCTTGGTGAGTTTGCCCTCCACCCAAGTCCTGTCCGCATGACTTGTGTCTTGAGCTAAAATCAATGTTGTGGAATTATCACAATAAACAGTTGTAAGCGATGGGTTAATTCTGTCCACTGTGAGGATACTTGGCAGCCTTCCAGGGCCTTGATGTTCACTGGTACATAAAGAGCCAGGTGTTCAAACTCAGGCGTTCTCATGCTTGTTATCCAACTATTTGCAACATCTTGCTGAATTTCCCAGCCGCTTATCTCTCTTAGACTTGTTTAGTCCACTGTATAACAGAGATGCCTTTCTGCTTGTTCGCTGGACTTCACCTAGGACCTGAGTCGCGACAGGCGCCAGGAGCTGAATCTCAAAGCTCCCATCGACACCAGGGTTCCCGACAAGCTGATGGGCGAGAGATTCTTGTGTTGTATTCTTTTTTTTATTAAAAAGTATTTTTATTAAGGTTTTGCAGAATTTTACATAATAAAACAGTAGTAACAATAATAACAAAACAAACTAGAGTGAATATTAACATAGTGCAAAAAGAGAATATACAATAACAATTAAATAGACATTATCCTACGCGACCCAGTCTTCCCACACCACCCCAATGAAGCACTCACCACCCCCCTAACGGATTGCTGCTGCTGCTGACATTTTAATTTTCCCTGAGAAAGTCGACGAACGGCTGCCACCTCCGAGAGAACCCTAGCGCAGACCCTCTTAAGGCGCTTTATTTTCTAGAGGCTGAGAAACCCAGCCATGTCGTTAACCCAAGTCTCTACACTCGGGGGCTTTGAGTCCCTCCACATTAATAAAATCCATCTCCGGGCTACTAGGGAAGCAAAGGCCAAGACAGCGGCCTCTTTCGCCCCCTGAACTCTTGGGTCTTCTGACACTCCAAAGTTATCTCTGGACTCAGCACCACCCATGTGTTAAGCGCTTTGGACATTGCCCTCGTGAACCCGCTAAGCTCCGTGCATGCCCAAAACATGTGGACATGGTTTGCAGGGCTGCCCATGCACCTCATACAACTGTCTTCTACCCCAAAAAACTTGCTAATTCTCGCTGCCATCATGTGTGCCCGGTGGAACACCTTAAATTGAATTCGACTGAGCCTGGCACATGAGGAGGAGGAATTAACCCTGCCCAGGACCTCTACCCACAGACCCGCTTCCAACTCCTCACCTACTCCTGCCATTTGCTCTTGAGCTCCTCCACCGGGGTTTCCTCCGCCTCCTGTAGTTCCTGGTAGATATCCAACACCTTCCCCACCCCCACCCAGGTGCCGGAGACCACCCTGTCCTGTAGTGTTATATTCTTATCTTATTCTTATATCATATTGTTCTTCTCAATAAAGTAGACAAACTTCTGTCATTCTCTGAATTACATGGTGTCTGAATCACAAAGAACCCTTGGAGTAAACCAAGACAACAGTCTGACACTTGTGTGAACAAGTGTTACTTGTGTCTGGCATTATTTGGGTTCTTTTCCGCTCCAGTACACAGGACAAGGATCCATATTGTGCATATTTTTGTTCAGAATCATCCTTTATTTATCACATTCCAGCCTATCTTAACAATGCCTTTTTTTTCTTCTTTGGTATTTTCCTGTGATGACTAAGCTTTAGTTACAAATGCTATGACATATCAATAAAATCCTCAGATAACATAATTTTGGATACCAAGCTGAAATCACAGACAGTGGATTTGCCAATGTGCAATCCTAGAATTCTTGCCAAATGTTGATCCAATATCAAAGTTAGCCCCTATAAAACACAAGTATTGAACAAATGAGATTCAGAATAATGGCTCTCATTACATCAGCTGACAAACGATTGAGCCCACAAACCGACTATTGGAGTCTTACAGTTTTTATTACAATCCACTGACTGACAAATCTACTTTTGCAGCATATATCAACAAAAGGATTTATCAATTCATACAAACGTTTGAGGGTGCTCAGTTCAATACCTCCAAAAATACGCTACAATATTTACAGATCTTTGCAATAGCATAAGTTATTCTAAATTATCTTATGTGCAAATGGGTGCCTGAATCTTTAAGTGTCATTAATGCTGGGACCCTCGTGTAACCGTGCTGACATTCTTGGCTGAATGGCAAACAAATACGGTGAATGGACCTCTGTGATCCTCATTTGAAAACTGAGCGCCAAAATCAGCCGGTATGGCTGAGTGATGTCGTGACAGCACCAGTTCAAAGGTTTCTAGTGGACATGCAGATCACCTGTGCGAGCACCCACGAGGTACCATGCAGTAGAAGCAACAGCAGGCTCAATGTGCCCCACTCAAAAGGCTTTCAGCCTCCCGAGCTACGTATCTGGGTTTTGCACCTGTAAGATTTTACACTTGTTTTAGCTGACTGGAAACAAACCAACTGTCCCAAATAGACATGGCTTGTAAAAGATTAAGGGATGGTCTAATTAAGGTGTTTAAGGTCTGGTTTAGCTCACTGGGCTAAATCGTTGGCTTTTAAAGCAGACCAAGCAGGCCAGCAGCACGGTTCGATTCCCGTACCAGCCTCCCCGGACAGGCGCCGGAATGTGGCGACTAGGGGCTTTTCACAGTAACTTCATTGAAGCGTACTCGTGACAATAAGCGATTTTCATTTCATTTCAGATGAGTAAAGGGTTTGCGTTATACTCTGCCCAATCCTATTGGCTGGGGACAATGGGCTCCCCCAATGAGGGGGGTGAGGAGAATTATAAATAGAGCTGGCCAGTGTGGTACTAGCTGGAGAGGAAACCAGTAGTGTGCTGATGGTACCATGTACAGTTTGTTGTGAATAAAGTTACTTTCTGTTTGAATCTACAAACTGGTGCTGGATTCTTCATGGCCCTCACAAAAGTTTTATAGGTTAGAGGGGAGGATCTATTCTTCTGGGGAAGTCCGGAACAAAGGAAGTAAAATTAAAGTCAGGGTGGTTCAGGGATGATGGCAGAAAAAGTTCCTTCATAAAACATAGACACATGAGTTTGGCCACAGATTAGGCTCACATTGTATAATGAGTCGGTTGTGTATGGAGGGTTTGCACTACAACTGTACATTTATAAACAAAACATACCTGGCACATGACCAGTATATTTAGGAACCATTGGTGTGGTGAGATAAAGTTTACTTTTTGGCGGTGGAATATCCTCTCGACAACCTTTCAGATTGTTCCTCACAAAATACTGAAAAGAAAATGTTCACAATCAGGGTATGTTCTGTTTGAGATTTCAAACTGAGAACAGAGCAATGTTGCACTACATAAGCTCACTCCTCCTGTTACCAGCATTTAATGCAATCCATACAATATGGGTCAAGGACTGACTGCGATAGGATCTCAGCTACGTGAAATATTTAAATGGAACTCTTTTGACACCAATAGGACCCAATGTAATTTCGGACTGAACTGAAGTTGCCATTTGAGAAGCACTGGACCCTATAACCCAGGGTTTTTCCACAGTGGACAAGCTGATGTGAGACTATTGAGGGAGGGAGTGTGGGTCATATGGGATGATTACAGGTGCTTCTGGTCCACATAACCAGTCATCTTGATCCTTTTTTCTTCTTCTTTAATTCTTTAAATTTAGATTATCCAATTATTTTTTCCCCCAATTAAGAGGCAATGCAGTGTGGTCAATCCACCATCTTTGAGTTGTGGGGGTGAGACCCACGCGGGCACGGGGAGAATGTGCAAACACAGGCAGTGACCCGGGGATTGAACCTGAATCCTCGGCACTGTGAGGCAGCAGTGCGAACCGCTTTTCCACCGTGCCGCCCACTCAGCCATCTTAATCCTATGTGCCTGTCCTACTTCCAGACACAGCATTCGATTACATTAAGGCAAGTGTTGCAGCAGTATCTCAGTAATTAAGGCAGGTCAATGTAATGCATCTAGTATACTGGTTAAGAGAGTTAGCATTCTTTCCACTTTTGTGTGATAGTTTGCATCTCATTTTTACCAGCTACCAGATATCATCAATGTGAAAAAAGAGGGCCAAATGTGTAAGTCCATTTCTATCAATACACAGCCTCTCCATTGGCAAGTCCTCTGCCATAAGACCATAAGACATATGAGCAGGATTAGCCCACTCGGCCCATCGATTCTACTCTGCCATTCAATCATGGCTGATATTTTTCTCATCCCCCATCCTCTTGCCTTCTCTCCATAACCCCTGATCCCCTTATTAATCAAAAACCTATCTATCTCTGTCTTAAAAACACTCAGTGATTTGGCCTCCACAGCCTTCTGTGGCAAAGAGTTCCACAGATTCACCACCCTCTGGCTGAAGAAATTCCTCCTCATCTCTGTTTTACAGGATTGTCCCTTTAGTCTGAGATTGTGTCATCTGGTTTTATTTTTTCCTACTAGTGGAAACATCCTCTCCATGTCCACTCTATCCAGGCCTCGCAATATGCTGTAAGTTTCAATAAGATCCCCTCTCATCCTTCTAAACTCCAACGAGTAAAGACCCAGAGTCCTCAACGATTCCTCACAGGACAAGCTCTTCATTCCAGGGATCATTTTTGTGAATCTCCTCTGGACCCTTTCCAAAGCCAGCACATTCTTCCTTAGATATGGGGTCCAAAACCACTCACAATACACCAAATGGTGTTTGACCAGAGCCTTATACAGCCTCAAAAGTACATCCCTACTCTTGCATTCTAGCCCTCTTGACATAAATGCTAACATTGCATTTGCCTTCCTAACTGCCATGTCTCCTATGCCAACACAAATAAACTGGGTTCATTGTGGCCCAAGGCTAAACCTTCAGAGGAACTCACAGGTTAAGCCCTGCTCAGAAATGCGGTTTGCAGGCCTACCACATGAGGAAGTGCCCTTTTGAACCACTAAACCCATAGCTGTGGGTGCATATTGCACTGCCTTGTGGATGACATATGAAAGTTGAAGGCATTGCAGGATTTTGACCCAGAATCACACTCACAAAAAATCTGGGGTGGAGCCCCAAAGCGAATTGATGTTGAAATCTTTAATCTTTCTGGTAACTCCTGCAACCAAGCCGGTGCCAAAAGTAGTGCTCTGCATTCCTTTGGACTCAGCCGGCGATATTGAGTGGTTGATCCTAATGTTTGGGCAGCCCAGGGTCTCCACGGAGAGGACACTCTAGTTTTTTTCAATTCATTTATGGGATGTGGTTATTGATGGCGAGGCCAGCATTTATTATCCATTCCTAACAATTCCTGAGAAGTTGGTGGTGAACTGCCATCTTGAACTGTTCCACTCCTGTGGTGTAGTGTCGGCATTGCAGGATTTTGACCCAGAATCAGTGAAGGATCGGTGATATGTTTACAAGTCAGGATGGTGAGTGACTTGGACGAGAACCTGCAGTTGATGGTGTTACCGCGTGTCTGCTGCTATTGTCCTTCTGGATGGTCGTAGGTTTGAAAGATGCTGCCTAAGGAACCTTGGCAAGTTCCTGTAGTGGATTTTGGTCCGATGGCCTTGACATCAATCGTAATGAACTGCTTCGAGAGGTTGGTCATGAAACATGTCACGGTAGCACAGTGGGGGTAGCATGGTAGCACAGTGGGACAATTGCTTCACAGCTCCAGGGTCTTGGGTTCGATTCCCGACTTTGGTCACTGTCTGTTAGTTCTCCCTGTGTCTGCGTGGGTTTCCTCCGGGTGCTCCGGTTTTCTCTCACAGTCCAAATATATGCAGGTTAAGTGGATTGGCAATACTAAATTACCCTTACTATCCAAAAAGGAGGACCGTTGCTCAACGGAGATCCAACAAAAAGGTGCACCGGGTTGTTGGGTGGGATCCTCCGTCTGTTCAGGGCAGCAGGATTCTCTGGTCTCGCTGCAGTGAATGGGGGATTTGGCTGAGCGCCAAATTCTCCATCCTCACTAGCAGCAGATGCGGGATGGACTCGCAACGGAGAATCCCGGCCCTGATCAGAGTGTTGCTTTATACTTACGATGCTACACTAGCATTCCATTCAGAGGAACATTTTCAGCAGCAAATGCATCGACTCTCTAAGAGTCATAAAGGTTTCAGGGCAGAAAGAGGCCCTTCGGCCCATCAAGTCCGTGCAAGCCACAAAGCACTCCCTACTCTAATCCCATTTTCCAGCACTTGGTCTATAGCCTTCATCTAAATACTTCTTAAATGTGAGGGTTCTTGCTTCTTCTGCCTGTAACATCAGCATAAGGGAGACAATGGCATGGCCCAGAATGTTACCATGCTGCCAGATATCATCATTGACAATGTGACAGTGCTGGAAGTTGTTGATCGCTTTGCCTGTCAAAGCTCCACAATCATTAGCAATCAGTTACTTCATGCTCAGATTAATTCATGCATCACAAACGCTGCAGCTGATGTGTCCAAATTGAATCAGAGAGTGTGGAACAACAGCAACCTAATTGACAACACTAAACTATGAGTCGACCAAGTCTGTGTCTTCAGTGCACCCCTCTACAATGGTGAAATCTGTTCACCCCTCTGCAGTGATGAGATCTGGACACCCCCCTGCAAGGGTGAGACCTGGACACCCCTCTGCAATAGTGAGGTCTGGACACCCCTTTACAATGGTGAGGGCTGGACATCCCTCTACAATGGTGAGGTCTGGACACCCCTCAGAGGGCACCAACTCAGAGGTCCTGGATCATGCTAATTCCATCAGCGTAAACTCATTGTTAAACCAATCGTGTCTGCGCCGGCCCGCCCACATTCATCAGCTTGATGACGTCCATATCCCCAAAAGATTTCTGTACAACGAACTGGCCACTGGGTCATGACCTCCTTTCTGGGCATTCATTCCTCCACCACTCGGACATCTGCAAATGAGAGATGAAGATGGCGGACATTGACACTGACAACTGGGAGTCAGTCCTTGATAGGTGAGACCTGTGGAAGTTGAATATTTGGAGAGGTCAGTGGAAGAGGCTCGCAGAAACAGGAACCTCAGCTGGCCCAGGAGAGCCCAGAGAAAACAGAGGCCAGTGATTTGTGAATCTTCTCAGCCCGCTGTCTTTCTCTGCAGCAAATGTGACAGACACCCCATTGGGGCCTTTGGTTTAGCACTGGGCTAAATCGCTGGCTTTTAAAGCAGACCAAGGCAGGCCAGCAGCATTCAATTCTCGTTCCAGCCTCCCCGAACAGGTGCCGGAATGTGGCAACTAGGGGCGTTTCACAGTAACTTCATTTGAAGCCTACTCGTGACAATAAGCGATTTTCATTTCTGAGCCACGCCAGGTAATGTTTAACACAGAGTTGACCAACACAGTGCAAATGGTCATCTTACAAGAGGAAGGCTTCCACATACTTAAAAGGACAAAGCGTGGGACATCAGATAGTGGATGGGTTACAGTGGAGCTAAGTGGAGCCGGACAGTTTTCCCCACCTTGTTCCACAAATCCAGCATCTCCACCACATTTGGATCAGCCACCTTCTGGCCCAGAGACTAGTTGGTCAGGTATTGAATGGGCCTGAAGCCAACAGCCTGCCTCAGGGCAGTGGTGGGGCGAGGGGGTGACTTGCTTAGTTTCAGGCTGTGGATTTTCTGGCTCGATCGTGACTTGGTGGGATTCCAGCTCAGCGTGTTTGATAAGAAGGTGCAAACATACGGAATTACTCATTATGTTTGGTTCAGATCCCTCCAAGAATCCCCTGATTTTCCCCTCCTTGGTGTTATTTAAACCCAAATTCAGTGGCTGGATGTGTGGATAAAAACCTATTGAACCCTGGCACCGTTGTTAAAGTGTTTGACTTGGATGGACACCGCTGCCTCTACCCAAAGCTCAAGCTATATTAGGAAGTGAGAAGCTGAAAATATATAACTTGAATTCCGACCTTTCTACCTAACGTACCCCAATGTTCCTGATTTCCCGGTTTCTCAAACTCTTTGCTTTAGAGATGACATTGTCAGTAACATTGGCTTCTGACTGAAAAGCGGATTGAAGCTTATATTTGTAAGGGCTTCCATGTTGATCTAATTAGATGGACTGAGATGACATTTAAACACCAAAAAGGAAATTCTCACCTTGCTATCAATTCAGTTGCACCGAATGGTGCTCCAGACCTTAACTTACAAAAGCTCTTAATCAAAATTTGAAGAGAGAAAGATTTCAAATGATGAGACCTGATCCCTGAGAAACATTGGGCGGTGTGCTCTTGAGACAGAATTAGAGAGATGCAGGTACCTGTTTGCGCTGGAACTTGTCCATGGCAGTCTTTACTTGATCTTGGTAAGGATGCCCAAACTCGTAAGGCATTCGTGGAATAAATCCAGTATAACCTATACCAAGGAATTAATAAAAGAAGAGAATATTATTCATCTCTACAGAATGTGCTGTCATTTATCTACCTGTCCCAACAAAGGACTCTTATCACTGGACTCAAGACTCTCAGCAACTCAATACGAAGGGTTTGTAAATTCTCAGCGTGTCATAGAACTTACAGTGCAGAAGGAGACCATTCGGCCCATCAAGTCTGCACCGGCTCCAGGAAAGAACACCCTACCCAAGGTCAACACCTCCACCTTATCCCCATAAACCAGTAACCCCACCCAACACTAAGGGCAATTTTGGACACTAAGGGCAATTTATCATGGCCAATCCACCTAACCTGCACATCTTTGGACTGTGGGAGGAAACCGGAGCACCCGGAGGAAACCCACGCACACACGGGGAGGATGTGCAGACTCTGCACAGACAGTGACCCAAGCCGTAATCGAACCTGGGACCCTGGAGCTGTGAAGCAATTGTGCTATCCACAATGCTACCGTGCTGCCCTGTCATGTTGGAGCTACAAGCATGGTGTTCACTGGCGTTGCCTGTGCCAACTTTGCCGGAGTTTGTGGAATCAGATATCTCATTTACATTGGGTCTGTGGGTGAAAGTGCAATCTACAATCTCTGCTTGCCAATGTCAAATGAAATCTTGTGGCGAGCTCCATTGGGGTGGTGGACAACTGGGAATTTTCCTCCCTTTCCTGGAATATCTTGGGACTGATTTTCCTTCCAGGGCTGGGAAACTGATAACAGGACCATTTCCTTGTCACAAACCCACCCTGTTGAGGAGGGGGGGGGGCACGTTGGGGGGGTTATGAGGGTGGAGAAAGAAGTCACAGTTCCTGATTTTCACAGAAGCTATTAATTGGCATGGGGTGGCTTGCACAGAGATTAGTGGCCACCAGGATGGGAAGAGAGATTGGGACTGAGTGAGTACAGGCCCCATTTAATCACACAGTAGCAGCACCATATAGCAATGGGTGTGTTTGGGCATTCGCTTAAACTCACTTGTCAGCTGTTTTAACTCAAATGTAACTGGGTTTTGGTTAGCTTGGATTTGTCACCTGTCATTCTGAATTATTTGTTCCTGTCACATACCTGAGATTCCCCTCCTCTGGAGTTCGGGAGGTTGGGTGGCAAACTCATGCTTATGTTTGTAAAGATGAGTCCAAGTTATTGGATCCACATTTGCAGCCAGAGGTTTCAGTGGCCTGTTCTCACCAACTGATGCCAGCTGAGAAAGGGAATGTTACAGCATTAGCTAAAGCCGTAATATTTTACCTATGCCTCCCAGTGTAAGGGTGAGGTTTCAGTCTCTCATTGTGGAAGACACTATAAAAGTTATTGACTTCTGTCTCTCTATTTCTGTCACCACTCACCCTCCTCATTCATTTCTGGGTGGTGTTATGATCTCAGCTGTTACTATTGAACAGGTCCCAAAAATGGAACACTGGCTCGATATGCCATAGCTTTTATTGTTTTTAAGCAGCATGAATAAACTGCCAATTATCTTTTAACAAAAGAATAAAATATTTATTAAACATGAAAAGATTGACTATAATACACTACTCCTTCACCCCACCTATATCTTCACAGATGCACACAGAATTTTAAGGATAACACAAGTTACGAAATATATCTTACACTCTAATGTTCTCAGTAAGTACACAGTTCATGTAAAACAACAGGTCAACTGTGCTTAGACACACCACACTCTGAAACCAAGTGGGAGATGCCACCCAATAGAACTCCTGTGAATTTTTCACCAAATCCCCCCAGGTGCTTGTCATGCTGTGAGCCAATTGCCATCACTGAAATCTGACTTCCCCAAAAGCCTTCTGTCGGATGCCTTCACCGAGGATCCACTTCCAGGATTTCAAAATCTCCTTTCAGTATTCCTGCGTCTTGGATCTCCACATGCATTCAAGCTTACAGACAATGCACCCAGTCATGCCATTGAACACCACTGCTTCACAGGCTATACTTAGGTGTCACCAATCTTAAGATCACTTCATATGTTTGGCTTCTCAATAGCCGACTTCTCCAGGCCTGTACGTTGCAGCTCTGACTTTAACTCGCAGCCTCTCTCCGCCCCTTTCTTTAACTTCAGTGAACACTTCCCTGTTCCAATTTCAGTTCTTTTTCCTTTTGACTTCAGTCCTCCTGGAATTTTTCTTTTCATCTCTTGGTTTCTAGAACAATCCGTTCCTTAGCTTTTTGGGACTTGCTTTGTGCTGCCTCTGCTGCCAGTTTCTGTGAGAGCTGCTTTAAGTCTACAGGCCTCAGAGGTTCAAACAAATGAAGAGTTTTATTAAGATGCTGTTAACGCTATTGGATGTTATGTTACACTGCCCGGTTGCCCACGTAAACGGCTGATGTTGTCATCGATCGATCTCTTAAAGTGCCCCTCCCACTGCTAGGCTGCTAGTGAGGATACACTAGGAATACCATGAATAAACAACATTTTACCCTCACTTTAATCAAAAGTCCCAAACACAATAAACAGTATAACATTACCAATCAATTAGTAACATAAAGAATCAATCAACAACAGTCAATATGTCAAATGCTTTAGAGCAGGGGTGGGCAAACTATGGCCCGCGGGCCGCATGCGGCCCACCAAAGGTCTTTATGCGGCCCACCAAGATCAAGTCATCAAAAAAAAAAAAATTTTTTTAAAATTTTTTTTTTAATAAGGTTAATGGGGGGGGCTGTTGGGTTACTGGTATAGGGTGGATACGTTGACTTGAGTAGGGTGATCATTGCTCAGCACAACATCGAGGGCCGAAGGGCCTGTTCTGTGCTGTACTGTTCTATGTTCTATGTTCTATATGAGGCGCCCAGAATCATAACCGGGTGAAGCGCCATTTTTGAAAAGTAGAGAAAAAGAGGGCTAAAGGCAGGATGCCGCCGGGGGAAGCGCTGAGGTATATGCCGCACGCTAATTGGTTACAACCGGGACTATTAATTAATATACTATGCAGCCCTTTAAAATTGTGAATTTCTGAATGTGGCCCTTGCACGGAAAAGTTTGCCCACCCCTGCTTTAGAGGATGGTGTTCTCTGTGTGGTTGTTGACGAACCTCCAGTGAATGCCTTTTAGTGCTTGCTGCAACCTCTGGTGTCTTTGGCTTGGTTTGGAAGTGGTTCGTGGTGATCTTAGCCAGAGGCGACATAGTGTTCTGAGGTTAACTCAGTGTCTGGTTCTCAACTGAGGTGCTGCTTCCCTCAATTGGTTTGATTAGAATCAGGGTCTTGGGAAGCTGCAGGTTGTCTCTCAGCATCACTGGATTTGGATTCTGTCAGTTCTGTCTCTGGCAGATTGGCTCTTGTTGCCAAAAGTTGATCCTCATGTCTCCTCCACATGACGTTGTCTTGGGTTTATACAATGTTAGAGACCAGTCCTGTCTGCTGGCAGCAATCCACTTTTCAATTGTGGTATAATTTTGTTCTCGAACTTCTTGAGCCTGGCAAAAGAAAATACTTTTTTCCCGTCATTTGATCTGATCCAGCTGCTTTTTCTCGACAATCATTTTGTCTTGTGTAGTTTTAGCAAATGAATGATGTGTGTTGTTGACATTTAGCCATTAGCAATGCTGATAAAGCTTGGGTTGTTGAATGCATAGCATTCCTGTACATGAGCAGGAATTGATTCATGCGTTTAGACAATGAATCTTGTTCTCTATTTACCTTCAATGAATGTTTCATCATCTTTACAAACGTTCTGCCAACACATTTGTGGTAGGGTGAGAAAGAACGGATTGGATGTGCCAAATTCCGTTCTCCTTCAAGTAATGTACAAACCCGTGCGAAATGGGCTGTGGCCATTATTGCAAACAGATTGTTCAGGATAACCTAACCAGCTGAGGATTTCACCCAATTTCTCAGTCGTTTCCTTGACTGACGTTAACTTCATGGTGTCAACTTCAGGCCATTTCCAGTGAGCATTGTCTAGAATTGGATATATACGCCCTTCAAACGGCCCGGCATAATCAATGTGTACCCTTTGCCAGGCATCGTCTGGCCATTCCACCGGGGTAATGGAGCTAATGGTGGCAGGTGCCACACTTTTGCACAAAACAAACACATTCCCACCGACTCCTCGATATTGGCATATAGCCCCGGCCACCAGAAATGGCTCCTGGCCATCTCCTTCACCCTTACAATATCACAGTGTAATTGATTTAATGAAAAATGAAAATGAAAATGAAAATTGCTTATTGTCACGAGTAGGCTTCAATGAAGATACTGTGAAAAGCCCCTAGTCGCCACATTCCGGCGCCTGTCCGGGGAGGCTGGTACGGGGAGGCTGGTAATTCATGATAGTGGAAGGATGACTCTCACCTTCCAGAGGAGACTACCTGCCTGTATGGATAATTCAAGTCTTCAAGTGGAATATGGCTTTAACTCAGGAGTTGCTCCTAAAGTCTTTCCACGAATCATCATATCCATGACCTCTAACAATACTGAATAATTTCTGGTTTGCTTCTTAACTTGTCCTACACTTTATAGGTATGTTATCTGCTTGCACAAAGTAGAACATATTTCCTATCTGCTTGCACGCTTCCTGACGAACTGCTTATCGACAACTATTTGGTAAGCACGGTAGCATTGTGGATAGCACAATCGCTTCACAGCTCCAGGGTCCCAGGTTCGATTCCGGCTTCGGTCACTGTCTGTGTCGAGTCTGCACATCCTCCCCTTGTGTGCGTGGGTTTCCTTCGGGTGCTCCGGTTTCCTCCCACAGTCCAAAGATGTGCAGGTTAGGTGGATTGGCCATGATAAATTGCCCTTAGTGTCCAAAATTGCCCTTAGTGTTGGGTGGGGTTACTGGGTTATGGGGATAGGATGGAGTTGTTGACCTTGGGTAGGGTGCTCTTTCCAAGAGCCGGTGCAGACTCGATGGGCTGAATGGCCTCCTTCTGCACTGTAAATTCTATTCCATATGGATCACTCCATTAGTTATAGAATTTGCACCAAAGAATTTGATTTATTCAGCTAGTACATTTAATGACAGTTTGTCTTCAAACTGTGAATCAAGTTCCTTCTCAGGTCCTTTATGTACCACCTTTATTAAAAGAAGAAAAAAAAAACAATACAGCACAGGAACAGGCCCTTCAGCCCTTCAAGCCTGCTCCGCCCATGGTACCTGCCTAAGCTAAAACCATCTCCACTTCGTATCCTTCCATTCCCACCCTATTCATATATTAGTCTAGATGCCCCTTAAATGTCGTTATCGTATCTGCTCCCACCACCTCCCCAGGCAGCACCTTCCATATATTTACCACCCTCTGTGTAAAAAAACGTGCCTCGCACATCTGTTCTAAACTTTTTCCCGTGCACGTTAAACCTATGTCCCCTCGTACTTGACTCTCCTACCCTAAGAAAGAGCATCTGACTATCCAATCTGTTCATGCCACTTCTAATCTTGTAGATCTCTATCAGGTCACCTCTCAACCTCCGTCGTTCCAGTGAGAACAGACCGAGTTTATTTAACTTCTCCTCATAGCTAATGCACTCTATACTAGGCAACCGCTTCTGTACCATTTGATTTATTCAGTTTCCCATTTGATTTATTCGGCTCTTTCTTCTTTCAACTTTTGCTTGCAGCTTTTTTTCCTCAGCAAGCGTGTGCAATGTGGCCCATTCTGCCACAATTTCTGCACATGATATCTTTGCACGAACAATCTGCTGCTGAGTGCCTAGTTTTTTTGCACACCTATGCAAGTGAGAGTCAGTGTCCAAGTTTAGGCTGATATCTTGTGAATTCTTAGAACCATTCCCAGTAAGTGTGGGTCATAGATCCGCGTTCAACTTCTTAGAGGGACAAGTGGCGTACAGCCACACGAGATTGAGCAATAATAGGTCTTAGAACCATAGAATTCCTACAGTGAAAAAGGAGGCTATTTGGCCCATCAAGTTTGCACAGACCCTCTAAAAGAGTACCCTACCTAGGCCCACTCCCCCACCTTATACCCACAACCCCATAACTCCACTAACCTGCACATCTTTGGACTCTAAGGGGCAAAATTTAGCTAGGCCAATCCATCTAAAGGGAGAAAGTACAAACTCCACACAGACAGTGACCCAAGGCTGGAATTTAACCCGGTTCTCTTGCGCTGTGAGGCAGCAGTGCTAACTACTGGGCCATCGTGCCACTCATTGTGCTCGAAATCAACTGTTGAGCTTCTTTGGCTGCTAATTCCATAGATACAGAAACTTCCAAAGCTTTATTTATTCTCAGGTTCCTTTAGGTTAACAATCACTTTTGAATAGCTTTTCTACTTAAACCACAGACTAATCTATCTCTGATGGTATCATTTAAGTCAACCCTGAATTTGCAATGTTCAACCAATCTTTTCATGATAGCTACAAACTGTGTAATTTAGCTCAGTGGACTAGACAGCTGGTTTGTGATGCAGAACAAGGTCAGCAGCACGTGTTCAAATCCCGTACCGACTGAGAATTCTGAATTCTCCCCCTGTGTACCCGAACAGGTGCCGGAATGTGGCACTAGGGGCTTTTCACAGTAACTCCATTGCAGTGTTAATGTAAGCCTACTTGTGACAATAAATTTACTTTTAATTTATTTAATTGATTCACCTTCTTCTTGACTGAAAGGAACCCTAAACCTTTCTTCGATGACTAAAGGTTTTAGTGAATAACGGCCCTGCAAAATGTCCCCCATTTCACCGTAGGTTTTCGTGCCTGGATTTTCGGCTGTATCAGACTCCTCAGGAAGTTAAATGTTGTCCCCCTGTAATCATGAGGAATGTTGGGCCTTTTATACCTGCTGCTATCTTGCTCACTTGGACAAGATAGTTGAATCTCTCGGTATATGAGCTCCATCGCTCTGTATTCTCATCAAACCGCCCCATGCCGTCAAAAGCCCCCGCTGCTTTTTCACTATGGAAGAACTATGGAAGGACTTGCATGTGCACAGTCTGCCATGAATTTTTAACACTACCTTGCTTCCTTGCAGCACGGTAGCACAAGTAGATAGCACTGTGGCTTCACAGCGCCAGGGTTCCAGGTTCCAGGTTCGTTTCCCCGCTGGGTCACTGTCTGTGCGGAGCCTGCACGTTCTCCCCGTGTCTGCGTGGCTTTCCTCCGGGCGCTCCGGTTTCCTCCCACAGTCCAAAGACATGCAGGTTAGGTGGATTGGCCATGCTAAATTTCCCTGAGTGACTAAAAAGGTTAGATGGGGTTATTGGGTTACGGGGATAGGGTGGAAGTGAGGGCTTAAGTGGGTCGGTGCAAACTCGATGGGCTGAATGGCCTCCTTCTGCACTGTATGTTCTCTGTTCCTTTCTTCCCAAAGCAAGGCAAAGCTGAGCTCAGCCTGTTTTACTTTCTTGTTTTACAGCACTCCAGCTCTACATCTGTTGTAGCATGGTACTTGCTACTCATTGTGCTCCCGGTACTGTTACAGATCGTTTTGATGTGGAGATGCCGGCATTGGACTGGGGTGAGCACAGTAAGAAGTCTTACAACACCAGGTTAAAGTACAACATGTTTGTTTCAAACACTAGCTTTCGGAGCTGCTCCTTCCTCGTTTTGGGCTGACAAACACTGTTCGACTTTATTTGTCAGGTGCCTAAAATGGCTGTTTATCTACCTTGTTGCCATTTTTTGTGATGGCTTCAAAATTAAGTCTGTCGGCCTCTGAGGTTCAAAGAACCAAAGAAATATTAAGACTATGTTAACACTACATGCTGCTTTATTACAGTACCTGGTTGCCCTGCAAATGACCCAATGTTGTACTCGTCACGTGATTGGTCGCTTAAAGTGCACCTGTTCCTCTGCTAGGCTGCTAGTCTAGGTCACTGGTTGTAAAGCAGCAGCCCTAGGCTTTCTTTAAACTCTGCTTGTTTTCACGCTGTAAACCGTTTAATTATAGTACCGGCACAGTTTCAAATGAAACGAAAACCCTCAGACATGCAGGCACCGTTGTTTAACATGAACTAACTGAGATTTTAACACTTGCTTACACAGAAATACAAAATTAAACTTACTTGAAGCTATACATTCTTTCTAATACCTGCAAATACAAACATAGATTACTTTAAACTATATCCGTTTCAGTGTATGAGCCCAGGCATTAGCTTAGATGTGAGTTTTAACCCTGTAGTTGCCCTCCTCTGTGATATTCCCCACATTGAGCAGCTCCATGTTGTGAGTATTGTGCCCCACGGTGTCTACATTTTTCGGTGGACTTTATGCACATCTGGGTGAGGCATCACAGTGCTGGTTAAACAGAACATTTTCTGACTTCAGACATCCAGTATCAGCCTCTAGTATATCCAGGTCAGGTACAGAATACTGAGTTGCAGCCTAAAGCTCCCACTATTTTGCTCCAACTGTGTCCCTTAGCCTCAACTTTGGAAGAGCACCCATCTATACTGAGGTGCCAAGTTTCCATCCTCTGAGCTTGCCAATTCATACAGTGTAGAATCATAGAATCCCTACAGTGCAGGAGACCATCCAGCCCAGTGAGTTTGCACCGATCCTTGGAAAAGTACCCTATCTAGGCCCAAGCCCATACCCCCTCCCCGTTACCCAGTAGCCCCACCGAACCTTTTGGACACTAAGGGGCAATCTAGCATGGCCAGCTAACCTGCACATCTTTGGCTGTATAATTCTGCACCACAGGCCTTTTCCCACTAAAGTAGTAGGCTTTGTCTGCCCAAATTAATTTGACATTGTTAGAGGGACATGCCTGCCATCAGTTTACGCTGAAGTAAAACCCAAGTCCGTTCTTACTCCTCATACTTAAATATCAGTCCCATTGGGTTGAAATTGAATTGTGCTGTGAAATGTCAATGTCTGAGCAGCTCCTACTCACCCCATTGTGCAGCTGCTAATGAACCTTTCTGTTCCCCTCAGCATCCTACAGTTCATACCTTTCTCCTCCCATCCATGTAAGTAATGAGCACAGGCTCTTTAAATTTCTTTATGTAATCCATTTGGCGTCTCCGTAAGTCCAGTCCAGACTCGAGACTCTCCTTGGAGTAGCTTCCGCCGTAGTTGAATAACTTTTGAGGGATGTAGCCTGATGAAGAAAGATGGTGAGATGAGAAGAATGTGAAAGTAACCCCTCTAGCCCAGTTCTCGAGATGTGGAATGCTAGCCTTCACCTTAAGGGGCTGGAATACAAAGCGTTTTGTTACTGTTACAGAAAGCTTTGGTTAGACGCCATCGTGTATTCAGTTCAGGGCACCACATCTCAGAATGTGCATTGCCCCAGTCTGGGTGCAGCCTAATGCTGGGGACTTAAAGGGTTAAATTACATGGAGAGTTTGCATGAACTAAGCTTGTAATCTCTCGAATGTGCAAAAATGAAAGGGTGATTGAATTGAGGAGTGTAAGATGATTAGAGCATTTGTTAGGATAGATGGAGAGAAATGATTGCCTCTGGTAGGAGTCCAGAACAAAGATTAGAGTCAGGCTGTTTAGGGACGCTCTCAGTAAACACTGCTTTACACAAAAGGGAGTCGAAATCTGGAACGCTGTTGAGGTTGGTGGTCAATTGAAAATTTCAAAACTGGCTGCCCCCCCACTTGAAGACCAACTGAACCACATAAGGACTTCATAGAATTTACAGTGCAGAAGGAGGCCATTCAGCCCATCGAGACTGCACCGGCTCTTGGAAAGAGCACCCCACCCAAGGTCAACACCTCCACCCTGTCCCCATAACCCAGTAACCCCACCCAACACTAAGGGCAATTTTGGACACTAAGGGCAATTTGTCATGGCCAATCCACCTAACCTGCACATCTTTGGACTGTGGGAAGAAACCGGAGCACCCGGAGGAAACCCACGCACACACGGGGAGGATGTGCAGACTCCGCACAGACAGTGATCCAAGACGGAATTGAACCTGGGACCCTGGAGCTGTGAAGCGATTGTGCTATCCACAATGCTACCGCCTGCCACTTGCATTTTACCTGTAATGGATGGGGCCTCTGGTGCATGGGAAGACTACCAGGTAAACTCCGCAGGGACCTCCAATGCATGCACTCTTTTGTCCATTGAGGGTCTACCCCCTGCCCTCACCTCGTAATGCTGGGTCTGCCTGTGAGAGCCAGACACCCTCAGGCTCCACTCACCTCGAGAAGGCGGCAGCAGTATCCAGAACATTCTCTTCTACTAGGTGCAATTCTAGCACTGGTCACTGTTTCCAATGGCACTGTTGAGACTGCAAAACTGCCTTCTCTCAGATTAGTAAGAAGTCTTACAACACCAGGTTAAAGTCCAACAGGTTTGTTTCAAACACGAGCTTTCGGAGCACTGCTCCTTCCTCAGGTGAATGGAGAGGTATGATCCAGAGTCATTTATATAGACAAAGTCAGAGATGCTGGACAATGCTTGGAATGCGAGCATTTGCAGGTAATCAAATCATTACAGATCCAGAGAGAGGGATAATCACAGGTTAAAGAGGTGTGAATTGTCTCAAACCAGTAGGATTTTGCAAGTCCAGGCCAGATGGTGGGGAGTGGATGTAATGCAACATGAATCCAAGATCCCGGTTGAGGCCGCACTCATGCGTGCGGAACTTAGCTATAAGTTTTTGCTCGGCAATTCTGCGTTGTCGCGTGTCCTGAAGGCCGCCTTGGAGAACGCTTACCCGGAGATCAGAGGCTGAATGCCCTTGACTGCTGAAGTGTTCCCCGACTGGAAGGGAACATTCCTGCCTGGTGATTGTCGCACGATGCCCGTTCATTCGTTGTCGCAGTGTCTGCATGGTCTCGCCAATGTACCACGCTTCGGGACATCCTTTCCTGAAACAAACCTGTTGGACTTTAACCTGGTGTAAGACTTCCTACTGTGCTCACCCCAGTCCAACGCCGGCATCTCCACATCAGGTTCTCTCAGATTGGCCAGCAGCTCCTGGGGTAGGTGGCCTCCTCAAGGGTAACTAGCTAGTTGCTTAAGCCATCTACAATAAGACCAGACTTTCGTAGATGGTCAGGGTTCCATTGTTCCTGCTTTTGGGCCTGTTGTCGGAGCCCCTGCTGCAAAAGCAAATGTTTGACCAAAACTAGGGAGAATGCCTGTGTAGGTCCAGCTTAAAAATTGTCCAGCCCCAAAATCCTGAAGACTGAACGAAGAGTAGGGAAGATGGCCTCTGGTGATACATCAGTGGATGAGGAGGAGCCTATTCATGGGTAAAATTGAGCAATGGTCAGTTATGGTCCTCGAAATTAGGCAATGTTTTAGGAAACAACATCTATTGTGTAACAGTCAGTTCAAACCTTTAATGTTGTGATCCCTGTAAAATAGGGATATGGGAGAGTAAAACGGACCTTATTACAAACACAGTATTAAAATAACTTTAACATCACATCAGAAAATAGCTTACAGTTACCCCTTAAACAATGCCAATCAATACAATGGCACATTAACCCTTAACTGCTATCTTTATTCTCACTCAAACAGCAAAACCATCTGAGTTCTTAACCCACTCCTAAATACAGTTAGCAGACCCAGGTATCCTTGCTCAAGAGATGTTCTTTGAAAATGTTTTCCGAGACAGACCTGAATCCAGTCCGCCCAATGCGGGTACTCCAGCTGAAACCTTCAGAAACTGTCTTCATATTTTGACTTCCAGAAACAATTGCAAACTCTTGTCTGTCTCGACTCACTGTCGAAACTGCCTATCCTGTTCACAGGCAAATCTGCTTCTGCTCTGTCCCCAGTCCATTTTTTACTGAACTGGAGTGAGAGCAGATGCTTGTCTTCGGCCCACATCCCCAACTAAAAATCAACTAAACTGCTTTTCTGCAAAATGCCCAGTACTCTAGCTCCTCCCATTAATGGCATCATCTTATCCAGCTGAAACATAATGGGCTAGATTCTCCGATCGCCGACGTCGCAATCGCGTTCGCCAATCGAGCAGAGAATCCATTTGTACGCCGGAATCAGGGGTGACGCCATTTTTCTGATTCTCCAGCCCCTCAAAACCGGCGTACTTGAGTAGTATGTCACACGCCGTCGGGGTGGCCTGAGGAGTTACCTGAGGCCCTCCCCCAATGCTCCGCCCTGAAGGGCCGAGTCCCTGACAGCATGGGACATGTGTCCTCGCACTTTTCACTTTTCGGGGGCCTCGCGTGGCGGTTAGTACAGCACCGCCACAGTCGGGCGGGGGGGGGGGGGGGGGGGGGGGGGGGGCGTTCCACCGGCTGGGGTGACTGGTGGCCGATGGTCCGGGACTGGCGAGGGGTTTACAGGGGGACAGTTTATAGCAAGCCAGGTCCGCACTCACATACATATGCACGCACATGCACATGCACATACACTCACTCACTTACACACATTGACTCTCTGCACGCTCACACACACGCACTGTTCTCTCTCTATCTCTCTCTCATGTACATGCACACCCACAAGCAGCCTCTCTCTCCATCGCCCCTCCTTTCCCCAGGGCCCATAGTTTCTCTCCAGCAGATCCCAAAGGCTCTGCAGCCTCTTCTTCCCCAGGCCTCTCAGGTTCTTCTCCCTGGACTGCACGGGCTCCACAGGTCTCTCACTCTCTCCTCTACAGGATTCACAGCCTCTCTTTCCCTGCCCCTGCACCGCCCCTGAAATTTGCTCTTTTTCCTGAGTACACTCACTCACCTTGGAATCACAGCTCTTTTAATCGGAGACAGTTTCTCTCTCATGTTTACTGCCAATAAACACTTTTCAGAATCTATCTCGTCGTATAGCAACATTTTCAAAACTGGCTCCTGGGACCACACTGAGAGACTTTTAGAACATAGAACAGTACAGCACAGTACAGGCCCTTCAGCCCACAATGTTGTGCCGACTATTTATCCTAATCTACAATCAACCTAACCTCCAGCCCTTCAATTTACTGCTGTCCATGTGCCTGTCCAAGAGTCGCTTAAATGTCCCTAATGACTCTGACTCCACCACCTCTGCTGGCAATGCATTCCACACACCCACCACTCTCTGTGTAAAGAACCTACCTCTGACATCTCCCCTATACCTTCCTCCAATCACCTTAAAATTATGTCCCCTTGTGACAACCATTTCCACCCTGGGGAAAACTCTGGCTATCCACTCTATCCATGCCTCTCATTACCTTGTACAGCTCTATCGTCATCTCTCTGCCTTCTTCGCTCCAGTGAGAAAGCCCTAGCTCTCTCAACCTTTCTTCATAAGACATGCCCTCCAGTCCTGGAAGCATTGTGGTAAATCTCCTCTGTTCCCTCTCCACAGCATCCACATCCTTCCGATAATGATGCGACCAGAACTGGACACAATATTCCAAGTGTGGTCTAACTAGGGTTTTATAAAGCTGCAGCAAAACATTGTGGCTCATAAACTGAATCCCCCTGTTAATGTAAGCCAACACATCATACACCTTCTTAACAACCCTATCAACCTGGGTGGCAACTTTGAGGGATTTATGTATATGGACCCCAAGATCCCTCTGTTCCTCCACACTTCCAAGAATCCTGCCTTTAACCCTGTATTCAGCATTCAAATTCGACCTTCCAAAATGAATCACTTCACATTTATCATGGCTGAACTCCATCTGCCACTTCTCAGTCCAGCGCGGAATCCTGTCAATGTCCTGTTGCAACCTGCAATGACCCTCAACACTTTTCAGATGTATTCAGCCACAGGTTGGGCAAGCCTGGTGCACGGGTTTTTTGCCCAATGTGACTGTCGGGTCTTGAGTGGAATTTTGGGCCTCAATTTGTCAGGGGAGCCAAGAATGGTGAGGTGGGGTACGACAGCCAGGATACCTGACGCACAGGTTCATGGATGCCCCAATGGCAGGATCTCATTTAAACCTGTGAATGTCTCTCGATGGCCATCAGCCAGGTGGAGGGGCTGACTGGCTGTTGAGTGGGAAGGCCTAAGACACCAGGCGGTGCATAGTGGTAATGCCATTGGAGCAGTTATCTAGTGGTGCTGGCTAATGTTCTGAGGACACAGGTTCATAACCCAGCACGGGCTCAAATCCCCCCATGGCAGCTGTTGGGAATTCAATACAATTAATTTAAAAAATCTATAATTGAGTATTAGCCTCAGTAATGTTGCCCATCGAACTGTCATCGATCACCATTACAGTGATGGCCAGATGCCATGAAAGATACAAAATGAATGGCTGCTCCTCTTGGCCCACCAGCGCTGGAAAGGCACAAACCTACCACTTGCTCCAGACTCCTTCGGGCTGCCTGATTTACCACGTCCTGGGAAGCCAAGCTCCAGGGCATTCGATCTAAAATGTGAACAAAATACTGCGGATGCTGGAAATCTGAAATGCAAACCGGGAATGCTGGAAAAACTCAGCAAGCCTGGCAGCGTCTGTAGAGAGTGAGAAGCAGAGTTGATGCTTCGAGTCCATCCGACTCTCCTTCTGAGGGGAAAATGTGATGGTTTTATTCTGTTTAAGAGTGAGTGGAGCAGGTGGAGCAAAATAGGTCAGGGATGAATGGGGGCTCAGGAGAGATTTGACAAAGGTATCATGGGCACAGTACAAAGGGAGTGTTAATGTTAATGTTAAAGATTGAAGAAGGTGCTGATTTGAAACTTATGGCTTCAGTAAAGTATTTAACCCATGGACTGGCCTTTGGACTGGTAGTCACCTGAACCCTTAGCCAGTGTCCATTAGATCAGCATCCCTCTTAGACATTTACATTCCCTTTGCTTTTTGTCCATGACATCTTTGTCAATCTCCAACTCTCTCTAGCCCTCTATTCAGCCCCCGCCCCCACAACAGTATAAATCTCATCCTATGTTATATCGCGCAAGAACCTTACGGGGTGGAAACAATTATCTTCCCTATGAACCTTGCTGGATATGAGCTCCCCATTAAGGGGCAGCGAACCTCTAAATAATGTATTGTTGTCAGGTATATAAAGCTGACCAGTTAGGCACAGGCAGGGCAGCCCCAGTGTGAAGTATATAATAGTTATTGTAAATAAACTAACTTTCTTTGGTCTACTGGGTGTGGACTCCTTCATGACGTTATAAAATCCTATTTCCAGTTCTCTCTAACTTTGATAAAGTATCACCCAGATTCGAAACGTTAGCTCCCTTCCCTGCCCACAGATGTTGTTGGACCTGCGTAACTTGTCCAGAATCTTCTGTTTTTGTTTCAGATTCTAGCCTCCGCAGTAATTTGCTTTTATCCATTAGAACTGGATGAAGTTGGGTTTAGGGACTGCTCCTGCCCCTCTCTCACCCACCCTGGATGTTCAACTTCAACCCCAGAGACTTATGTTGTTATAGAATCATAGAATTTAGAGTGCAGAAGGCGGTCACACCGGCCGATCGAGTCTACACTGGCCCTTGAAAGAGCACCCCTCCACAAAATTCCCACAACCCAGCAATTCCACCCGACCTTTTTTGGACACTAAGGGGCAATTCAGCGTGGCCAATCCACCTAACCTGCACATCTTTGGACTGAGGGAGGAAATCGGAGCACCCGGAGGAAACCCACGCACACACGGGGAGAACGTGCAAACTCCACACGGTTACCTGAAGCCGGTATTGAACCCGGGTCCCTGGAGCTGTGAGACAGCAGTGCTAACCACTGTGCCACCGTGCCACCCCTATCGTACGCTGTAGAAGTGACCGCACTGATAGAAGGAATTTCCACTGGTGACTGTCTTCAGGATGAAGATGCATAAACCACCCGGAAATGTCAGGCAGCCAGTCCGCCCTGGCTGCAATGTCTTTGGGTCCTGTTTGCGATACTAGTCTGCGGAACATTACAAAATGTTGGGTAATGGGATTTACGCTCTACTGCGTGTGACTTACCAGTATAACCTGCGACCAGTTTCTGTGGGTGGATCTGATCTGACACATCGGGGGGACAATAGTTCTCGTAATCAGGACGATAGTCATCTGAAGGCTTGATGATTGGTGACAGGAGTGAATGGTCAGCTCTTGCAGTTTTAGGGTTCTTCAAGATTTCATGGGTAGTCCTCCCATATGTCTTGCCAAAATGGAATGGGATTGTCTGGGCGTAACCTCCATATCTGTACGAGAGACATAAGCAAGGCAACATTTCAGAGTTAGGGCGGCACGGTGGTGCAGTGGTTAGCACTGCTGCCTCACGGCGCTGAGGACCCGGGTTCGATCCCGGCCGTGGGTCACTGTCTGTGTGGAGTTTGCACATTCTACCCAGGTCTGCGTGGGTCTCACACCCACAACCCAAAAAGATGTGCAGGGTAGTGTCATGATATGCAAACATGCAACTAATGAACACTCAGAATAGGACACAACCAATGGGCAGTCAGGACAGTCAGAGGTGGCATCACCACAAGGGGGCATGACATAAAAACTATAAAAGGGATGAGGTACTCACACCCTGCCTCTTTCCACAGACAGACATCTAGAGAGTTAGACAGGATTGACCAGCAGCATCACACCCCAGCATGTGGCTTAGAGCAAGCTGGTACAGTTGGACTGAGTTACTACAGTTAGATTAGCAGAGAGTTGAACTCACTTGAGAACTGTGTTAATAGTTCAATAAACAGGTTGAACTAATTTCAGAGTCTGGAGCATCCTTTAATTAAAACTGCATCAAGTAGCAGCCAGTGTTATCCGAAGCAGCATAACACAACAGGTAGGTGGATTGAACACACAAAATTGCCCCTTAATTGGTATAAAATAGAATTGGGTACGCTAAATTAAATTATACGTTTCAGAGTGGGCTACTGGAGAGCAGCTGTCTATACAACTGTCTTACGGTGCAAATAACCAACTATTGATGGTTTCTGAATGAAGTGTCGTTCTGCAGCGGCTGTGTGATACCCAGCAGATGCTCGAATCTGGGAAGTATGTAATTCTCGCTGTAGGATGAGGCAGCCACTCAGTCAATTTTGGACCAATTTGCCAAATTTCCTTGGATCCCATGGGCTCTTACTTTCGTTATCAATCTCCCATTTGGGACCTTATCAACAGCCCTGCTGAAGTCCAAATAGACGATGTCAAATACATTTCCCTCATCTACACACCTGGTCACCTCTTCGAAAAATTCAATCATGTTGGTCAGACATGAGGACTTCTGGTGGTGACATATAGATGGAGGCCGCACGTTGTGTGGTTCCTGCTAGGGCTTTCATATTTTAGGCCCTTTTCACCCAGATTTGGGGGAAATTGTATATGATCGGTCTTCAGAAAAGTAGTGGTGATTAGAGGATGTTGAAAATCCAACTGAAGAATACGGGCTGGAAGGGTAAGAGCTTGAATTCGGTGCGGGGTTCTGTGGGAGGAAAGATGGAGAGAGCAAGCTCGCCGGGCAGGGCTGCTCCGATTACTCTGGCCCAGGTGATGGAAGTGGAGTTTGAGCGGCAGTTTGCCAAGCATTTTGAGCGGCATGGCAAGGAGATGATGGGAATGTTCGAACAGTTGGTGGACGATACGTTGGCACCGATAAAGGAGGCTCCTGGAAAAACGTTGTTGGCGGTGCAGGGGCAGGGTAGAGGAGGCATTGTGATGGCACAGTGACCAGCTCGGCTCAATGGCAGAGAAGCTACGGAAGGTGGAGGAGAGTAACAAAGGGCTGAGAGCCAAGGTGGAGGACCTAGAGAACAGGTCGCAGCGGCAGAATCTGTGGGTTGTGGGTCTGCGTGAGGGGCTGGAAGGCCGAAGGCCACCTTTTTGGAGATGTTGGCCAAGTTGTTGGGGGAGGAAGAGAACACCTCCCTCTTTGAGCTGGATAAGTCTCATCGGTCGCACCAGCCGAAGCCAAAGGCGAATGCGCCACCAAGAGCTATGATAGTCTGTTTCCACAGCTATCAGATGAAGGAGAAGGTACTGAGCAGAATTGAGAGGTGAGGTGGGAAGGCAGTGGTATTCAAATATACCAAGATGTCATGGTGGAGCTGGCAAGATGCGGGCGACCTTTAATAGGCTGCAGTGAGAAGTCTTACAACACCAGGCTAAAGTCCAACAGGTTTGTTTCGAATCACTAGCTTGCGGAGCACTGCTCCTTCCTCAGGTGAAGTCAACGCTTTACAAGGATGGTGTGTGGTTCTGTGTGGCCTAGCCGGCAAAGTTGAGAGTTACACACATCTCCAGGACTATTACTTTGAAACATTGGAGGAGGTGGATATGTTTGTGACGGTTGAAGGATTGGGACTGAACTGAGTTTGGACTTTGTTTTCGTATGTTGTGGTTGGGAGGGGATGGTTTGGGGACATTGGGGTAATACATAGATATATAGATACATAGAAGATAGGAGCAGGAGGCCTTTTGGCCCTTCGAGCCTGCTCCACCGTTCATCACGATTATGGCTGATCATCCAACTCAATAGCCTAATCCTGCTTTCTCCCCATAGCCTTTGGTAATGAATTCCACAGGCTCACCACTCTTTGTGTGAAGAAGTGTCTGCTTATCTCTGTCCGAAATGGTTTACCCTGAATCCTCAGACTGTGGCCCCTGGTTCTGGACACACCCATCATTGGTAACATCTTCCCTGCATCTACCCTGTCTAGTCCCGTTAAAATTTTATAAGTCTCTATGTGATACCCCCTCATTCTTCTGAACTCCAGCGAGAACAATCCCAACCTAGTCAATCTCTCCTCATCTGTCAGTCCCGCCATATCTCGAATCAGTCTGGTAAACTCGCTGCACTCTCTCGAGAGCAAGAACATCCTTCCTCAGAGGAGAGCAAAACTGCACATAATACTCCCAAGTGTGGCCTCACCAAGGCCCTGTATAATTGCAGCAACACATCCCTGCTTTTATACTCGAAACCTCTCGCAATGAAGGCCAACATACCATTAACCTTCTTTACCGCCTGCTGCACCTGCATGCTTACCTTCAACGAATGGTGCACAAGGACACCCAGGTCCCGCTGCACACTCCCCTCTCCCAATTTACAACCATTCAGGTAGTAATCTGCCTTCCTGTTTTTCCAAAGTGAATAACCTCACACTTATCCAAATTATACTGCATCTGCCATTGGTTTGCCCACTCGCCCAACCTGTCCAGATCTTGCTGTAGGACCCCTGCATCCTCGTCACAATTCACCCTCCCACCTAACTTGGTGTCATCTGTAAACTTTGAGATGATACATTTTGTTCCCTCATCCAAATCATTAATATATATTGTGAATAGCTGGTGTCCCAGCACCGATCCCTGTGGTACCCCACTGGTTACTGCCTGCCAATTTGAAAAGGACCCATTAATCCTTACTCTTTGTTTCCTCTCTGCCGACCAGTTTTGCTATCAATACATTTCCCCAATTCCATGCGCTTTAATTTTACACAATAATCCCTTATGCGGGACTTTGTCAAACGCCTTCTGAAAGTCCAAATATACCACATCGACTGGCTCCCCCTTGTCGACTGTACTGGTTACCTCTTTAAAGAATTCCAACAGATTTGTCAAGCATGATTTTCCCTTCATAAATCCATGCTGACTCTGACTGATCCTGCCACTGCTTTCTAATGTTCTGCTATAAAGTCCTTGATAATGGATTTAAGCATTTTCCCAACTACCGATGTTAGGCTATAATTCTATAATTCCCTGCTTTCTTTCTACCTCCCTTTTTGAATATCTGAGTGACGTGAGCTACCCTCCAATCTGCAGGGACAGTTCCAGAGTCTATAGAATCCCAGAAGATGACCACCAATGCATCCACTCTTTCCAGAGCCACTCCCTTAAGCACTCTGGGATGCAGATTCTCAGGTCCTGGGGATTTATCCGCCTTCAATCCCATCAATTTTCCCAGCACCATTTCTCGACTAAAATTGATCTCCCTCAGTTCTTGCCTCTCACTAAACCTTTCATTCTCCAGCATTTCTGGGATCTGATTTGTGTCCTCATTTGTGAAGACAGAACCAAAGTATGTATTCAATTGCTCAGCCATTTCTTTGTCCCTTATTATTAAGAAGATGTGGTGAACATCGACTTACACCCATGAGGTGGAGAGCATTCCTTTTTTTTGTCAGTTGAGGCAGGCAGAGGAGATCGAATACGGGTACGGGGAGAAGTTTAATCACAGGGCAACTCCATCGACAGACAGCCCGAGAGATCGTACAGGTCCAGGATGGGGTGAGGGGGTTGGGGTGGCGCTGGAGCAGGCGAATAGGGCATTTGAGGAGTTTTCTAAAAGGTTGTATAGGTCAGAGCCCTTGAAGATGAGCCAGATGTGAGGGATTTCTCTGGGGGCGGGGCTGGAATGTCCCAAAGTGGGGGAAGAGGAGAGGGCAGGGTCGGAAGAGCCAATGGGGATGGAGGAGGTTTGGATGGCGATAGGCAAACGGGTAAAGCACTGGGACTGGTTGGGTTCCCGGTGGGATTATATAAGCATTTTTGAATCAGTTGGTTACCGCTGTTGGTGGAGATATTTGAGGATGCAGTGGCTCAGGGAGGCTCCCAGAGATGATGGGACAGGCATCTATTTCACTGTTGTTAAAAAAAAGATAAGGACCCGGTGGAGTGTGGGTCGTATCGGCAAATATCCCTGTTAATGTGGATGCCAAGATCCTTGCCAAAGTGTTGGTGCGCTAGGTTGGAAGAGTGCCTTCCGCAGGTGATCAGACGGGGTTTGTATAGGGTGGGCTGTTGTCCTTGAATGTAGGATGATTGTTAAACGTGGTGCTCTCACCATCAGAAGGGGGAAGCCAAAGGTGGTGGTGCCACTGGATGTGGAGAAGGCGTTTGAGCAGTAGAGGGAGGGGTTATTTGTTTGCGGTGTTGGAGCAGTTTGGGATTGGGCCAAAGTTCGTGGCTTGGGCCAATTGTTATATAAGGAACCAAGGCGAGTGTTTGCACAAATGAGGTGAACTCATGATATTTCTTTTTTTTTTTTTTTTTTTTTTAAATAATTTTTATTGAATTTTTCAAAATACAAACATTTTAACCCCCCCTACATTTACATTTAAATTATAAACAAAACAAAGTCAAACCCCCCTACTTAACAAGAAAAGAAAAAGAATCCCCCCCCCCTACCCGCGGCGTCCCCCCCCCCCCCCCCCCCCCCCCCGCCGGCGAACCGACAGTCAGACCAACTTATCATTTCTAGCAGCGTCCCTCGGCAGGCCTTGCCCGTGCCACCGCCGCTACCGTACTTCCTTCGTCGTTTCCTCCCCCTCCCGCCCTCCCCTCCCTCCCGGGTTGCTGCTGTCATGGCCTCAGTTTCTATCTCTGATCCAAGAGGTCTAGGAAGGGTTCCATCGCCTGAAAACCCCTGTCACCGACCCTCTCAGGGCGAATTTGAATCCTTTCCAATTGGATGAAGTTTGCCATGGATCGTTTAAGCCAGGTGTTAACACTCGGAGGCCTTTCGTCCCTCCACTGAATCAGGATCCTCCTCCGAGCCACCAAGGACGCAAAGGCTATATTCCAGCCTCCCTCGCCTCCTGTAACCCCCTGTTCCATTCACCCCAACCCCGAAGATCGAAGTTCCCCAATCCTGTCTTGACCCTTGACCCCAACCAATCTCGCCACCGTCCCTGCCACCCCCCTTCAGAACTCCTCCAGTGCCGGACATGCCCAAAACATATGTGCATGATTCGCAGGGCTTCCCGAACATCTAATACACCTGTCTTCACCCCCGAAAAAACCGACTCATCCTTGTGCCCGTCATGTGGGCTCTATGCAGTACCTTAAATTGAATGAGACTTAGTCGCGCACATGACGACGACGAGTTAACCCTCTCCAGGGCGTCTGCCCATGTCCCGTCCTCTATCTGTTCCCCCAGCTCTAACTCCCCTTATCTTTCAGCTCCTCTACTGGTACCCTCCTCCACCTCCTGCATAATCTTATAGATGTCTGAGATCTTCCCCTCCCGACCCAGACCCCTGATAGCACCCTATCACTCACCCCCCCTGTCGGGGAGCGCGGGGAACCCCGCTACCTGTCGTCTGGCAAATGCCTTCACTTGGAGGTACCTGAACGTGTTCCCCGGGGGGAGCCCAAATTTCTCCTCCAGCTCTCCCAGGCTCGCAAACCTCCCCTCTATAAACAAGTCCCTCAGTTGTCTAATACCCGCCCTCTGCCAGCTCTGGAATCCCCCTCCTGTGTTTCCCGGCGCAAATCTGTGGTTTCCCTCTTAGTGGTGCCCCTATCAGACCTCCCACTTCCCCCCTGTGTCGCCTCCACTGCCCCCAGATCTTGAGGGGTGGCCCGCCACCACCGGGCTCGTGGTATAACCTCGTGGGAGGGAGCGGCCATGGGTGCCATTACCAGTGCCCCTAAGCTTATGTTGCCAGGCAGGACGCCCTCTCCATGCGCTTCCAGGCTGCCCCCTCCCCTTCCATCATCCACTTTCGTACCATCGATGTATTTTGCCGCCCAGTAATATCCGGGAAAGGTTGGGTAACGCCAGCCCTCCACTATCCCTACTCCGCTCCAAAAAGACCCTTCTAACTCGCGGGGTGCCATGTGCCCACACATACCCCATGATACTACTCCGTTACCTTCTTGAAAAAGGCCCTGGGGAGGAAAGATGGGCAGACACTGGAACAAAAAACAACGAACCTCGGGAGGACCGTCATTTTAACTGACTGCACCCTCCCTGCTAGCGACAGCGGCACCATGTCCCACCTCTTAAACTCATCCTCCATCCTGCTCCACCAGTCTGGAAAAGTTCAACTTGTGTAGGGTCCCCCAGTTCTTTGCCACCTGCAACCCCCAAATACCTAAACTTTTAACTGCTCTTTTGAAGGGAGCCTCCCAATTCCCTCCCTTGGTCTCCCGGGTGTATTACAAAGACCTCACTTTCCCCAGATTTAATTTATATCCCGAAACGTCCCCGAACTCCGCTAGTATCCCCCATTACCCTCCGGCATTCCCCCCTCCGGGTCTGCCACATACAACAACAAATCATCCGCATTAGAGCGAGACCCGATGTTCCTCCCCTCCCGTGTCAGTCCCTCTCCACCCCCCTGAACCCCTCAGTGCCATCGCCAACGGCTCAAATCGCTAATGCAAAGAGTAAGGGAGATAGGGGACATCCCTGCATAGTACCTCGATGGAGCCCCAATATTCTGACCTCCTCCCGTTTGTTACCACACTTGCCATCGAGCTGAATAGAGCAGTTTTACCCACTTGATAAATCCCTCCCAAACCCAAACCTTTCCAACGTCTCCCACAAGTATTCCACTCCACCTGTCCAAATGCATTCTCCGCGTCCAGCGCTACCACTATCTCCCTCCCCTTCCACTGCTGGCATCATAATCACATTTAACAATCTCCGAACATTTGTGTTAAGTTGGCGTCCACTTCAACGAACCCCGTCGGTCTTCATGGCCTACCCCTGGCCACCAGTCCTCTATCCCTGGTTGCCAGGACCTTTGCTACAGCTTGGCATCTACATTTAAGAGGGAGATAGGCCTTAGGACCCGCACTGGACCGGTCCTTGTCCGCTTCAAAATCAAGGAGATCAGGGCCTGCGACATTGGTTGGAGGCAGAACCCCCCCCTCCGCTGCGCCTCATTGAAGGCTCGCACCAGCACTGGACCCACCAAGTCCACAAATTTCCTGTAAACTCCAACCGGAACCCATCCGGCACCGGCGGCCTTCCCCGCCTGCATCTGCCTATCCCTTTAATTAGCTCCTGCAGCTCTATCGGCGCCCCAACCCTTCCACCAGCTCCTCCTGTACCTTTGGGAACCCCAATTTGTCGAGAAAGTTCTTCATTCCCCCTCTCCTCTTCGGCGGGTCAGACCTATACAATTCCCTATAGAAGTCCCTAAAGACCCTATTCACCTCTTGACCCTTCTGCACTACATCCCCACCCCTCTCTCTCACTCCACCCAATCTCTCTGGCTGCATCTCGCTTACCGAAGCTGGTGTGCCAGCATCCTGCTCGCCTTTTCCCCGTACTCATACGCCGCACCCTGCGCCTTCTCCACTGCATTTCCGCCTTCCTAGTGGTCAGTAGGTCGAACCTGGCCTGCAAGCTACGCCGCTCCCTTAATAGCCCCTCCTCTGGCGCCCGCCGCATATTTCCTATCTACTTCTAGGAGCTCCCCCACCAGCCTCTCCCTTTCCTGCCTCTCCTCCTCTCTCTGTGTGCCCTTATGGAGATCAGCTCTCCTCTAATCACTGCTTTCAAGGCCTCCCAGACCGTCCCCACCTGCACCTCACCTGTGTCATTCGTACCCAGATAGTTCTCAATGCCGTTCTCACCCTTCTGCACACCTCTTCGTCCGCCAACAGCCCTACATCCAGGCGCCACAACGGGCGTTGGTCCCGCGCCTCCCCCAATGTCCACGTCCACCCATGTGGGTGCATGGTCCGATATCGCAATGGCCGAGTACTCCGTGTCCTGCACTCTCGGTATCAGCCCCCTGTTCAATACGAAAAAAATCGATCCTAGAGTACACTCTGTGGACGTGGGGAGAAAAAAAGAATACTCCCTCGCCCTAGGCCTACCAAATCTCCATGGGGTCTACCCCTCCCATCTGCTCCATGAACCCCCTTAACACCTCTGCCGCTGCCGGCCTCCTATTCGTCCTGGAACTCGATCTATCCAGCCCAGGGTCTAACACCGTATTAAAGTCCCCTCCCATGATCAGGCCCCCCTGCCCTCCAGTCCGGGATGAGGCCCAGCAGGCGCCTCATAAAACCCGCGTCGTCCCAGTTCGGGGCATACAACATTTACCAGATACCATCACTCTCTCCCTGCAGCCTACCCCTCACCATCACGTACCTGCCCTCCTTGTCTGCCACCACCTCTGCCGCCACAAACGACACTCTCTTTCCCACCAAAATCGCCACCCCCCGGTTCTTGATATCCAAGCCTGAGTGGAACACCTGTCCCACCCACCCCCTTCTCAGCGGACCTGAATCTGCTACCCTCCAATGAGTCCTCCTGCAGCATTGCTACATCAGCCTTCAGTCCCCTTCAGGTGTGGAAGACCCTTGATCTTTTGACCGGCCCATTCAGCCCCCTTACGTTCCACGTGATCAATCGGGTCGCAGAGCGACCCGTCCCTACTCCCCTGTCGATTAGCCATGTCATTGTCCCTTGCTCGCCCCGGGTCATCCCTTCTTTTCTGACCCGCTTCCATAGCGATGCCCCCCCCCCCCACCCCCCCCCCCGGCTCTCCCCTTCTCGTCCCTGGTCTTCTAGCAGCAACCCGGTGTCCCCCCCCAGTCCCCCCCCCCCCCCCCCCCCTGGCTAGGACCCCTCCTAGCCGCGATGTACCCACATCGTACTCCCGAGGAGTCAGCTGGTCTCCGCTGACCCGGCTGCTCCTGCCACATTCCGACTCCTCCCGGTTCACCCCATCTGCGCCCGTGAAAGATCCCCTTAAAACCCCCCGAGAAAGACCCGCATAATCAACCCGCTCCCCCCCCGTCCCGTCTCCCCAACTTAACGATATAAATACAAATACCCAATGGCAACTAAATACATAAATACTTAACTACATACTTAAATAACAAAATAATTAACTAACTATCAACTAACCGCGCGCCAACCATCACCCTCCATCAAACAGTATAAATAACCGCAGATACCATAACCCGAAAAGAGAAAAAAAAAAGAACCAAAAAAACCCCCCAAGCACCCAAAGAAAAAGGGTAAGAGGGTAAATAACTAAGGGAAATTGGAAACGGGTAAAAACACCCCATAAGAAAGCCAACGACCCACAATAGAGATTTCAACAGTACAATATACAAGAAACACCCAACAACTCGAAACCTTCAAAATATTCAGAAAGTCACCGTTCGAGAAAAAACACCCCAAACACTCCACGAAACTGTTACCCAGTTCCGACCTGGCCTGAAAAAGAAAAGGGCCACTTGCACAATCAAGAGTCCCCCGGCGGCTCCGACCGCCGGTGCTCCCAGGTTTTAGTTCGTGTCCAACTTTTCCTCTTGTACAAAGGTCCAGGCCTCCTCTGGGGACTCGAAATAATGATGTTGGTCCTTGTAGGTGACCCACAAGCGCGCCGGTTGCAACATTCCAAATTTGATCTTTTTCGCGTGTAGCACCGCCTTTGTCCGGTTGTACCGGGCCCGCCGCTTTGCCACCTCCGCACTCCAGTCCTGGTACACCCTTACCGTCGAGTTCTGCCACTTGCTGCTTTTCTCCCTTTAGCCCACCTCAGGACTTTCTCTCGATCACTTAGCCGCTGGAACCGCACCAGCACCGCCCTCGGGGGCTCGTTTGCCCTAGGCCTCCTGGCCATGACCCGGTATGCCTCTTCCAATTCCAGGGGCGCCGGACCGGCCCCTTCCCCCATCAGGGAGCTCAACATCTCCGCCACATATCCCGGGAGATCCGACCCCTCCAGGCCTTCTTCCAGGCCCAGGATCCTCAAATTTTTCCTCCTCATCCGAGTGTCCAGCTCCTCGAAGCGGCTCTGCCACTTCATGTGGAGTGCCTCGTGCACCTCCACCTTTGCCCCGATGACTGTGGCCTCCTCCTCCCTCGCGGCCATCTCCTGCTGCAGATCTTTAATCGACGCCTCTTGGATCGCCTGGGCTCCCACCAACCTGGTGGCCGTCGCGTTCATGGACTCTAAGAGTTCCACTTTCATCTCCGTGAAAAAACGGAGGAGAGCGGCCTGCTGCTCCTCCGCCCATTTCTTCCACTCCTCCGGTGCACCGCCGGCCGCCATTTTGATTTTCTTCCCCCGCTTTTTTTTGGGGAGCTGCTGCCGTTTTTCTTGCCGCTCCACTCCGGGTACCGACCATAAAATCGGTCTAGTTCTCCTCAGGGGACCTTCCCCCACCGGGATTCGTTTTTTCAGCGCCGTTGGGGCCCTCCAATTGGCCCAAAAACACCTTTGTTGCAGGAGCTTCCAAATGTGCGGCTTAGCTAGTCATAGCCGCAACCGGAAGTCCAACTCATGATATTTTCAAGTGCATAGGGGAACAAGGCTGGGGTGACCCATGTTCCCCCTTTTATTTGTACTGGTGACAGAGTCCTTGGCCATCATGCTGAGGTGTTCGGATATGTGGAGGAGGATAGTGAGGGGAGGGTGTGGAGCATAAGGTGTTCCCTTTGCTGGCGACCTATGGTGAATATTTCTAACCCAGGTCCCATGTGGGGGATATAATGGGTTGCTCAAGAGGTTTGGGGCTTTTTTGAGATAGAAACTGAATTTAGAAAAGAGTGAGTGTTTGGGGTGTGTGTGGTGACTACTCACATCAGGTACTTGGGGTACTTGGGGGTGCAGGTTGCTTGAGACTGAACTGGATTCCTGGTGGGCAGATTTGTTGAGATGGGACTCTGTCCGCCTATCGTGGCAGGCCGGGTGTAAACGGTAAAGATGAATATCTTGTGGTTTTTATTCTTATGAAAGTGTTTGCCGGACATTTTGCCACAGGCATTTTTATGGCGGCGGAACGGTTAATTTTGTTGTTTGTCTGGCAGGTAGGTTGCAAGGATTCGGGAGACGGTGCTTCAGAGAGGGTGACAGGCAGGGGGTTTGGCTCTTCCATATCTGTTGTATTAGTGTATTGGGCGGCAAACGCCAAGAAGGTGCGGGGCTGGGGTAGGAGGCCGGAGGCAATGTGGGTGAGGAGGGTGAGGATAGAGGCAGGCTCTTGTCGGGGGGCAGGGGGGGCCAGGGGGAGGGGTTGTGGTGCTGGCAACGGCACCGCTCCCATTTGCCGCAGGGAAATACTCGGGTCGTCCAGAGGTTGTGGCCATGCTAAAGGTATGGGGACAATTTTGACAGCACTTTAAATTGGGGCCGGGGTTGAAGTTAATGCCGATCCAAGAGAATAATGGGCGAAATTCTCCCAAAACGGGAGAAATCGTCAAACTGCCGTAAAACCCGGGCGGGTTTTACGGCATCGCGCCCCTTCCCGACGGGGGACCGATTCTGGTCCCCCGTCGGGGCTAGCAGCCCGACGTCGGAGGCCCCGACAAGTCGGGCTTAACGAAAATCGTTAAGCCCGCTTGTCGGACTTAGCGCCGGCTGACGCGTCATATGACGTCAGCCGCGCATGCGCAGGTGGGAAGACTCCACCCGCGCATGCGCGGGTGACGTCATCGCGTTTTTGCGCGAAACCCGCGCATGCGCGGTCCGGGTTGCCCCTCAGCCGCCCCGCGTATTGATACTGCGGGGCGGCGGAAGGACAAATAGTGCGCGGGCATCGGGCCCGCTGCCCGCGATCGGTGGGCACCGATCGCGGGCCCATGGCACCCTTGGCACGGCCGTGGTACTGCCGTGCCAATCGGTGCCATGGTTATTTTTTCCAGGTGGTCACGACGTTTTTACGAATGGCAGGACCAGGTGTGTTTGCCGTTCGTAAAAAGGTCGTAAAGGGCTGGGACTTCGGCCCTTCTAACAGCTGTGAATCGCTGCCGGCCGTAAAAAAAACGGCGGCAGCGATTCGTGTCGGGATTTCGGCGGGGGGGGGGAGAATAGCGGGAGGGCGTCAAAAAAGTCGGGAAGGCCCTCCCGCTATTCTCCCACCCGTCGTGGGGGGGGGAGAATTTCGCCCCATATGTTTGAACCGGGCTGGATGCTACGTTTAGGTGTTTGGAGGATTTGATGGAGACGTTTGGGATTCCATGGGGGGTGGGGGGGGGCGAATTCCACAGTGGGGGGAGGTGCCTTAGGTATATGCCGGTGCGGAACTTCGCCAAAAAGATTTTCCCAACATTTCCAGTGACAATGCACTCCTTGTTGTTAGAGGGTATTGTTAGAGGGGGTGTTGTCAGTCAGTGGTGGGGTTGGAGGGGAGGGTCATTTTGGTGATTTATGGGAGATTTTGGAGAAGGATATGGTGTCGCTGGAGGGGGTTAGGGCAGAGTGTAAGGAGCTGGGAGTGGCGCTGGAGAAGGGGATGTGGTGTGAGGTGTTGCGGAGGGTGAATGCCTCAACCTCTTGTGTGAGATTGAGGTTAGCACAGTTAACAAAGATTATTATTGTTATGAAAGGTGGGGCACAGGCACACCTGGTGAGGTTGAGGATGAGACGGCTGTTTGAAGGGGTGGATGACACTTGCGGGCGGTGTGGGCGGGGCCCGGATAATCACGTGCATATGTTCTGGTCCTGTCCAAAGTTGGAGAAATGTTGGAGCTTGTTTTTCAGCACCATGTCAGCACCATGCTCGTGGGTTTGGAGCCCAGTCCCCTGGCGGCCATATTTGAGGTGTCGAACCTGTCGGATCTGCAGATGGACCCGAGGCAAACGTTATCGCCTTCGCCTCGCTGACTGCTCGCAGGTGGGTCTTGCTGGTCAGTTTCTCTGCCTTGTGCCTCGGCGTGGCGGGGGGGATTTGATGGAATATTAAGTTTGCTTTGGGGGGGGGGGGGGGGGGGCGCTGGACGGGGTCCACAAGAGATGGGGTCTGTTTATTCTACACTCTAAAGAGTTGGTTACTGTCAGCTGCTAAGGGGAGGGGGTTGATTGAGGGTGGGGTGGAGATGAGGGGGTGGGTTTGTTGTATTTTTAGGGTATTGTTTGGTGGAGTGGGGGGGGGGGGGGGTTGTTGTTTTTGATGTTTTACATTGCTTTCTTTTATGTATAAAATGTTAAAATGTTAAAAAACAAATAAAAATATTTTCGACCAAAGAAATTGCGGTGGTGGAAATATTACTGTGACCTCCTGAGGTAATTTTTGGAGTGTATGAAATAGCAGGCCTAATAGCAGGGAAAGGAGCTGATGGGCTCGTCTTTGCCACATTGATCGTCCAGAGGCGCGTTTTATTAGAATGGAAGTCAGAAGATCCGCCAAAAATATTGCCATGGTTGGGGGATCTTGTGGAATTCCTTAAACTTGAGAAAATTAAGTTCATCCTTCTTGGCTCAGATGGGGTATTCTGGACAAGATGGAAGCTGTTCTTGTCTCTATTTACAGACCTGCTTGTTGCCAGCGGGTAGGGGTGATTGGGGTGGGGTTGGGGGGGGGGGGGGGGGGGGGGTGTGGGGAGGGGGAAAACGGGAAAGGTTTAATGGAAATAAGAGAAAGAATCTCAAATTAGGAGGACTGTATTTTGTTTACTTTGCTATTGATTGATTGTATGTTGTTATGCATATCCTAATTTGATTAAAAAACACTTGTTTAAAGTTGGTCAAACATGACTTTCCTTAACAAAACCATGCTGTTTGAACTTGATTAATCCCTGCCTCTCCCAGTGCAGATGAATTCTGTCTCTCAGAATTGCTTCCAATAGTTCCCCCACCACTCAGGTTAGACTGACTGGCCTGTGGTTTCCTGCGTCCTCCCTTCTTGAATAATGGTACCACTTAGCAATCCTCCAGCACCTCTCCTGTAGCCAGAGAGGAATGGAACATTATTGCCAGTGTCCCTGCTATTTCCTCCCTTACCTCACTCAGCAGCCTGCGATACATTTCATCTGGCCCTGGACATTTGTCCAGCTTTAAACCCGCCAGATCACTCAGAACCTCCTCTCTGTCTCTGTTAATCTTATTACAGTCCACACTGTCTCAGCTGTATAAAACCTTGGTTAGGCCCCATTTGGAGTATTGCGTGCAGTTCTGGTCACCACATTATCAAAAGGTCATGGAAGCTTTGGAGAAAGTGTAAAGAAGGTTCACCAGGATGTTGCCTGGTCTCGAGGGTTGGCTATGAGGAGAGGTTGAATAAACTAGGATTGTTTTCACTGGAAAGAAGGAGGCTGAGGGGAAACCTGATAGAGGTCTACAAAATTATGAGAGGCATAGACAGGGTGGATAGTCAGAGGCTTTTTCCAAAGGTGGAAGTGTCAATTACAAGGGGGCACAGGTTCAAGGTGAGGGGGGTAAGTTTAAGGGAGATGTGCTGGGTATGTTTTTCACACAGAGAATGGTGGGTTTCTGGAACACGCTGCTGGAGGATATGGTGGAAGCAGGAACATTAAAAAAAAAAAAAAAATTTCTATTCTCCTCCTTTTTCACATTTTCTCCCAAATTTACACCCATCAATAAACAATAATCCCCACATCAATACAACGATACCACCCACCCACCAAACCTCTAAACAATGGCAAAAAGGAATCAGGAATCACCCATAGTCCCATTAACACAAACAGTCCCCCTCCCCCCAACACTCCCAGCAACCCCGCCCCCCCCCACAATGTTCAATGTATTCCAATTCTCGAAAGTGCATAATGAATAACGCCCATGAATTGTAGAGCCCCTCCACCCTTCCCCTCAGTTCAAATTTGACCTTCTCAAGAGTCAAGAATTCCAACAGGTCCCCCCGCCACGCCAGGGCACAGGGTTGATCTCCACCCTAACAGGATCCGCCTTCGGACAACCAACGAGGCTAAGGCTACGGGGGCGATTCTCCGCTCTGCAGACCAGTGCACGCGCCCTGTTCGCGCAGTCGCGAAATGCGACGGCGTTCACGACGGCGCGGCACGACCTATTCTGGTCCCATAGGGGGCCAGCACGGTGCTGGTGGAGCGGTTCACGCTGCTCCAGCATCCTTACGCGGTGCTAAATGGGTGCCACGCCAACCCGTGCATGCGCAGTTGGGGCAGCTCAATCCTGCGCATGCGCAGTTGGGCCGCGCTATCCTCCGCATGCGCGGTGAACTTCTTACGCGCGCTGGCCCCGACGCAATATGGCGTGGGTGTTCAGGGGCAGGCCACGGTGCAATGTAGGCCCGGGGGGGAGAGGACAGCCCACCAATCGGTGGCCCCGATCGCGGGCCAGACCCCTTCGAGGCCCCCCCCCCGATGAAGGAGCCCCCCCACAGGCCACCCCTGAGCGTTCCCACAGAGTTCCCGCCAGCAGCGACCAGGGGTGGATGGCGCCGGCGGGACCCTGTCGTGTCGGAGTGGCCGCTCGGCCCATCCGGGCCGGAGAATCGGCGCTCACCGTTTGCAGCGATTCACCGAGTGGCCCGGCGTGATTCGCGCGGCGCTGGTTTCGGGAGAATCACGTGCAGGAGTCAGGGCAGCGTGGCGTCATTCACGTGGCGCCCCAGTGATTCTCCCACCCGGCAAGGGGAGGGGTGGGGGGGCGGGGAATACTGCCCTACAAAGTCTGCCTCCGGTGCGGAGGTGCCGTTTCCAATCTCGGCTGGTCCGACACCCCGAATATGGCGTCCTGAGGGCCCAGGTCCAGTTTTATGTGCACCACTTTAGAGATTACCCTAAACACCTCCTTCCAATCCTCCAGCTCCAGCTTTGGACAGGACCAAAACATATGAACATGGTTTGCGGGGCCTCCCTCGCAATGTTCACATATTCTACCCCCTCAAAGAGCCGCTCTCCTCGCCCTTGTGAGTGTGCTCTATATACCACCTTCAGCTGTATCAGCCCCAACCTTGCACACAAAGCGGAGACGTTCACCCTCTGGAGACCCCTCCCCTATACCCTCTCCCACCTCTTCCTCCCACTTTGCTTTGATCCCTTCCAGCGGTGCCTTCTCCTCTTCCTAAATAGCCCAATAAACCGCCATTTCTAACCCCTTCTCCAGTCCCCCTGTCGTCAGCACCTCCTCCAGCAATGTGGAAGACGGCTTTACTGGGAAGTTCTGTATCTCCTAAAGTCTTAAACCTCCATGTATCTAAAACATTTCCCCCTGCTCCAGCCCATACTTCGCTGCCAACTCCTTCAATCCTGCAAACCGACCCCCAAGAACAAATCTTTTAGCGTCCTAATTCCTTTCTCCTCCATCTCCAAAAATTTCCATCCCAGCTCCCTGGTTCAAATCTGTGGTTCCCCCGAATCGGCATTTCCATTGGCGAGACGGCCTCCAAATTCTCAACGAAGCTATTACTACCAGACTCCCTGAGTACTTCCCCGGGGCCGTCGGGTGCGGCGCTGTCGCTGTCGCTAGCGCCTTCAATCCGACCCCCTACACATACTCTCCGCCATTCTGACCCATTGAGAGTCAATTGCTCTGACCCAGCTCTGTATCTTCTCCACATTCGCCACCTAGTAATAATAAATGAGGTTCGGAAGACTCAGACCCTGCCTGCCTTCCTCTCTGTAGCAGCACATTTTAAATTCTGGCCATCTTCCCTCCCCATATGAACGAGGTAATCCTTCTCTCAATCTCTCTAAAAAAAGCCTTTGGCAGGAAAATCGGCAGGCATTGAAAAATAAATAGGAATCGCGGCAACACATTTATTTTACCCGCCTGTACCTGACCCGCCAGTGACAGAGGGCGACCATCCCACCTCGCCAGGTCGGCTTTCACCCTCCCCACCAAAGTAGAAATGTTGTACCTACGAAGCTCCCCCCCATCCCGAGCAACCTGCACCCCCCGGTCTCGAAAGTGAGTCCCTGCCCTACGGAATTGCAGACCCCCCCCCCCCCCCGGCTGAGACACCACAGAATATTCACTCTTGTCTAGATTTAATTTGTACCCTGATAAGGACCCAAAGACCCGAAGCAGCTCCAGTTATCCTTCTATTGACACACTTGGTTCCGGCACGTATAACAAGTCATCGGCATATAAGGACACCCTATGCTCTATCCCCCCACCGCACTATGCAAACAGCAGGGGGGACATATGACATCCCTGCCTAGTCCCACGTGGAGAGCAAAGTAGCTGATGTTGTTTGTACGGACACTCGTCCTCGGTTCCTTATGTAAGTCTTTACCCAGTCCACAAATCTTAGTCCAATCCCAAACCCTCCAGAACTGCCATCAAGTACCCCATTCTAACCAGTCAGACACTTCTCAGCGTCCAATGCCACAACCACCTCTGCTCCTTCCCTCTGCCGGTGCCATAACCACGTTCAATACCCTCCTAATGTTCGAAAACAGCTGCCCCTTCACAAACCCTGTCTGATCTCTCACCTATCATCTTCAGGAGGCCCCCCTCCAGCCTACCCGCCAGTACCTTCGCCAATATCTTTGCGACCCCCTTTAAAAGTGAGATGGCCT